>NC_142051.1:29456232-29771788 GCF_982192425.1 Myodes glareolus
TCCAACCATCTTAATCTCATAGTGCCGTGACTCATTTTTATTTATTCAAGTATCTCAGACATATCAGCTAGGAGCACCTTGTAGCAATAAATACGTGGTTGCCTATATGCTAAGAAATGACATGAATGTCTTTGCCACAAGTACCAGTTAAAATCAACAGGACCTCTCACAGTCTTGAGAAGTGGAGTACCACAGAAGAGCTGGCGACATTTTCCCACAGTACACAATGGAAATCATACATTCAGTCCCCAGCTCCTGTAAGTTCAAATTTGATCCACAGCCAAGTTGCTTGTTGACTCTGGAAAAGCTTTCAGGTTTTTGAAACACTTAGTATTTCAGTTATGAGAGAATATTTATGTTTATTTCAAAAACATGATTACATGAACCTTTCTGGTGTGGTGTCATGTCCTTCCCAAACACAAAAAATAATGTTCCAGATAAAGGTCAGAAGTTGGATTTGTTATCTGACAAATATATCCTCATCTTCTGATGAAAGTGACACTTTTGAATTCTTATTGCCTATATGAATGAGTAAATACGTGAATAAATGAATGAAGAATGAATGAATATAGCTTCAAGTCTGTGCTTCATCTCTTCTCCTAAACATATTTTTAAGAATACCTGTGATAAAATTGAAAAATCTATCACATACAGACTACATTATCATATATAAAAAGAATTTCATTTACATGGTAGTATTGTATCCATTTATTTTTCTAATTACATTTTCTGGATTTCTTTATTGGAATTGGATAATGTGGCTCAGATATACAAGTATGAAGAACTGGGTTTGGCTGTAAAACATCATATAAAAATCCATGAGCATCATTAGTATGTACCTCTGATCCTGGCACTAGGGAAAAGGAGCTATGAGGAGCCCAGGGACATGGTAATCAAGTACCCTTGTTGAGTTAATGAATTCCCATTTCAGAAGTGACCCTGTTTCAAAAATAGAATGAAGAACAGTAAAGAAAGAAACTTATTTTCATCCTCTAGCCAACACATTAATGAACATGAAAGTGGGCACAGAATCATATACACAGACAAATTCCCCCACACCCTCTTCCTTAACATATGGCCTATATGCAACATATATCACATTGTATAACATACATGTATTTTACTACATTTAGGGCATACAATATGCATATATATAATTTCCCATTAATTAATTAATTGTGTGTTTTCTATTGCACTTAAAGGAAGATATTTTATTTAGAAATCAACTACAAGAGATACAATAATAAATATTTTTTACCTGCATCATTTGCAAATGGTCTGTAAGTCACTTACCCATGCAAAGGAATTATTCAATAAATATTAAAAACTAAAAGGTTTGTTCTTACTCTTACTGAATGTCAAGGGAGTTTCTTATATTTTTATAAAACTCATTTTTATTTTATTTTTATTATAATTATTTTTATAATAATACCAATCAATATTTCCACTTCCTCTCCTCCTCCCACTTCCCTCCAGCTACCCCACATACCCTCTGCCCCCTTCCAGTCCTGAAAGAGGGCAAGGTACCCTGCCCTGTGGGAAGTCTAATGCCTTCCTTACTACATCCAGGCTTATGAAAGTATGCATCCAAATAGAATAGGATCCCAAAAAGCCAGTACATGCAGCAGAGACAAATCCCAGTGTCATTATCATTGGCTTCTCAGTCTGCCCCACTTGTCAGCCACATTCAGAGCGTACAGTTTGATCCCTTGCTCTTTCAATCCCAGACCAGCTGAATTTGGTGAGCTCCCATTAGCTCAGGCACACTGTCTCAGTGGGTGTACCAACCCTTCACGTTCCTGACTTCTTTCTCATATTCACTCTCCTTCAGCTTTTCAACTGGACCTTGGGAGCTCAGTCCAGTGCTCTGATGTGGGTCTCTGTCTCTATCTCCATTCATTGGACAAAGGTTCTATGGTGATATTTAAGATAGTCATCAGTGTGGCTATGGGAGAAGGCCAGTTCAGGAACCCTATCCTCCACTACCCAGGGTCCTAGCTGGGATCATCCCCATGGACTCCTGGGAACCCCTCCAGAGCCAAGCCTCTTGCCCATCCCAAAATGGCTTTCTCAATTAAGATAATTCCTTCCCTGCTCCCATATTCGTCCTTCCTTTCAACCATCCCACTCCCCCAAGCTCTCCCCAACCGTTCCCTTCCCCCTCTCTCTCCCCTCACCCCTTCCTCCCACCCCAACGCCACCCCCATGCTCCTAATTTTTGCTTGGTGATCTTGTCTGCTTCCAATTTCCACGAGGGTCTATATATGTTTTTCTTTGGGTTCACCTTATTACTTAGCTTCTCTAGGATCATGAACTATAGTCTCAATGTCCTTTGTTTATGGCTAGAATCCACCAATGAATGAGTACATACCATATTCATATTTTTGGGTCTGGGTTATCTCACTCAGGATAGTGTTTTATATTTCTACCAATTTGCATGCAAATTTCAAGATGTCTTTTTTTTTTAACCACTGTACTCTAATGTGTAGATGTGCCACTTTCTTTATCCATTCTTCCCTTTAGGGGCATCTAGGTTGTTTCCAGGTTCTGGCTATTACAAACAATGCTGTTATGAACATAGTTGAACAAATACATTAACTCAAGTACAAATGGATTAAAGACCTCAATATAAATCTGACCACACTGAAGCTGACAGAAGAGAAAGTGGGAAGTAGCCTGCAATACATGGGCACAGGAGACCACTTCCTATGTAAAACCCCAGTAGCACAGAGAATGAGAGCAACAATGAATAAATGGGACCTCTGAGAAGCTTCTGTAAAGCAAAGGACACAGAAAACAAGACAAAAAGGGCAACCTACTGAATGGGAGATCTTCACCAACCTCACATCAGGCAAAGGTCTGATCTCCAAAATATATAAAGAACTCAAGAAACTAGATATTAAAATTCTAAATAACCCAATTAAAAAATCGTGTACTGGACTGAAAAAAGAATTCACAACAGAAGAATTTCAAATGGCCAAAAGATACTTAAGACATGTTCAACTTTCTTAGCGACCAGGGAAATGCAAATCAAAACAAATTTGAGATACCATCTTACACCAGTCAAAATGGCTAAAATCAAAAACACCAATGATAGCTTATGCTGCAGAGGATGTGGAGTAAAGGGAACACTCATCCATTGCTGGTGGGAACGCAAACTTATGCAACCACTTTGTAAATCAGTGTGGCAGTTTCTCAGAAAATTGGGAGTCAACGTATTTGAGGATCCAGCAATACCACTCTTGAAAATATACGCAAGAGATGCCCAATCATACTATAAAACTCACTTTTAAAAGTACAGATTTTAATGTTTTCATAACACAGCATAATTCTCACCATTGGTATCACAACATTTAGAAAAGCAAAGAAGACATCTAGAGCTACTTGCCATTAAAATTTCTTCTATTTGGGGAACAAGCATTCAGCAGACACTTATTTTCAGCATTTTGAACAACCATGAGTCCACTACTAACCACCTCAAATAGAGACTATTTCATTAAAACTTAGCAGCATTTGTCTATATGTATAAATAAAAATATTTGGAAGGGAGATATATATATATATATATATAAAAATCTATCTCTCTATCTACCTATATAATTGTTTTGAATTATATATCCACATAAGAGCCCATCAATTTCCAATGTTTAATTTCAAACCCATGGTTCTACTAGTCGCTACAATAGAAAATAAAGTAATAAGAATACAAGCAAGAGATATTTTAGGGTGGAAGAGGTTGATTACCTTTATTAATACGTGAAAAAGTCAAAGAACAAATTTAAATAATAAAATCATCGTGTCTATAGACTACCTGTTTATATTACATGATAGATTGTCTATTTTATTTTTATCTTGTCCATATTGATTTGTATCTACTGCTGACCTCTGAACATCATAGTATTTGCTAGTATAACATTATTTATAGTAAATATCTCATTATGTACATTATTTTTAAATCTTTGTACTATAGTTTTATATAATTTGATAAAGTAATATCAAAAATTCTTACTTAGAAGTTGTATTGTAATAGCACAGAAACAAAAATTTTCATTCTTCTAGTGCCACAAAATTGGAGCCTATGAAGCCACAACACCAGGAAACTTTTATTACTGTTTCAAGTTTGAACAACTTGAAAAGTTCAGTAACATTTTTGATAGTTTAATTTATGTTTACCCAAATGTCTACTAAAGTTAGAAATCTGTGTATAAAATTGCTGGCATTTGAATTTTTTCCAAGAAGGCTTTTCCTTAATTGCATTTATTCCAGAGTCCAACTGAATTATACAAGTAATGCTCTAGTATTCAGCAGTTAGCTATTTATGGGTAAATAAATAATTTATGGTTATATGCATATACTTGTTAATACCATCCTGGATTTGGCTTCTAATTGCATCCAAAAAACTACCAAATAACCTTATGTCAAATACGTAATCCAAATATCATAAATTTAGAAAAGCAATTTTCTGCAAACTCCATAACACTCCAAACTTTAGCATCACAGCACAATTCATTCAATGTTTAAAACATGAACCCAACAACACCTTTTGAACTATTATTTGGTGAATTATGCATGTGTGCTTATGTGTATATAATTCTCTTCTGTTTTCTTTATTGAAAGCCTCTGGAAACACAGATTGCAAAAATCATATATACATGCACACACAGACATATATGTATATATATGTATATATATATACACACACACATAAGTATATATGTTGGGTCTTGTTGTTTATTTGTATTTTTGAGACAGGGTTTCTCTGTGTAACAGCCATAGCTGTCCTGGAATTAGCTTTTTTTGGGCCAGGTTGGCCTTGAGCTCACTGACATCCACCTACCTCTGCCTCCAAAGTGCTGGGATTAAAGGCATGCACCACCACTGCTCAGCTATGTATGTGTGTTTATTTTATTTCCCTGCATTAAACATATAAGGAGGAGATAAAGCAAGTATACTGATCTTCTAGGTGTTATTGCTCTTTGGGGTAAGTAAAGGGCATTTTGAGAGAAGAGATCATAGCATAAACTCATTAAAAACTCCATATTAAGTCAGGATTACCTTGAAATTCAATTCTCTTGCCTCTACCTCCCAAACACAGAGAGATAGTATGCATGTGCCAAAAATTATGTGTATTTGGTAACATAATGTTCTGACACATGTATACATTGCTAAATGCATCAAGTTAAATATATAAACTTCTTCAAATATTTATTCGTGGTAAACCTAAGGCTGTTCTAGCTTTTGAAGGGCATAGTTCATTACTGTTATCTATAACAATCATATTAATTAGTGTTATACCAGAACCTCTTGCCTCTAACTCTAAAATATCACTCATTGATTAACTTTTTCCTAATCCTTTCCTTTTTCCATCCTCTCATCTTGTGTTCATCAATGTCCTACTATGAACTTCGGTGACATCAATTTTGTTTTTAGCTTTCACATTGATAAGAACCTGTGGTTCTGTTCTTTTTCTGCCTTCCTTCACTCAGATTAAGCTTCTTTAGTTCCATCCAATTGCTGTAAATGACAGGATTTCCATCGTCCTAAGGCTAAATAGTATTCTACTGTGTACACGTAGCACATTTTCATTATCCGTTACTCAGTTGATTGACATTTATATTGCTTCCACTTCTTGGCTCCTGTGTATCAATGACTATAAGTGTACAGACAGCTGTTTGACACACTGAGTCCATTTCTTTCTGAATTTATACCCAGCAGTAGAATTGCTGAATCTCGTGGCCTTTGAATTTCCAATTTTATGAGAAAATTCTATACTATTTTCCATTATGGGTGTCCTAATATGCATACCTACGATTAGAGTGTAAAGATACTCTTTTGCCTCCACTTTTTCTAATACTTGTTAACTTAGGTTTTTGTTTTGTTTTTGCTTTTCTCCTTTTTATTTTTTGCAATGGGCATTATTGCTAGGGTAAAATGATAACTCATTGTAGATTTTATTACTTTATGTTACTGGCTTTATAAAGATATGAAAGAAGTGAGAACTCTGGAAATATATTTGGAGAATTCTATTTTTTTCTTCACAGAATAATTATATGGAGCTAAAAACTATACTGCAAGGGAGCAATTCTGTTTCATTTTCAGAGAACATTCCTGTCTGAAGCATTCCAGGTCATTGGGAAAGAGAGAAATTTTCTAAGAAGGCATATTATTTATAGCACATAGGTGGGTTAGCATTTCTGAGTCTGGGTTGGAGATCTCTGTAGTCTAGCAGTCTTAGACTGTAAATATCTTAGAAAGGAAACTTCAGGTTTTTTTTTGTATACACTGGTCAATCATCTCATATCAGAGCCTTGAAAATTCTGTCATTCCTTTGAGCTTCACCCAGAGAAGGCTTTGACACTCCCGTGTAGCTGAGGCATTAGATTCCATGACATGACTGTATCCATATTAACAAACATTCACTCAGAAAATCACCTGCTCAGAGATACCTCCCCCTGCTGCAGCTGGTAGTAATGTTTTCACAGATGAATGCACTGGACACAAAATGTCCTTTTCTGCTACAACCTCCCATAGCCCTCCAGAAAATGTGCTCAAATACAGACAGGAAATCCCGAGGCCATGAAAAAGAAGACTATACAATGTTCTCCAAATACAAATGTATGAAGTAAATACTGATAAAACAATATTTTATTAAAACCAAAGATTAGCAAAATTCTAGAATTGGAGCATACAGAAAATATAAAACGAACTATGAGATGGCATGATCTTTGCTGATGGAAGCAAAGGTCAATACCTCCCGAGCTTTACATACTCACAAAGAAAAGATGGGTACTGAAGGAAAAAAAGAATCAACGCAAAACAACAACCTAGCTTTACCAGTTTTAAAGTAATTCAAATTCCTTTAAATAAAAATAAGAAAGGGTAATGGTGTTGGCTGCAAATTTGCTGGGCTACTGACACCATGGAAAAAAATTTCTGCGAGTGTCTATGAGAATGTTTTGAGAAAGAAGTTCACTGAGGAGGAAGACCCACTCTGAAGATAGGTGCTAGACTCCGCTATGGCCTGGAGTCCTGGACTGCAAAAGAAAAAGAAAGCCAGCTGACGAGAAGAATTCTTCCCCATCTCCACATTCTGGCTGTAGATGCATTGCCTGTGAGGATGTGCTAAGACCAGCTTTATTAAGATCCTTCCCCACCACGCTGAACTGGACGATGCCTTCAGTCTGTGAACCAAAATGAACCAATCCTACTGTACCCAAGACACTTTCCTCTGGTAGTTTCCTACGGCCATGAGAGCAGTATCTAAGTCACATATGGTAGTTTATTTAATAAATCAGTGAAAAGATACTATACTTAATTTAATACATTAGTAAATAAAATGTGGTAAACAGTTATATTAAGGTAAAATATGTCTTAAATAAAAAGCTAAATAGCAGCCAAATATGTTATAATGGCTTGTTTTATTCACTATGATTAGGGATGTAGATATACATAACCTGCCTTGGGAAAATTTAGAAATCATAATTTCTATAAATATTCAACGTTTCGCTCAGTAGTCTGATGTTTTAGGAGTCATACTAGGAAGTAATACTGAATAATGAAAAATATGATCTTGTGCATATTTATTCCTTAAAGCATTATTTCTCAATGAGAAACTAACTTTTACATCTAGAAAATTCATACAATAACTTGTAATAGCTAGCAACATGGGATATTGTGCACCTTTATAAGCAATATAGTGGGCCACGCAGTGGTGGCTTGAAGCTTTTAATAGCAATACTTGGGAGGCAAACAAGAATGATCATTGTGAGTTCAAGTTCAGCCTGGTCTAGAGAGTGAATTCCAGGACAATTGGAGTACATTCTTCAGTTGAGGGACATTTAGGTTGTTTTCAGGTTCTGGCTATTACAGAAAATGTTGCTATGAATGTAGCTAAGCACATGTCTGGCCAATATTTCAAGGTTTACTCTCATTCTGAAATCCATGTTTTCTCTGGCCTGTCTTCATTCTACTCATTTTTGACCCTCAAATATCACTAAGTAGTGGTGCCTACAATTTATTGTGTTGTAATCAAAAGACCTTAGATTACACCTAACTAAACATGCATGTATATTTTATGGCATGCCTTACTTAAAGGCTTAGGATAGTATATGTCTCTAACATTTGACATAGAAAGCATAATACCTAGCCGGAGATATTGCAGTTGTGAGTATATACTGCTTTTGGTAGGGAACTAGAATTATCATACCTTACATGTTCCAATGCCTCTATTAGACTTTTCAGAATATATATATATATATATTGAAATATATATATTGAAATATATATATTGAAATATATATATAGTGTATGGTATATGTACACACATATTCTTCACATATATTCACATACATTCTTCATATGTATTCACACACATAAAAATATAACCATGTATATTCACACATATATATATATATCCTACATATATGTATGTGTATATATACACATATATGCATATGTACACATAAGAATATGTGTGTGTGTGTGTGTGTGTGTGTGTGTGTGTGTAGAATATGTCTCCTGAACTGATGAGCATGCCAGTGGTGCCGGTGTCATCCCTTCTGATTCAAGATTCATGTTGGTTTTCAAGTTGATAACAATATTGATTAGTCTCACATGGTTTCTGAATCATTTTGAATAGCCATGACTCCAGTTCAAGTATTGATGAATGTGGCACACAAGTTAGACTGAAGTACTTCACAGACTCCTCCAGATAAGTAATGGAAGATGATTTGGAAATGAATTCTTTCCCTTTTGAATTCTATAAACTGAAAATAAAGAGTCAGAGACTACAAAGGTGATGGTGAGTTCAAGAGTAGGCTCTGGATATTACCTGAAAGTAAGATAAATTAAGTAAAAATGTTGAAGTCAATATTATTGCCATTGGTGGAATTTTACACAGGTTTCAAACTAAATGATAGACACCCAAAAACATAATTTAGCAATGGATGCCATTTAAAAGAAAAAAAAACACTGTAAGACAGCACTTAGAAAATAATTTTTTTAAATAATTCTGTGAGAGTTTTATATAATGTAATTTGATCTTGTTAACCTGCCCCTCTCTCAAATCCTTTCCTTCCTACTCACCCAACTAGGACTCTTGCACTATTCTTAATCCCTTGATCCCAATTTATCTACAAATCATCTTGAATATGTAGCCATCCCCCAGCCAGCGCTCACAACTTCAAAGATAACTCACTTGTTCTCGTCAAAGCTATCAATTGCAATGCCCCTTCATTCAACAATACAATCTTGTGCCCACCTCCCATACAACGACAGAATTTTGTCAGGCCTGAGACTACGCAGGTATTGTCTATGCTGTCAAAACCAATGCAAACTCATTCATGCAATTGCTCTATTGTGTCTGAAAACAATGCTTTCTATTGCCATCTAACATCTCTAGCAGTTAAATATTTTTCTATAATGTTACCTGATCCCTTTGGAGGAGATAGTATGATTGAGATAAAATTTTAAACATTAAATATGAATAGTATCAATCAAGTGAGGATATTACGGATGGTGCTAGAGCTTAAGTGTCTGCACTGTCATTCTTTCCCACCAGACACTCCAAGCCCAAATGTCATCGGAAATGATTCCGATGTTACTAAACAGGGCAATGTAAAAGTCTGCTCTAGGTTCAATCACCTGTAGTTTATTGCATATTCATGTCACTAATTTGTCAGTGTGCTCTTACAAAGGGAAAGGACTACACAGAGTATGTATTTGTATGTAGGTCCTACTCAGCAATTTTTCAGTCAGTGACAGACCTTGTATATGACACTTGTCTTAACATTATAATGAAGTTTAAAAATCAGCATCACTTCGTGCTGTCATAGTCTCTGCTTATAAACCACAAAATATTTCTCATATGGTGGAAATGTATTTACCACCTGCCAAGAAAAATTATTGCCATATAAATATTATAATAAATGGTCTGTAATACATGCATATGATCATAGATTATTATGCTACTGGTCTATGCATTTACAAAAAATACTGTTATCATTTTACTATACCTGTTTCATATTTATTAGCCAAAGAAGTAACAAAGTATGTTGCGTTGCACGGCTAGTAGCTTCATTTATCTTGTGCTTGGTGATTCTCTTGGCAGCGTCATTTTTTTGTGTACTTGGTTTGATCTCAGTCGTTTTATTAATCACGGCCCCTTAATATAAAGCCCACATTGCTCATACTGTCATCAGGAGATCATAAGCAGTGATTTTCCTGGAAATTAAATTAAAAAGTGATTAAAAACTAGGAAAGGGGAACATCAGTGACGGTTGCTGTGCTCCGGTCAGGCATTTTCCAGTCCACTGGAGCTATGAACCTAAAGTACAAGACAAAACTGTCAGAAGCTGTAAAGTTTCTGCTCCGTTGGAGGCAATGAGACTAGGATAAACTCCAAAAGAAATAGTCTACATCAGACATGCAGAAACTTCTAATAACCTTGTTGAAGACCACACCGTGGAACACACTGCTTTCATCACTGTGACAATCATGCCCAAAGCATGGCGGGGGGCATATCTGATATTTAAGACACAGATTGACACAGATAATGCTTGTTGAACTTATTGTGAGTTACGGAAGATGTAAGCATTTTATTCTATGTGGTAAATGGTAAGAGTCTGTGAGGGCTGATCTGAAGGCAGCCAAAGAATTTTTGAAAACCATGTAAGCTGGCGTCAGAAAATGACGTGGTAGAGCAAGTGCCCAATGGGATTGAAGTTTCTCTATTCTGGAATGGATGTATATAAGGAATTTTATCCTTAATGAGCTAGGATAATGCTGCTTCAAGCCTTCTGTGAGCGGGGTATGTCTTCCTTGGTAACAAGTGAAAACCTTTTGTGACCTAACATAGTGATCAGCTACAGTCTTCAATCATATCAGGACATACTCACTGCTAGAGTCTTAGGAAAGGAATGGTGCCATAAATGACCCAGGCCTCCCTTTAAGATATCCTAAAACTCACTGCTGGCTATGAAGAAAAATTCACATTTAGAGATTTTGAGTGTTGCTGTTAATGATCTACACCTTCACCTTTTATTGGGGATATCAACCCTAGGTCAAAGTGATTCTGATCTTCCTGCATACCATTTATTGAATGCAACCAAAGGATCAAAGAGCTACAGTGGCTTTTAAACTTTACTGCCTGGGAATACTCTTTCTTGAGAGGTTTCTGGAACTTGATAAAGGAAGGAAAAACCACAAATGCCATTCTGAAACAACTTCTATCTGTGTTGGTCATCAGGAACTCCTCTTGTACTGGGTGTGCTATCACTCCGGAATTACAGTATTTTGCCTTATTTTATTGAGTATTCTTACATCCATGTTCACAATGGAAGTTGGTCTAAAATTCTCTTTATTCTCTGAGCCTTTGTGTGCTTTGGGTGTCAGGGTGACTGTGACTTCATACTAAGAATTTTGCAATGCTTCTTTCTTATATGGAAGAAGAGATTCAAGACATCAATCTGTCTCTCCAGAGGTTCTGCCAAGGTATTGTTGATCCTGATCTGATGTACATGTGGATTATAGTGGTGTGTGTGTGTGTGTGTGTGTGTGTGTGTGTGTGTGTTTCACAATTCTTTGAACAATACTGAGACTAAGATTCCAAAGTAGATAGGCCTAAGAGAAGATGAGGACAGCACTGAGGGACTCCTAAGTAACAGGAACAGGAATATTTCGCAGGAGAAAGTGTAAGTTAAGGAGACTGTTGGAGAATATAATCAGGGAGAACATTTTTTTTTTCTGGTTTCTTTTTTTTTTTTTTTTTTTAGTAAATTTTATTAAATTATAAAAGTTTCCATTTCCGCCCCCCCTCCCAACACCCTCCCACTCCCCCCACTCCCCCCCTCCTTCCCCTCTGTCCCCCAGGGCAGTCAGGGTTTCCTGCCCTGTGGGAAGCTCCAGCTCCCTCCCCCTCCCTCCAGGTCCAGGAAGGCGAGCGTCCAAACAGACTGGATCCCCAAAATCCAGCATATGCAGCGGAAACAGGTCCCAGTGTCATAGTCAATGGCTTTTCAGAAAGACCCCGCCATAGATCCTTCCTCTGGCGAAGGACGGCTATGCAGTCGGAGGCCCACATTGGAGCACCGGATTGAGCCCCCCGAGGTCCGGAGGGGGAGCGGAAGGAGGAGGAACATGAAAAACGAAATCAGTACTGCGAGGGATGCTATCACCCACTGATACAAGGGAATGGATCTGATGAGAGTTTACCAGGGCCAGCCGGACTGGGACTGAACGAGGACGTGATCTAGCCAGATTCTCGGAATTTGGCCGGATTCTCTGACTGTGGCTGGCCCAGGGAGAACATTTTTAATAATTCAAATGAAGATTTCATGAAAAGTTAGCTGGCCTTGGAAAGTTTCTGAAAGAGGTGGAATATATGGACATGAAACCAAAGGTTTTGTTTGATGGAGGAGAGCATCCATAATAGATTATTTTCTCACAAACAAAGAGAAGCACACAAACACTGCTACTGAAAAATAAAAGGAATTAACAACCACTGGCCATTAATATTGCATAATTTCAATGGACTCAATTCACCTATAAAAAGACACAGGTTAAGGGAATGGATACGAAAACAGGATCCAGTCTTCTGCTGTATACAAGAAACACACCTAAACCTCAACGACAGACACTCCCTCAGAGTAAAGGGTTGGGAAAAGGTTTTAAAACCAAATGGACCTAAGAAACAAGTGGGTGTTGCTATCCTAATATCTAAAAAATTGATTTCAAACTAAAATCAGTCAGAAGAGATAGAGAGGACACTTTATAATAATAGGAACAATTCATCAAGATGTAGTCTCAATCCTGAACATCTAATACAAGAGCGCCCACATATGTAAAAGAAACATTTTTAAAACTTAAATTGCACATAAAACCCCACGTACTAATAGTAGGAGACTTCAACACTCCACTCTCACCAATGGACAGGTCAACCAGACAGAAACTTAACAGAGAAATAAGATAACTAACTGATGTCATAAATCAAAAGGACTTAACAGATATCTATAGAACATTCCACTCAAACGCAAAAGAATATACCTTCTTTCAGAACCTCATGGAACCTTCTCTAAAATTGATCACAACTTGGTAACAAAACAAACCTCCACAAATACAAAAAAAATTGAAATAACCCTTGTATCTTATCGGATCACCATAGATTAAAGTAGAATTTAACAACAATATTACTCTCAGAGAGCCTACAAATACATGGAAATTTAACAGTCAACTACTGAACCACCCCTGGGTCAAGGAAGAAATAAAGAAAGAAATTAAAGACTTCCTTGAATTCAACGAAAATGAAGGCACAACATATCCAAATCTATGGGATACTATGAAAGCTGTGTTAGGAGGAAAGTTCATAGCACTAAGTGCCCAAATAAATAAAACACAGAAAGCTCACATTCGTGACTTAACAGCACACCTGAAAGCTCTAGAACAAAAAGAAGCAGACTCATCCAGGAGTAAAAGTCAGGAAATGATCAAAATGAGGGCTGAAATCAACAAAAAAGAAATAATATAAAAATTCAATGAAACGAAGAACTAGATCTTTGAGAAAATCAACAAGATAAACAAACCCTTATCCAAACTAATCAAAAGGCAGAGAGAAAACATCCAAATTAACAAAATAATAAGTAATAAATAAATAAATAAATAATAAGTAATAAATAAATAAATAATAAAATAAAATAAATAAAAAATAAGTAATAAATAAATAAATAAATAACAACAGACACAGAGAAAATTTAGGGAATTATTAGGTCATACTACAAGAAACTGTACTCCACAAAATTGAAAATTGTAAAAGAAATGAACAATTTTTTTAGATAGATACCATCTATCTAAAGGGGGGAGCGGGAGGGTATTGGGAGGAGGGGAGGAAGTGGAAAGAGTGTTATTTAATTAGAAATAAATTTAGAAAAAAAAGTGAAAATGAATTAAAAGTATAAGGCAAATTTGTACACCTACAGAGGATCAGATCCATACCCATACATGCTGGCTTATTATTTGTGAGTTCATGTGAGCTTTGATCTTGTTCATTTACAGGACATTATTTTCTTGGCATCCTCACTTCCTATCTTTCTGCCTCATCTTTCACAGGGTTGCCTGAGCACTGTGGGAAGGGGTTCAAGAGGGACATCTAATTTAGAGCTGAATGTTCCCTGGTCTCCCACTCATTACATAACATCTGACTATTTGTCTCTGTGTTTGTTCCAATCTTTTATATCAGGAAGTGTCTCTAATGATGGTCAAATAAGACTCTCACCTATGCGTATAGAAGATGTCATTAGGGGTCGTGTTATTGCTATTTTTTTCCCTTTTAGACCAGTAGCATTATCTTTTACCCCAGGACTCTGGGCTATCTAGTTTCAAATTATTGGCCATCAAAGCAGTGTAGCACATGTCTTTCATCTCATGGAGTGGGCCTTGGAGGATGGTTTAAGGGGAGAGGAGAGGCAGGGAGGGGAGCAGAGAAAAATGTAGAGCTCAATAAAAATTAATAAAAAAACAAATTTAAAAAAAAAGTTAAAAAAGCAACAAGAACAACAACAAAAAAGAAATAGTCCAATTCCCATCTTCCTGGGTTACTGCCATATTAATTTCTAAGGTGGCCATAAGAATTTGTACTCCCACCTGTAATGGATGAGTGTTCCCTTGCTGCACACCCTCACCAGCATGAGCTGTTATTCGTTTTACTGATCATAGTCACTGTGACCGATGTAAGATCAAATCTCAAAGCAATTTTCAATTTGCATTTTCCTGGTGGCTAATGATGCTGTACACATCTTTAAGTGTTTTGTGGATGTTTGCATATTTTCTCTTTTGAGAATTCTCTGTTTTGGTCTGTATGTATTTTTTTAATTAGGTTATTTGTTTTCATGATATTCATTTTTGAGTTCTTTATATATTTTGTATATTAGCTCTCTGCTAAATATGTAGTTGATAAAAATATTTTCCCATTTTCTAGTCTGTCTGTTTGTTCAAATGACGGTGTCCTTTGCTGTGAAGAAACTTTTTAGCTTCTTGAGGTCCCATTAATTGATTGTTGATCTTAGGGTCTTTGCTAATGGTATTCTGTTTAGAAAGTCATTTTCTGTTCTTTCCATGTATATTATGGCTTTCAATTTAGTGTTTTTATGAGATGCCAGAATATGTGAACAAGTGGGTCTCTGTCTCTTGCGCCTTCTATTTGACTTTTTTCCTTCTGTTGGTTCGTTTTATCCAATTCCAATATGTTCATTTCTGTTTTATCTTATCATATTGTATTGCTTTTTCCTCAGAAACCTCTTTGGTTTTTTTCTATTTAGTGAATCTGGATGGGAAGAGAGGTGGGTAATAACTGGGAAGAGTTAAAAGAGGGAACCTACAATCAGGACATAACATGTGAGAAAAAATACAGCAAATTTATAATTAGTTAAGGTTAATTAATTCTTACAAGCTTATTTTTACAGTATGTTTCGTATAGCCTAGATGTATAGTGTTTATAGACCTGTAGTAATGGACAGTGATATCCCAAGTTACTCACTCACCATCCATTCACTGACTCACCAGGAAAACCTCCAATCAAAAAACTCTCATTCAATTTCAGTTTCCTATCCCATGTGTGCTTCTATTTTTGTGGGACAAATACGTTAAGCCATATTTTATGTGCATTATCTATGTTTAATTATGCAAATAGTATGATCTGTACTATGCAGTACAGTAACATGCTGCATATACTTGTAGCCTAGGAACAGTGACCAATATTATTGATATGTAGACTTAGATTATATTATTTGGGTTTGTAGTTCTACAATGTCTGTACAATGTCTGCATAACTAATATATGTGTTTTTTTATTAGAATGTGTCCTAATTATTCAGTGATAAACAAAACTATTTTCCAAAGGCATTTTGCTCTCCCAACAATGTGAATGGTAAATGAGGAATACAGGGAAAGAATGGAGATGCCAAAGAGTAAAACCTATTTTGGCATAAGGATAGGATCAGGATAATTCATCCTCACATCCCATCTGCTTTGTACTGCTGGAATGGTGGAAAAATCTATCTCATTCTCTACTAACAAGATGTTTGGCCTTATGAGAGAGCATTCCGTGTTTCTGCTTTTGGGCAATCTCCACACTAAAGAAAATTTCAACACGCTAAATGACTCTCCATCACTAATGATGTTGCCAGCTGTTGTAATACAACGTAAGTTTTTGGCTACAGAAGCTATTTCTGTCTGTTCAAATATTTATACTTTGGCATGTCTTTTTAACAGGTGCTACTCAGTGTCAGGAGGCGATGCAGGTGAAAGAGAAAAGTGCCATTGGAAAAGAACTCATTTCTTTCATGGGAGCAGAGTTCTCTCTTGGCACCTATGACTTCAGAGATGAAGTCTGATCAGTCTATGCCTTAAAGTCCAGTTGCTGTGTCAGGTGGTTTTAAAGGCCAACTGACTTCAGGTTCTACACAGACGTGATCATGTAGAATGCCGGCTTTCCTTGAGTAACTTGGCCAAATAGTATTGGTTCTACACTTACTAATCCTAAAACTAAAATTTAAAAAGTTAGAGATCAAATAAAATGAATGTATGAGCCATAATATTTCAAATAAAATGTTCAAAGTAGTTCTGCAGAAAAGTTCTGGAAATTGTGATTTCAATGACTGAAGAATGTTTTTGTGAAATGAGAAAAATTAAAGTCACTAGAAAAAACATATAACGTCATAAAAAAGTTTTCTATGTATGTTAAAAATATTTAAGTGTTTGGATATATAAGTATATATTTAAATATTTTTCAGCTTTCTCTTTCTTTCCTCTAGTCCTTCTCAGGCCCCCTACTTCTAACCTGTCTCTAAATCCTCACTTAAATATTGAAAGCCTATTTTTTTTATTTGCTATGGTTTCTCTCTCTCTCTCTCTCTCTCTCTCTCTCTCTCTCTCTGCACACATATGAACAAACAAATCAATACCTTCTATTATGCACCTCAAGGAAATTTGTCAACAATTAACCACATATTTGGACACATAGCAATTCTCCACTAATACATGAAATTGAAATAACCTCCAGCATCAGACTTCACGATTTACAGCTAGATATCAACAACAAGAAACTTATAGAAACGGAACAAGTATATATTGAATGACTACTGTGACAAGACAGAAATAAATATTAAAGATGTTCTATGTTCTATTGAAAATTAATACATATCGTACCCAAGCATTGAGGGTAAAATGAAAGCAAGTGGTGCTAAGAGGAAAATTGACAGCACTGAGTGCCTACATAAAAAAAAATGAAGAAATTTTATACAAGAAATAAACAGCATACCCGAAAGCTCTAGAACCAAAAATAATAATAATCACACCCAAGTGAAATAAAAGACAAGAAATAATCAAACTAAAAGATAAAATCATTAAAATGGAAACAGAGAGAAGTACAAAGAATCAATGAAACAGAGTTGATTATATGAGAAAGTCAACAATAAGAGCAAACCCTATCCAAACTAATCAAACCTAGAAGACAGAGCATTTACTTTACATTAAAAAAATAGTTTTTCATGTAATGCTCTGTAAATATATTTTAGGTTCATTTCAGAAATGCAAATGGGGACACAACAACAGACACCGAGAAAATCCAGAGAATTAAGGACATATTTTTTAAAAAAAATCTGTACACATCAAATTGGAAAAGAAAAGAATAATATCCTCCATACATACTTACCAAAGTCAAAGCCATATCAGATAAAGTATATAAATAGACTTAAAATCCCTAGTGAAATAGAAGCATCCAGTAAAAGACTACCAAACCAAAAATAATGGAATCTTGAAATTTGCAGGCAAATGTATGGATCTAGAAAACATCACATTGAGTAAGGTAACCCAGGCCCAGAACAAGAGATCGATATGTATTCACTCACAAGTAGCTTTAGACATAAAGCAAAGAAAAAACTGCTTACAATTCACAATCCCAGGAAACCTAGAAAACAAAGGGGACCCAAAGAGAGAAATACATGGATCTAATCTACTTGGGAAGGAGAAAAAGACAAAATCTCCTGAGTGAATAGGGAGTGTGGGGATCATGAAAGAGGGTGGGATTGGGGAGGAAGGGAGGACCATAGAGAAAAATATATAACTCGATGAGAACAAATTTAAAAAGAAGGTTCATCTGTCAGTCTCTTGATGCCAGGCAACTTGGTTCCAGTGGTAGGAATGGCTTGCGTTTATTTGAGGTGTTGGCCAAGGAGATCCTGTGGAAATCCCCCCAAAACCAAGACAGTTTCTCTCTACAAACTAGCTGTAGATACCCACTGCAGATGACAACACCCACATCATTCATTCCATACGGGGAAGTAAAGTTAGTGTTTACATAGAACCTTCATCTCCATGTTCTAACCTCTGCATTGCAGGAAGGTACTCTGCAGGCGACTGGAAGAAAAACATGGACGCTACCCCAGACACAAAGCCTTTGACCTACACTCGGTCATGTCTTCAAATTATACTAGGTCTTTGGTGCAACAGACTTGTGGAAATAGCCAACTAATATCATATTTGACTTAAGGCCCACTCCATGAGAAGGAACCCATTCCACACGCTGCTTCTGTAACCAAGAATCAGAGACTAGATAACCCAGATGCTTTGAGTAAAACCAAACACTACTGTTCTTTTGTCTTTAAAAAAAATTAAAAACAGTATCAATAAAATGACTCCTAATGATATTTCGCTACACTTTTCGATCAGTGCCTTATCCATTCATCCTCAGAAAGACTTCCTCTGGCAACTGATGGCAACGGAGGCAGAGACCCCCAGCCAGACATTGTGCAGAGAGAGAGAGTCTAAATGGAAACTCCCTGTTAAATTCTCCCCTTTGGAGTTCAGGGAATCTGGTGGTAGAGGACATACAAAAAGTATGAGAGCCATTATGGTTGGAGGGCACCCCGAGAACAAGGCCCTGTGAGTCGACTAAGCAAGGCACATAGGAGCTCACAGAGACAGAAGCAGAAAGCACAGCGCCTGTCTGGGTTTGCTCCAGGTCCTCTACGTATATTATAACTATTAGCTTAATATTTCTAATGGACTCCTGACTGTGAGAATGAGTGGAACCCTAACTCTTCTGCCTGCCCCTGAAAACACTTTCCCTTCCTTTGGATTACCATGTCCAACCTCAATATAATAGCTTCTGCCTTTTCTCATTATACTTTGTCAGGTTTGGTTGTTGTCTCTAAGAAGCCTGTTCATTTTTTAATGAGAGATATCAAGGGAGTGGACCTGGAGAGGAAGGGAGGTGGAGAAAAACAGGGAGATAACAGTGAGGGGGAATTATGATCTGGGTATATTGTATTGCATAAGAAGAGAAATCTATTTTCAATAAAGGATACAAAGGGATATAAATGTAGATACAAGTGATTATGTTGCCAGCATATTTTATTAACCTTAATTATAGAAGCATTTTGACTTTACTATGGAAAATAGAACATAATGAATATTTTCATTAAACTACATAAGCACTGAGATATTTCATTTAATCATTCAATTAAACATTAATAGGTAATTTACTTAATTCCTTCCCATACTATTTTGTCTTCTTTAAAAGAAAAGTCTTTCCAACTATTTTTTTTAGAATAACCAAATATATCAAATGAACATATAGTTTGCAGCTAGCACATTTTTGGGCAAATTCTATTTCCTAGTCAATCACCATGAATTGCAATAAATTCCATCATACTTAGTAGTAGAAAAACATCACTTTCCTTCTTGACCTTCGTGCCCATCACTTTATAATTATAGTCAAGATTGCTGTAGCAAGAGCTGGAAAAATAGTTCCCAAACGTAAATGTATTTTCATTTGACTGTACATGGCTGTCTGAGATGCAACTATAGCCTGATATGGTGCTCAGAGCCGCCGGATTCTGTCCCCAGGAGTCATCAGAGGTACTTGACTGGAATACGCCAGGTCATTTTGAGATGGGATGATCTGCCATGTTACAATGACAAGAAGAATCTGGAGGTGGACCCAGGAGCCACTGCGAGTCAGCAAAGATAAGAGACAGAAGGAACCTGGCAGGACCTGATAAGAGAGTCTCAATAGCCCTGATTTATCAAGGGTTGTTTCACTTGGGCAGGTTTTAAAGTTTGAAAGAGGAAAATCATTACCGCATCCTTCTCATAATGAAATCATTTAGGTCCTGGGATGCTTCAGAATGCACTAGCAAAGAAAGTCTATTGTGATATTATAGGCGTAATAGTTTTACCATTTATGTATTTTATGTTACAAATCTCATCTGTGTAAGTTTGATTGTAAAATTATAGATTTTAGGAAATAATTAAAAGGCTTCTGAAAACATGGTGTTAAAGCTTTGGGCCTTTTCGTACATCCTCATTGTCTGGCAGCCATGGTCTGAGCTCCCAGGCCACATGCCAGGTAGCACTGGCTTTGATTTTCTACTGTCTATCTAATCCTGGAAAGTAAAGTCCTATTATTTTGCCAAACATCTGTGAGAGGCTTACCATGCTACATGTTTTAATTCTTATATATTCGCAATGTTATAAAATTATAGGCACCCGGTAGGTTCCAAATTAAGCCAGCATATTATGGTTTTATTGTACAAACTGGACAAACTATTCCAGTATCACAAACATGTTCTCTTCTAGAATATTATGTATTGAAAGTTTAAAGTAATAGTTCAGGTATTTATATAAAAATAAACCTTTCCAAATGTAAAAGGAATGCTTTAAAAACTGTTATAGTTCGTGAAGCATTATATATATATATATATATATATATATATATGAGTGTGTGTGTGTATGTATGTATATACATGTATGCATATATATATTCGACTTATACATTGCAACAATATATAAATTAGGTAATCAAGACTTAGTATGTTTTCTACTTCTTCCTGTATCATAGTGATGTTAGTATCTCTTTGTATGTCACAAAATTCCTTAGGTCAGGCAGCATGTTTAACTTGTATCTACAATCTTTCTTACGCTTAGATGCAGAAAACAAATTTCAAATGCCCAAGAGCTGAATAAATAAAATATATATGTATGTCTCATAGCAAAAGTCTTCACAACCATGTACACTCCAAATTTAATCTTTTTTGTTTTTAAGAAAATATCTTTGTGAAGGCTATAGTGTTTTATACAGCTTTGTTTTCTAGTAAGCCTGTTATACAGGAGTTATCTTTCTAAAACCAAAGGACAATGTTTAGTCTCTCTCTCTCTCTCTCTCTCTCTCTCTCTCTCTCTCTCTCTCTCTCTCTCCATATGTGTGTGGGTATGAGACACTCATACCCACACCCATATGTATATCTGTTTAATGAACTCAACTCCAAAGTTCATTTGGTTTTTTTAATGATTTAATCCTTGCTCGAAAACTTCTTGAGAACAAATTTAATTCTGAATAAGATTACAGCTCTTATAATAAAGTTGAATTGGCTTTCTATATATAGGTACATGATCATCTATTATCCATAACCACTAAAAAAATTAAAATATTTCCAGTCATAGGAGTATTTCTACAATAAATAGCTGAGAGGGAATAGTTGAGTTTTCACAGTTAAACAGAATATGGTTGATCATTTGCATATAACACGCAGAATTCATAAGCACCAGTATAATAAGGAGCCAATCAGCTCTCTGTATTGAATTGTCATTCTTGGCAGAAGGCTGAATGATCAATATCACCACCTTTAAGTGCATTTTAAATGCAAGATCAGACAACCAATTTGTTCCTTTGCTATCTTCCACTCTCTGTGGAGCATAAGACAGCTCCCCCCCAAAACACAGATCCATGCCTACTGATCTTAG
Source organism: Myodes glareolus (assembly GCF_982192425.1). Lineage (NCBI taxonomy): Eukaryota > Metazoa > Chordata > Mammalia > Rodentia > Cricetidae > Myodes > Myodes glareolus. Next base: position 29,478,024 of record NC_142051.1, read on the forward strand.
GGTAATATTTGAGAGCATCCTTGGTTTCTTTTTTACTTTTTTATGGTTGATTTCTTTTATTTTAGGATTTATTTATATTTCTAAATTGTTTAATTTTTTTATTTTACAACCCAACCCCAGTTTCCCCTCCCTCACCTCCTTCTCTTCTTTCCTCCACCCAAAATCTCTTCCTCAGAAGGGATAAAACCACCCTTGAAGAGTCAACACAGTCTGGCATACAAGTTAAAGCCGGACCAAAGCTAAGCAAGGTTTGTCACCATTGAGAATAAGTTGCAAAAAGCCAATTTATGCACGTGAAATAAGTCATGGTTCAACTGCCAGGGCCCATCTCCCTTAATTGTAGGAAATTTAAAAGCTCACACTGTTTCGACAAATTATATAAAGAGAACATACTGGTGCTCACTGAAAATTTGAGTACTTCCTATAGAGCAGGTCTTAGCCATGACATATATTTGACTTTGCCCAATCTGCATGCATGACTTTCCATACTCCCATGAAAACCTAAGTTTTAACAGCACACCATCAAGATAGAATATGTTTTAAACTGTGTGTAGGATCACACTCGATACAGTGTCTCAAGAAGCCTATCAATTCTCACTCCACGGACTAGCTAACAAATCCCCTGGTGTCACATTTTCACTCCATGAGACAGTTTCTAATCAGATTGTGAACCAGGATGTCTTTCACCAAGGGACTCATTTTCCTCAGGCAGAGACTATATTATCAGGCACAAGGGGAGTCTAAAGTCATGTTCTTGGGGTCACATCTTCCTTGATATGGTGCCACTTCTGCCATCAGCAGTATCAGCAGTTGTGGTCATTATAACTACTCCAAGGTGACATAATGTGTCTCTTTTAGGAGGAAAATAAAAGAAGACCAGTGGAAAAGGAGGGGAGCTTAGTAAATTTTGAATGCTTGTAATGTGCCCAAGTACCACACAAATAAAGAATGAGCATTCTCTCTTCTAGCCTTCCCAGTGTGGGGGCAAAAGATGGTACAGAGTTCGGGCAGAAGCTCAAATGTTCAGACCCACATTTTGAGTCACAAGTCAGTAAACAATTGTGTTTGTTTCTAATATTCCCCTACCTAAGTCTTGCTAAAAGCTCAACTGTACTCTTCAGTTTTCTCGTTGCTCCTTTATCTTTCCTGCATCATCAAGAACACAATGTGTAAAAGCTACTCCTTTAAAGTTGACAAATATTCTGTGATCAGAAACGAAGAGTCCTTTAAACATTAAAATATTGCCTAAAACGAGAAATGTGGATATTCTAAAAATATAAGATATTTGGTGAATGTCTTAGAATGATCTCCTTGGGAACTCACATTTATCCACTCTATGTTCCAAAAACAACGATGTAACATGTAAATTTGTAAAATTGTTGTGGAATAATCTTTTTGTATACTATGAAGATTTATCACTAATTGGATTAATAAAAATCTAAATGGTCAATAGCTAAGTAGGATTTTGAGGAGCGGAGAAAAAGCTGGGAAGAAGAAGGGGAGATATCAATAGACACAGAGTGGGCAGGATGGGCAATACGGAGTTGAGGACATAAAGCCACCAGGCAGAAAGTAAATTAATATCAATGGGTTATTTTAAATTGTAAGAGCTAGTTAGAAACAAGCCTGAGCTATCAGTCAAGCTTTCATAATTAGTAATAAGCCTCCAAATCATGATTTGGGATCTGGCTAAAGGGACAGAAAAAGACTTGCAACATAACACATTTGCTCTGAGATGTTGGCACTTTAAACATATACACCACGATCACCAACTCCACCACCACAACAACTATTACCTTTATGTTTTGTGTTTGGGTGTTAATTGGCTTTCCCAGAGTCAAGAAAGCCATTGAGAAGATTTTGTTTCCATTTTCCCATAATTTTAACTAGATTTTTCCTCCACCTGCTTCTTGTATACAAAAATCTTTCAAAGACTAACAAAATGTGGCATTTAAATGTTTTAGAAATTTAGGACTTTTCATCTATTCCTGGCAGCATCAATTACTTCAAGAAAAAAATGGGCATCATAAAGATGTTCTTTATGGAGTTGGTTAGCCATTTGGGCAAGAAACTGTTCTTGCCTAGACTGCTTGATGTTATCCTGCATGAACTGGACATGCAGGATCTACAAAAATAAATCTGTCTTTGTGTTATTTTTATTGGTTAATGAATAAAGATAAAACTGCTTTCAGCCAATGGCTTAGCAGAGTATAGCCAGGCTGAAATATATATATATATATATATATATAGAGAGAGAGAGAGAGAGAGAGGCTGGAGTTGAGTGAGAAGCCATGTAGCCCCACCAAACACACACCAGAACTTAACCTGGTGAGCTACAACCTCATGGTGATTCACAGATTAATGGAGATGAGTTAATAAGATATGAGTTAGCCAGAAATATACTTAAGTTATTGGCCAAGCAGACTCCTTACTACAGTGAATATATTGCACACTTGTAATCCTTGAGAGATATATGTTGATTGTGTTCTGGATGTTCTTGAGGAAAAAAAAAGACATCATGCCAGGACCAGACTTGGGATATATTAGAAACCCCAGTTGCATTAGAAAATAAAAAAGTGTGAGTCCTTTTGCCATCAAATATTCAGGAGTTCTTTAAAAATAAAAAATCTGAAAGTATGTCACTTCTTAATTTCATTCTATCCTACCAGGTTTACAGTGGCTGTAAACATCAGAATGCTGTTTGCATGGAAAGTAATGTCCTTTCAAACTCTTTTTTTTTTTTATACTTACAAGGTATTTTTGGTTTACTCTGCAGCTATAAGTGTTTTCTTCTGTACACTTAAATTAAGGTCTTTTAGATGCTCACTTTTGTTCCCTCCAATAACAAAATACTTTATTTGCTTCATAAATGTTGGCTTACTCTTTGCTAACAGTGTGTCAGTTACGTACTTGTATGAAATTGAGAATAGGTAGATAGAGGAGAAATCGGGTTAAAATTATAGAGAAAACAGTAGAATGTGACTTGGAACATTCCATAGAAGGAACTGTGAAGAAGGGAATGGAGAGCTGTTGCCCAGTAAGTAGAGAGTTTCAATTTTGATTAGTGAACTACTGCGTTCTGTAGATAGTGGTGGCTGTAGCTTCATTATTCATATGAGTATACTTAAATACCTCTTAAATGCATACTTAAAACATTTCAAATTAAATTATACTTTATATAATTTGAAAGAGAACAGGATAGAATAAATAAGAGAGAGAGAGAGAGCTTCACTCTTCTGATTTTTAAAGCCTCATTTCATGTGTTAAGATCTTAATATAAAACCCCAGCCAATGATACAGATGTTTAATTTATATCTGTGGACTTAGAAAAGTCACCACATATTGTATTAAGTAAAATAATGGAAATCTTAAGACATCGTGTTCCAGATAAACATAAGGTACTTTTCAAATGTTAGAACAGATATTAATTCATCCACTAAGACTCAGTTTTCGGATGGTGTGCTTATTTTATATTCAGGCCCATGTAAAATTATCATAAAATGGGTGGCTAGTAACTATAGAATTTTATTACCTCACAATTCTAAAAGTCAAACACACCAAATAAATTTTTAGGTGGGTTAAAAAATTAAAGTCTATTCTTTAGATTCTCCAGTTTCTGGTGACTCCAAGCGTCTTAGACCATGGACACATCTTTGGAGTGCCTGTCTTTGTCTTCACAATAGCTTTCCTGTCTAATGTTCAAGATAATACACTCATTTCATCTTCCAATAAGGTGATTTTTGTACTTTCTGGTGAGTAGAATATAGACAAAACTTCTGCGAGAACCATCATGCTGATTATTTGTAGATGAAACACAATGTTTTAATTACAAACTTAGTTTTAAGTAATATGCTTAATTTCTTTTCATCGTAATTTAATTACTTTTGAGCTGGTTTTTTTTTTTTGCCATGATCCTCCATATTTACTTGTAAGTTCAAAAGTAAAGATACCTGAGCTAAGGCTACAGTTTGGCTATTGATCTCTAGGTCTGTTTCCAGGGGAACTCATCAATCTGTTTACAGGAGATGACCAATTGAGGCCCCTAGACAGGCCCTGATTTCACCCTAGGTGTCAATAATTGAATAAATTTAATTGATAATTAAAAGATGGAAAAATAAAGGATAACTATGCTACAGTATATAGACCCAGAGAAGCTATATAACAAGGAAGACGCAAGAGGGGACGCATGAATCCCACTCTGAAGCGGAGATAGAAAAGACTTTGCCCGTGAACTGGGGATGAGAACAGAAGGAATCTGGGTGAAGGGAGAGAGTACAGGGAGAGACGACTGCAACCAGAATTGGGAGCATCACTGGAAAGAGCAAGAAACCTAGTACAATGGAAACTTCCAGAAATATATGAGGTGACCCTGGGACTAAGACTCTTAACAATGAGGGATACAGAGCCTGAATCAGTCATCTCCAGTAACCACGCATATCTTCCAGTGGAGGATTTGCAGCATGATCCCAGTAACAAAATCTTCAACTCTGAGATTCCAACTTACACCTGGAAGAATGGTCAAGATCAAAAGTACCGATGACAGCTTATGCAGGATAGGTTGTGGGGTAATGGGAACACTTCTGCATTGCTGGTGGGAATGCAAGCTGGTACAACTCCTTTGGATGTCAGTATGGCAATTTATCAGAAAATGAGGAAACAACCTTCCTCAAACTCCAGCAGCTTGATATGCCTTGACTATCTGAAACCCATGGCAGGACTGCCATTTATAGAAGAGAAATGGAGAAGTGGATAACGTGGGGTAGGGGGTGGAACTGGGAAAAGAAGAGGAGAGGGAAACTGTGGTGGGAATGTAAACACATAAAAATGAACAAATAAAAACAAAGCAAAACTAAAATTACAGACAGATTAAAATACATGTACAACTTATCTACTTGGAGCCGTTTGGTCATGACCTCTTCTCAATCTCTATTCTTAGACTGTTTTTAAAGAATAACAATACAAAATAATATAAAAACCAACTGCCGTGTGTGACTTTCAGTTTTCCTTTGTTATTTCATCTTTTCCGACCTCGTATTTCTGTTTTCCTGTTTACTCAATATGCCAAAGCTACAATATCATTTTTGTTTTATTTTTAAATCAATATTTTTTTCTTTTTAAATATTTTTTGAAATAATAATTAATGTTCTTCACTTTCAGCTCCCCAAACCTACCCTTTAAACTCTCCTGACCTTGGTCTCTTTTAATTTTATTGCCTCATCTTTGTTATTACATGCATTATGTATAGATATCTAAATTTATATTCCTAAAACAACTTCTTTTTGCTTTTATTTTTGCTTGTTTGTTTGTTCTTAATGAAAGAAGCACTAGTGCTTTTGGCTTTCTACTTTGCCTACCATGCTTCTCTCAGGGGAGAGTAATTTTTCTGTTTCAAATGTTTAACGCATGATCATGACATTATCATGAGTTATACATGGATCAACAACCTTCTTCTTGAGCAGGACCCACAAAACATAAATTGGCTTTTTTTATGTCCTGCTTGCACTTGGTCAAAACTTTAAAGATTCTTAAAATTCATAATTTTATAGGAATTTGGAGTCCAGAATGAGGGCAGCTCATTACTGCTACATGTGTATATAGCCATGGGTCAGGAGGTTCCATGATAAGAATTCCAGTTTATCTTTACTTGATTGTTCTATTTAATTTCTCTCAAGTTGTTCAGACCATGCGAGGAGGAAAGAAGGGTATTACTAGTTTTCTGTCCTAATTCAAATTCTGACACAAAATTGACTTTTATTTGTTCAAATGTTTAATTTACAAGAGACGAGTATTTGATATAAATAATTCAATGATAGTTTTGAAACATTTCATCAGCTGTAAACAACTTATTGGATTTTTATTATAAATACATTTCCACATCCTTTGAAATATTTGATGCCCTAACTTATGTTTTTATGATCCAAAACCTGAAAAATCAAGAAGAGTTTGTTTAGATAATCATCTGCCATGCATGTGTAACAAGTTAAAATCTTTTATTTTTTTAAGTTGCAATTTAACAGAATAGGCTATACTCTACCTAAACAAAACTTTTATTGCTTTAATTAATTCCTCCAGTTGCCAAGAGTGCTTTCAAGAAATCAAAAATAACTAATATTAAATAAATTCTAAATTTTACCAGGAGGAAAAGTAAAAAGCAATAGGAATTTAACTCCACATTGGCATCAGCAAGATCCAAACAATTGATTTAAAATGTTTAAGTCATAGATTTTAAGGGGACAGTGATTGCTACTTTCTCTGTAATTTAGTCTTTTCATTCTTTTGATACCATAATTATCTTGTGGTTTTTATTTTCAAGGTTATTTTTTCTTTATTTTATTTTACATTAAAAAAAACAAACTATTTACCTTTTTTCATTTTACTTACAAATCCCGGCTCCCACTTCCTCCCCTTTGCTCATTATATTACCCCCACCTTTCCTTTCCCCCCTCCCCACATTCACTCCTCAGAGAGAGCAAAGCACATTGTTTGGGGAAAAGTTCAAGGCCTTCCATACTATATCTAGGCTGAGCAAGGTATCCATCCAAAGAGAACGGGTGCCCAAAAAGCAAAAACAAGCAGTAAAGATAAATCCCGGTCACATTGCCAGGTGTCCCATCATCTGCCCCAGTCATACAACTGCTACCCACATTCAGAAGGTCTAGTATGGTCCAGCATTGTACGATGTTTCATAATGTTTGAATATCTCCTGTTACCCATATTGAAGCAAAAAGACACAAAGCAAAGATAAAATATCCAAAAGAGTATGTGTAACTAAATAGCAAGGTATAACTAGAAGGCCAAATGATATGCAATTGAAGGCAAACTATCAGTCTATATGGTGGACAAACTACAAAATCCATATGCTAGCAGAGGAGATGATAGGAAATAGGAGCCACTCTGAGTGAGCTATGAATAATACAGTAGATTGAATTCATCATAGCTGAACCTAAAAGACACATTTCCTGATGTAAAACTGAGCAAATACAAAGCATTTCAATACCGTCTCAAGATCCTAAAGTGGTCAAGGTTAAACAACCAATGATCCCTATTATAAAAAAATCTCCTCAGTTTCACTAAGGAGCAAAACCCAAAAGCATGGTAATAGAACAAAGGGAAACCCAGAAAAAGGAGGAGAGATGAGTAAAATGACTCCTTTCAGAATGTAAACTCAGCCTACTTTTGAAGACTTAAAGAAAATAAGGATCCTCTGGGCTTAATAACCATCATCTATTTATTTAATCTATTATTCTCAATTTTACATTTCAAAAAGGCACGAGTAAATGATCAAAACATATGTAACAGACATTTGGTGGCAGCGCATGCCTTTAATACCAACACTTAGGAGGCAGAGAGAGGCAGTTCTTTGTGAATTGAGGTCAGCCTGGTCTATAAGATCTAGTTTCAGGACAGTCAGGGTTGTTACACAGAGAAACTCTGTCTCAAAAAAAAAATCAAAACAACAACAACAACAACAACCTTCATAAAAACATAGCATTGACATAAACAATGAAGTCACTTAATTACAAAATGAAAAAAACATTATGCAGCCTATGAAGCAATATTTCAATTAATGTTGAAAGTGAAATAGAATTAAAACATTTTAAACAAACGAGACAACGCTAGAATGGATAAACACAAAAGATAATCGCTCACTTAGAAAATTTAGGGCTAAAGACACTGATAAGGTGAGAGAAAATTTAAAATGTCCAATATATGTACATAAGATCCATCACATTTAAAACAATCAATTGTCACTAAATATGAGAGCAGAATAAATATTGGAAATTATCATTTAAGAAACTTTTCTATAATTGAGAATAAATGGATATTGTGAAAACATACCAGATAACTGTAAGTGTTAACCTGGAATGACAAAAGTTATATTTATGTTCTAGCAAAATTACTATGTCCTTGGAGATTTAGTGGGAAAGATGGGTGACGTTTAAAGCAAAAGATATGTTATTGCTATCAGACTTCATAAGAGAGATGAATAACCTATGTCATTGTTATCAGACTTCACAACAGATCCAATAGTGCCATAAAATAAGCAGAGTCACACATTAAAGAAATTATAAACATAGGACAAAGCATTTGTTGCATATTGAGAAAGAGACTTTAAAGCCCAAAGGTGCAGCTACGCACTTAGCACCAAGCAAAAGGTCATTGATTATTGTTGCTGTGGACTTTACTCAAGAATCCACTCGAGTAAACTGAAATCAAGATAACTGAAGAGACAATGATCTAAAGACTGTATGGGGGCTAAAAGCGTACTGAGGTGGTAAAATAGGAGACAGAATGACAGCAGAGTAAATAACGACTGTCTGCAGAATGAGGGAATGTGGAGGGTGTGTACAAAAGTGATTAGCTGGCCTCAAAAGTTTGAAGGCACTATTAGAAATGCAAGTTTGAGTGGGAGGGTGGAGATGAAGGAAGGGCGGATATAGGAGCAGGGAAGAAGATATCTACATTAAGGGGTCCATTTTAGGGTTGGCAAGAGGCTTGGCTCTAGAGGGGATCCCAGGTTTCCACGGAGATGTCCCCAGCTAGGTCCTTGGACGGCAGAGGAGAGGGTGCCTGAACTGTCCCTGCCCCACTATCACGCTGATTATCTTGAATATCACCATAGAATCTTAGTCCGGCGACAGATGGAGATAGAGACAGAGACCCTTATCAGAGCAACGGACTGGGCTTCCAAGGCCCAGTTGAAAAGCAGGAGAGAGTAGACGAGCATGGAAGTCAGGACCGTGAGGCGTTGGTCCACCAACTGAGGCAGTGTGCCTGTTCTAATGGGAACTCACCAAATCCAGCTGGACCGGGTCTGAAGGAGCATATGATCAAAATGGACTCTCTGATTGTGGCTGACAATAGGGGTTGACTGAGATGCCATTGATAAAGGCACTGGGACTTGTTTTTACGGCATGCTGACTTTTTGGGACCCTAGTCTATATGAATGCACAGCTCCCTAGACCTGGATGTAGGAGGGAGAGCCTTGGACTTCTCACAAGGCAAGGTTCCCTGCCCTCTCTCAGCAGGGTGGAAGAGGGAGGAGGGGCTATGGGGGAGGGGGGGACTGGGAGGAGGGAAGAAGGTATAAATAATTGAATGGAAAAATAAACAAAATAAAAAAAATGAGGGTTTGACATTATTTAGTTACTCCTCGAAGATATTACAGGATGTTTACTGAAGAAGTTTCTGAAGGGTATTTTCCCCTGTATTCACAGTGTATTTTTGATAGGTTTTTTTTTTAAAATTTTGTTTCATTTTTCATTTTTTATGGCTATCAGTCCTACAAATTAAATATAGACGCAACAGGAGTTGGGCCTTTGTTATAGAAAATGTTCAGAGACACAATTCCATTGATAGTATAAAGAACATGATGTTGAATGATGGAAACAAATAATTCATCACGAGATTTTCTGACTTTATCATTTCTAACATTCACCAACAGGAAAACCAATTTTTCTGGGAGCCACAAAAGAGATACAGATGTAAAATAGTTTGAACTTTGAAATCTTTGATTTAGCCCACCATAATTGTTTATATTTGGTGATCTCTCTCTCTCTCTCTCTCTCTCTCTCTCTCTCTCTCTCTCTCTCTGTGTGTGTGTGTGTGTGTGTGTGTGTGTGTGTGTGTGAGAGAGAGAGAGAGAGAGAGAGAGAGAGACCCTAAATATGCTGGTATGTCTACCAAAAAGTCGAGAAGAAATAAATAGCCCAACAGCAATGAGTATCTCAAACATTCAACTTGCAAGTATTCCCCACACCTGAGTAAATATGATTGCTTTTGAAAAGGCAGCAATAAATATGTCTGATTATATAAATATAACTTGGCATTTTCTCCAGTAACAAAGAAGTTATAAAATACACTGCGGTTGTATCCAAAATTTTATGCTCACGACAAAAGAAAAAGACCTCCTCCAAGATGGAGACATGTAATCATCAATAACAGAAGTAACTACAATCGTTTGAAGTTCATCAAACCCTTTTAAGTTGATGAATTTTTATGTTAGAGAATAACAAAGAGATAATTAATAAGCTTGAAACTTGAAAACGTAAAAGCATCCTATAAGAATTGCACCTTTGGGAAACCAAATGGTTTAGAGGATAATCCACATCTTAGAAATATTCCTAGTATACCGAATTTAATTCATAGCAGAAAAATCATATCACTTCAGAGTCCGATTGAGCTGATAAATCAAACTTGTAATATTCACCAGAATAAAGACAAGCAGGTATTAAGTAGTTCCTAATAAATAGCACAATACAAAGCCACATTTTATCTGAATGTGTTTCTGAATGGATCAACATATCTTCAGTGTTGTTCATAGCTACCAGATATGCATCATGAGACCATAAAGTGTCCATGTAACATGCAACATTTATGCTACAGGGAAATCTACTGGTCAAACACTTTGAAGAATTTTTGTATGTGCTTTAATCTATGCTACATGAATGAAATCATCATAGTGCAGATTATAGATCCAAGAAAAGGAAAAGGGGAAAGAGAGGAGGTTACTATGAACTGTAGACATGGCATTTCCCAAGAGATTTCAGAACACCTAAGATAGAAAGATGTAGCTTACTATAAACAAGAAAAATATATGAGAATAGCAGGATATTATTTAACAGATCTTCATTTCCAGGCCCAAAGTAAGCCATATATACATCTTTCTTCATTTGCTTTATGTGCACATTATGTAAGCATGTACTTACTGTGTGCTAGAAATGAATAATATTTACCTTTTCATTATGCTATTACTGCTGATATTTTGTGGTTAATTTTTTCTAAGTAGATCTTACTTCTTTTGGGAAAACAATGCAGATATAAAATGTGTCATAATTTACTAAGAACAGGATTCAGTGTAGCAAAATGTAGCACTAATTTTTTCTCCTGTATTTCTCACTGATGCCTAGACACCCAGGCATTTGGGTTATAGGGGGAACCAGATTTCAATTATTTATCTGAAAATATAACGGTATACTACAGAGCAGGTGCAAGGTTGTGAAATGATAAGAAACATTATGAAATAAGAATTTGGAGCTCCAATTGAGAGTGAAATGACATTAATAAAATTCCCAGAGGGTTTTTCTGAGGTGCTGCTCCATAAAACCTCTGTTCTGGACTTTATATAATGAGAAAATCATTGGGAAATTTTAAATGATTATATATTACTTAGAAGACAGAAAAAATTTGTCTTCATAAACTGTCGGTTTCATATAGTTTTCAGCTCTTTTCAGTTCTCTTAGATTGAATTTTGGGCAGCATATCACAACACACAGCAGTCCTGGGGATTCTCTCAATGACTCAGGATAGATCTGTGCAGGGCAACTCTTTAAGAAGTCTGATAGTTCCCATTCTATCAAGTGACTCTCACTATGCCAGGAATTGTGAAATATACCTGTGATACCAGAACTGTGAAAGATGAAGCAAGAGGATCATGAGTCTGAGGCTACCGTGGGCTACATAGAGAGAGTCTGCCCTTTTCTGCCTCTTCCCTAGTATGTAAAAATCAAGTTACCACTCCACCCATCAATCCAATACATATTGGAATATCGTTAAAGGTCATACTTTGGATAAGTCTGATGAAAACTAGATGCATTTGTTACTTGAACCCTATGTAAAATGTATTACCAATATTGTACAATGATCAGCATCTGCTTATTTAAGCAAAACAGCCGCAACACCTTGCCATAATAGACAATCTACATCGCAGCCTTGCATTTGTGCCTCAGGAAACACTGTGGAAGAGTGAGCAGAAAGATTGTAAGGGTCGGAATACCAGGACGTCTGCTATGAAACAGACTGTCCTAGAAATAGCTGCAGAAAGAAGATTAAAACTTTCACAACATCAATGCAAGTACAGATGGATAATTTCATGGGGTCCCACCCTGAGACAAAAGAAAGTCAGAAAACTGTTGAGAGAAGGAGACTCAGACTCTCCCAAGCATGAGCGTCCTTATTGGTTGTTCAATGCAAACTGATGAGACCTGAACGTATATGCACATCACCACCAAAACAAGACTGAGTAGTTTGTCTATATGTGTGGTCTGTGTGTATTGTGTGAATTGTACATGTGCATGTATACACACATATGTACAACACATGCATATGTATATGTAATGATCATAATAAAAAAGATATCAACAGGAGAATGGAGAGGCATGGAAGAGTTTGAAGGGAGTGTAGCTGCAAGGGGTTGAAAAGAAGGATGGAAGGGAGAGAATGCTTCAGTTCTACTTCATTTAAAAATATTTTTTTAAAAAAACAGAAAAATGAATCTCAGGTATCCTCATATAGTAGATTTAGGTCAAATGTTATCAAACAGATTGTATATTTTTCTTAAAGTCATCAAGTACAGATTCAGATTTTTATGTTAGCCACAATAAATGAATTATGTAGTTTATGCATGAAGTTTTACATTAATGGATGTGTCTCTATTTCTCTTTTGTTTTGTTTTGCTTTTTAAAAAATCAGCAATAATTTAAAAACAATTGGAAGCTAAGTTTTAGCATAAGTTTTCATCAGTGAATTCTCAGTTACTGAGTTAAAATGAATAAAAATAATGCGAAATTTACAAAAGCTGTTCAGTTATATAATCTTTTATGGAAACCCTAAACATTCACCTGAATTTTCATCTTCTCAGTGAGCAAATGATTTTTGCCCCACCCATGTTATAATACTAAACAATTACTGTTGAGGTACATTCTGTCAGTTTACCTATGGTTTTACAAACATTATTAAAAAGATGTGAACATAGTATTTTATAAACACAATGAACAGGACATCAAAGGGCAGTCTATTCAGCAAACAGCTGTGAACAAATATGCCAAACAGGAAAAAAAAAGAAAAAAAATTCAGCAGCAATCAAGAGACATGTTGAACAGCCGTGCCCTTATTCGGAGCTCATGAGTAACGTGCAAATTGTTTTGTTTTGTTATAGGATTCAATATTATCGTAAGACCTGGCACAAAGCAGTTGCTAAGCAAATGCTAAATAGGTAAACATATGGCAGTCTGCCTAGATGGGTAACTAGCTACCAGAATAAACACTGAAAAAGCAAATATAAAACTTAGGATAATGAAACAACATGGAGAATATACAGTATTAAATATTCTCTAGATCAGTGACTTAGAATCATATCAACCAATGTCAGAACATGATCAATATAGAATCTTACTTTACTTTTGGTCATTTTATTTTATTAGGCGTTGCTGGATAAGGGGTCTCCTGGGATGTTGTGTCTAATACAGATATACAGAGTTCAGGTAGCTTTAAACTGGGTTAATGAAATGTTCTTTACATATATGAAATCTTTACTGGGAAGTTCACATCTGGACAATTACCTTGGAAGTTAGCTCTTTTTTTTTCACCTCAAAATAAGAGAAAACAGCCAGGAAGAATAGTTCTGCCTAAAGGGAGCAATAATTTTTGTCTAAGGCAAATCCACACCAAGTCCAACTTATTAAACAGAAGTCCTTAGTAATTCTCTTTATCACAGACCTCTTTGACAGTTTGATAATGCTTTGGAACTTAGCTCTCCTCAGAATGATCATCTAAGTTCATTGAATAAAACATATGAGATGACAAAAAATAATTATCTTGAAAACCTAAAATATTCCAATTGCAACTCAGTAAAATAATATATGTACTTCTTGATTAACATATTAAATATTAACATCCTGTGCTGTTGATAACATACTCTAATTAAAGTGGAGCTCTTTTAGGATTATCTAACACAACTCTGGATTTATTTCAAAATTTAACGGAGGAAGGTAATTTGTGCTTGCCATCTTTGACTCTGAGATTGATAACAGAAAGGTCTGTTTTCCATAACTCATGGCAAGGACAGTGTGGTGAAATGGTTCAATCCACAGTGGCTGGAGCAAGTGGGACGTGTTGTAGGACTCCCCGTTATGTTCCCTGTCTGAATTTTTAACTTTGTTGTGTGTTTATTTTGTGTTTAGTCTTTTGAGGTCTTTGGGTATTTCAGACACCAACCCTCTGTCAGATGTACAGATGGTAAAGATTCCTGTCCATCTGTGGGCTGGAAACTGGCTACTTTTTAAATTGTGTAATAGAAATATTAATATTCTTATCAAATGTATCTACGAGGTTGTGAACAGATTGTATTCCCTATGGAAAGGCAGGTAAACTTTAGTCTCCATTTTATTATGTCAGTGGAAACTTGATCTATGTTAAGTCTAGGTACAGTTTTTGAGGGTTTATTAGGATTAGATACTGTCATCGGAATTGAGGCTCATGAATGCGTACAGGTGCCATTATAAGAAGAGCAAATAGATGAAAACAAGCATACACAGGCTCTCCCTGTCTCTCCCAGTTATACCCTTTACTACTCTGGAAAGAGAATTGCCATTCTACATAGGACAAAGGCTTCTCAGGATGCAGTTCCCTTGACCTTTTGCCAGAACTATAGGTGAAATTAAATGTCTCTTCTGCATAAGCAATGTAGTATGTAATATCAGGTTATTAACAATAGAAAACAAACCAATAAAATATCTTACCACATAATATATACTGATACAATCATTATAAAATATTGTGGAAGATTCTGTTCTGGAAAAGGAGGTAAGAAGTCCATTGAGTTTTTAACTCTGTGAACATGGAAAGTTATTTAATTTCTCTGGTCCAGTAAATCATTATCTCTTCCTTCTACTGAGGGAACAATTGGAATGATGGATGGCTGGAAAATTAACAAGGTGAGATGAGAATTTCTGGGCATTTACGTCAGGACAAAATGCAAGGCAGACAGGTGAAGAGAAGAAGACTCAGAATAAAACCAGAGAACAAACAGAAGAAGGAGGAGGGAAAAGGGGAGAAACAAGGACTCATCTTAGCAAAAACAGAAGCTGTTCCAGGCTCTCCCCAGACACATAGCTGAAGTTCACTCTCAAAAGCTAGCATCGAAGTGGAGAAAGACCCCTCAACGTCCCTTTTTCCCTTTTATTTTGTAACAACAGTTCTTTGAAAATTCAGTTTATTTATTTTAGAGAATTCAAACTTCCAATAACTAGGAAAGTTCCGAGGGGATAATTCAGCAGATGGTGCAGAGCAAGTAGAGGGTCCGTCCTAGCCAGAGGCCCTAGAATAGCTCCACCTCACGAACAGCTACAGGAAGCGGCAGGTAGACTACTTACACTGAATTCTGATATCCTCTTAGGCCTAGAGTAGAAGCCAGTCTTGCTCTGGCATGGTTCCCACTCTCACAAGCTGTAGGACCTGAAACAAATCCCATAAACACTTCAGTGACACCTCGTGCAGTTGCTATGGGGAGTAAGCAAGCAAATAACCATGCACTAACACTTTCCTTGGAGGGCACAAAGTCACTGTTCTTACATGTCTGTCCTCTCTATTCAATGCCACGATAATGTTAGGCTAGGACCATGGCTGTGGTTAGATCAGGCATGGGCACTTAACAGGTATCACTGGCTTTTTCATGGATTGATTGGATTCATCTTCCTCATCTTAGAAGTGAAAGTATAGATTCTCCCTGTTATGATCTATAACACAATTAAAATGTTTACAGTCGATTCAAGAGTACAATCTCATGTCAGCTTTGTCTGATGGTGGGTTCCAATTCTGTGTTTCAAATGATTATTTTAGCTCCCTGTGCTCCATAATAGGCATAAGCAAGGCACAAACCTTATAGGCTGTTATAAAGATTTAAAAAATCTGCACAATGATAGCATGGGTGGCATATTGTCTACCCAACAGGTAGCCCCCTTTAATTAGTACAGTAATTGTTAACATCACCACCAACAAGTGCACATGGTGATTCCCTCCAGTTCTGCCAGGCAAATGACAATCCAGGTTCCACAGGCCTGTCTCTTTCCTGTTCAATTAGTTTTCCATTCTAATATCTCCCATCGGTAACACAGGGTGATGGTATTGCTTTTCATGACTGGATAAACCAGTGCATGATGGCGCCATAGGTAAAGATATGTGCCTTGCACAAGTCTGATTCATACAGCTGTACAGGTGAGTTAGTGTGTGAAGGAACCTTCTAAGTCACAGGTCCCAGTCTTAAAGGGCCACTCTTAGAAAAAAAAAAAAGCAATGAGTCCATCTGATTTAGTTGCCCACTGTTTGAACAACAGATTGCCACAGATTCGGTTAGCAAAACAGCACAGATTCATCATCTCTTCGCTTTGGAGGTCAGAAGCTGTTGTGATTTGAATAAGAAATATGTCCCATATGCTCATGTATTTGAATACTTTGTTCCCAGTTGGCTGTGATCCTGGTTAGTTTTATGTCCACATGATGAAAGCAAGAGTCGGTGGGAAGATGGACTCTTTATTGAGAAAAGGCTCCTGTAAGACTGGTCTGTAGGCAGGTAGGTTGTACATTTCCTTAATTAGTGATTAATGGTAGAGGGCCAATAAGTTGTGGATGGTCCAATCATTTAGCTGATGGTCTATACACAGGGCACCTGCATCAGTTCTTGCCTCCAGGTTCCTGCCTTCAGTTCTTGCCCTGCTTACTGTGATGATGGGCTGAGATGTGGAGCTATAAGCTAAAACAGAGTCTTTTTTCTAAAAAAAATCAATGGGACAGAGGTCACTGATTAGGCTAAGAGGCCCTTCTACATACTCCTCTAATTTTTACTAATATATATGTGGAAAGCAGCGTTTTTGTGCCAATGCAAAAAACGCTGACAGTCATCCAATTGCCACCATGTAGAAATTTTCCTTCTCTTTTAAAGGCCTGTCAGAACTGGACTGAACAATTCTGAGGACAACTTTCATTGGAAAGATGTGGAGTAAGGGGAAAAATCCTCTACTCCTGGTGGGAGTACAAACTTGTACAGCCACTTTGGAAATCCATATGGCAATTTCTCTGAACATTGGGAATCAATCTACCTCAAGACCCAGTGATACCTCTCTTGGGCATATACCCAAAGAATACTCAATCGTACCACAAGGACACTTTTTCAACAATATTCAAGCGACATTATTTATAATAGCCAAAACCTGGAAGTAAGCTAGATGGCCCTCAACAGAAGAATGAATAAAGAAAATATAATACATTTACACAACGAACTATTGCTCAGCTGTAAGTAAACAACAACATCATGAAATTTGCAGGCTAATGGCTGGAACTAGAATAAATAATACTGAATGAGACAATCCAGACTCAGAAAGACAAGCACAGTATGTCCTCACTCATAAATGGATACTAGATATACAGGAAAGGATAACCAGACCACAGTTCACAGCTCCTAAAAAGCTAGACAATGAAGAGGACACTAAGAAGGATGCATGAATAGGTCTGATATGGGGAAGTAGAAGAGATCTCCTGGGCAATCTGGGAGTAAGAGGTGGGGGAGGTCGGGAATAGGGGACAGGGGATGAGAATATGAAAGAATGGGTCGAGTTGGGGGAGAGATAGAGTTGGAGAGCAATAAAAAAGATATCTTGATCACGTTCTCTTTCCTTCTGCTTCTCGTTTGGACCTAGGGAGTTAAGTCCAGTGTTCCAATGTGAGTCTCTGTCTCTATCTCCATCCATCGCCAGATGAAGGTTCTATGGTGATATGCAAAATATTCATCAGTATGGTTATGGGCCAAGGCCAGTTCAGGCACCCTCTCCTCTGTCCAGAGAACAATCTGGGGATCTCTCCTTGGACCTGGGATCCTTTTTATAATCAAGTCTCTTGTAAACCCTAAAATGACTCCCTTAGTTGAGATATATACTTTCCTGATCCCATATCCATCCTTCCTCCCTCCCCCATCCCAATCCCCCAAGCTTTCCCCATTCCTCCCCTACTCCCTTCTCTCTAACCCTCTCCCCTTCCAACAACCCCCACACCCCCCCATGCACCCGAGGTTACCTGGCACTCTTGTCTACTTCCAATCTCCAGGAGGATAAGTACATGATTTTCTTCAGGTTCACCTTCTTATGTAGCTTCTCTAGGATCATGAATAATAGGCTCAAAGACCTTTAATTATGGCTAGAATCCACTTATGAGTGAATACATACCATATTCCTCTTTTTGGGTCTGGGTTACCTCACTCAGTAAAGCGAGAAGAAGAAGGAAAGAGAACGTGAACAAAGAAGGCAAGACCAGAGGGAACCTTCACCCGTTGATGGATGGAGATTGAGACAGAGACCCACATTGGAGCACTGAACTGAGCCCCCAAGATCTAAATGAGGAGCAGAAGGAGGGAGAACATGAACAAGAAAGGCAGGACCGTGAGGAGTACGTTCACCCACTGATACAAGGGGAATGATCTAATGAGAGTTCACCAAGGCCAGTTGAACTGGGACTGAATAAGCACGTGATCCAACCAGATTCTCTGAATGTGGCTGGCACGGGGTCTTTCTGAAAAGCCATTGATAATGACACTGGGACTTGTTTCCTCTGCATATACTGGATTTCTGGGATCCAGTCTGTTTGGATACTCACCTTCCTGGACCTGGAGGGAGGGGGGAGGAACTTGAACTTCCCACAGGGCAGGAAACCCTGACTGCTCTTAGGGATGGAGAGGGAGGAGGAGAGGAAGTGGGGGGAGTGGGAGGGTGTTGGGAGGAGGGGCAGAAATGAAAACTTTTATAAATTAATAAACTTTAAAAAAAAGATATCTTGATAGTGGGAACCATTATGGGCTAAAGAAGAAACCTGTTCCTCAAGGAATCCACAAGCAGTACCCCAGATAAGATCCCTAGCAATAGTCAAGAAGGTGCCTAAACTGGCCTTACTCTGTAATCAGATTAGTGAATTCCCCAACTATCATCATAGAACCTTCATCCAGTAACTGGTGAAACTGGATGCAGAGATCTACAACCAAGCACCAGGCTGAGCTCTGGGAATCCAATCGAAGAAAGGGAGAGGGAGCAAGGGTGGTCAAGATCACGATGGGGAAATCTACAGACACAGTTGAAGC
This sequence comes from Myodes glareolus, assembly GCF_982192425.1. Classification (NCBI taxonomy): domain Eukaryota; kingdom Metazoa; phylum Chordata; class Mammalia; order Rodentia; family Cricetidae; genus Myodes; species Myodes glareolus. Next base: position 29,496,922 of record NC_142051.1, read on the forward strand.
AAGCTCATGGGAACTTATGTACTCTAAACCGACACCTGTGGAGCCTCTATGGGACTCAACTAGGCCCTCAGTGTGTGGGAGATAATTGTGTAGCTTGATCTAGCTGGCAGTGGGACCAAGATTTCTCCCTGGTGCTTGAGCTAGGTTTTTGGAGCCCATTCCATTGGTGAGATACCATTCTAAGCCTTAATGCATCAGGGAGGGGCTTGGTCCTGTCTCATCTAAGTATGCCAGACTTTGTGTATCGCATAGGAGGCATTATAATTTGGGAGGAGTGGATGGGATGTAGGCTGTGTGGTAGGCAAGTTCAGGGGAGGGAGGAGGGGTGAGATGGGGAACTGTTTTTAGCACAAATAATAAAATCAGAGACAGAAATTAGGGTTCAACCTGAAAACTACAAAAGCAAAGCAGTCAAGCCACTAGAGAAGTCTTACCCCTGCCAGGGCTGGGCCACTGTAGACTAAACTGACAGATTCTCTCTACTCTCCTTTTATATTCCCTCTAGTGCTGGGATTAAGGGCATATGACTCCCTAGAATTGGCATTAAAGGTGTAAGCCAACACTACATGGATTTGTTTCTGCATTCATCTTGTGTAGCCCAGAGTGGCCTTGAACTCCCAGAGATCCATTTGACTCTATCTCCCAAATCCTGGGATTAAAGGTGTGTGTCACCATTGCTTGACCTCTTGTGACTTTAGCTTTAATTCTGTTTTTTCCAGCAAGGTTTGTTTATTAAAATACAAATCATATACCATTATAACTGAGGTTGGAAAGCAAAATTAAATTTAATAGATACAAAAGAAAGAAAGGATAATAGTGGATAGCCTGCTACGCTAGACCACACTAGCCTAAAGCCCTAGAAGTTGGTAAGTATTGTCTATTCCACGGTCTGTCACTCACTGAATACAAAACAAAGCAAAAATACAAAAATCGAAGATGTGTGGAATTCTGGGAAGTGATACATTTGGGGCATGTGTGCTAATTATAGAAAACAGTTGCTCTTTCGAAGGAGCAAAGAAAATGGACAGTTCTTAGACTTCAACAGAGCTGTAACGTGTGGGATTGAAGGTAAAACATTTTCTCCTTGAAACAAACCCCTGCCAGTTCCGGGGAAATTCATCTAGGAAATTTGATTCCTCAGCAGGGTTACCTGTGGGAATCTTGGGCGTATAGATTCCCTCCTCGCTCCGTTTGAAGAGATTCTGAGTTTCAGTCCCTTTGAAGAGGTGTCTGAAGAACCCTATTTCAAAATACTTTGCAAATGATTAAAGGAACAGCTCTGCACAGGAGTCAGGGACTTAAGTCTTACAACAGATTCATCCAGCAAGCTTTTCCCCCTGTGACTACAGACTCTAGATCACAATCTCACTTCCTGTGTGAACTCCATCTGTCACAAAACAATTCTTTTATAAGAAAAATATGGTTCGGTAGAGCGGAACCTACAGTACTGTCTCTACTTTGTCACAGCTACAAATTTTAACATGGTAAATAGCAAAATCATTAAAAACATTTTAAATCAATGGGTTTCTCATTTTTTCTGAATATTTGAAAGCTTAGTATCTTAATCCATTATTTTAGCTTTGTAGTGTCTCCTTTTTTCAGATATATTTATATACTTTGCTTAACTATACTCAAACGATTACTTTTACATATGTAATTCTACATAATGATATACTCTACTGTAATGCATGTATTTATACATATATAGAGAGAATTATTATATTATGCTGTTTAATACACTTTTAAACTAAAGTCGGTCTTTTCAATGTACATTCTAATTATATTTCACATTTCAGCAAATATCAATGCTATTTCTTCACATTATTTTGATAAGCTTTCCAATTGACTTTTTTATCATATTTTATATTTGATTATACAGATATATCCGTGAATTACCATATCCTGGATTTGGTTAGATAAGTCTGCATCACATCATATTCTATGTTTGATTAGATAGGGTCGTGTTTTTAGCACAGAGAGATCTGGGATATTTTTGAAAGAATTTCAAAGATATATATCTTTTTGAGTAAGAACAGAACTGAGTGAAGTCTGAAATTTAATATTTGTCTAACAAGAATGTAACTGTGATTATCGTAAGTCCGCCTGTCCTAGGAAGATAGAGTCTACTGGCTTTTATCTGTAAAAATTATCTTCACTGTAAAATCAAATTAACCTTGTGGTAAAATTGTAAGAACTGTGTAATTTCAAAAATTATCTAAGAAACCTAATTCTGTCATTGTAAAACATGAAGGAATTGACATTATATCAGTTGGATTACCAAGGACAACTTAATAAACAGAAACAATTTCACGAATATAAGGGAACTGCTAACTTTTTGTATGTGCTGATTGGAAGTTGGGACTCTAATACCTCCACTGACTATACCTGATTGGTTAGCTATAACATGGTAATAAATAATGGCAAATTTTATTTTTAACATGTGCTAGGACATAATTTTTATAGCACAACAATCTCACAATAGATTAACTTGAAATTCAGGTAAATTATCTGATTGAAACATAACATAATTGAAATTAGTCTTGTTTACATATGGGATTATAACTCAACACAATGGACTTTAATTTTAATAAACAGACCAATACTTTTCAAATTGCATAAATCTTTGTCTTTGCATTTATTCAGTTAAGGGTACTTATATATTCTGTAATTAATTTTGTTATTCAAAATTTTTGGGTAACATTTTTTTGGAGATCGTTTCTTTTTCCTAAATTGTGTGAAAATGTCCTTAATGCTGAAAAATATCTTCCACTTAGAACAGATTTAATTTTAAAATAACTCAGGATCATCTGTAGGCAGTAGGAATAAATTTGATGATTGGGATGAATGTCAGTCTCTGACTCAGAAATAAATCTAAAGGAATGAAATCCAATTTGGTAGTATAGTTTATGATTTGTTTATTATGAAACCTCTATCTGCACAAAATTACAAAGTAATTTTAGGAATGGGCAGCTTTTTTAAAGTAATTATTTAGAATCCTCCCAACTCTAAATAGGTTCCTCAGAAGTATGAATATAACATGAAGAATTCAATTGTATTAGCAAAGATTTAGTTGTGTGTCGTTGCTTAATGTTTGACACATATTAGAAATGAAGTAGTTTGAAGTAATGTAAGGGACCAAAGCAGTCATTAAAATTGTTATTATCAGAAAAATTTAAACAAACCAATGTTTTAAAGATTATTTTTTACCAAAGGTTCCAAGTTACTTATGTATTTCTATTTTGATTCACAATAGCTATGCTTATATTTTTATAATAAATATTTCATAATAAAAATAAGTAAGAATATATATATATAGTTGAATATGAAATTTTCATTTAATTTTTCATGTGTTTTTGGTGGGTGCATGAACCAATGCATATATCCATGGATGTACATATATTTGTCAACCAAAGAGCAAATTTAAGTGTTATTCTTCTCATACCATTTGCCTTGATTTTTTTTGAAACAGGGTCTCTTACTGATCAACAGGTTAGCTGTCTGCTGAGGGAACTCAGTTTCCAAAGCACTATGATTACAGGTTCATGCTGGTATATCTTAATGTCTCATGTGAGCAGTGCAAATCAAATTCACAGGCTATGATTGGTCAGCAAGCATTTTACAGTGTCATCTCTGCATCCCCACCCAGACACACACTCTTTATTTCATTGTGTCTTTGCATTTGGAATTTCAACAAGCTAAAAGAGGAAATATGAATCAATCTTAGATTTAAATAGTAAATATTTATTTAAACCAGAATATGTATTAATATTCTTATTAGGAATTTAATATTACAAGACATTCACAAGTTTTAGAGTAACATACTCGGCATAGCTGTTTCCTTAACCAAGATAGCTTTATCATGGTGTAGGAGGTCCTTCTGTCTATGTGTTGCTTTAATTGGTTAATAAAGAAAGTGCCTTGGCCTGTTGATAGGTCAAAACTTAGGTAGGCCAGGAGTAATCAATTGAATGACAGGAGGAAGAAAGGCAGAATGAGGGAGAGACACCATAGAGCCGTGGGAGACTGATGCTGGAAATTTTACTCGGTAAACCACTTTCATGCACCAATACACAGATTAATAAAAATAAGTTAAACCAAGATGTAAGAGTTAGCCAATAAGAAGCTAGAGCTAATGGGCCAAGCAGTGATTTAACACAATTTCTGTGTGATTATTTCAGTTCTAGGAGGCCAGGACGAACAAGCGGGCCCTCCTAATACATTATCATTCATTTATTCACTAAATATTGTTTGAAAATACAAATACATACACAACAATTTAGGTTTTAAAGAATTATTTTTTTTCCCTTTAAAACTCCACTGTGTCTCAAATGGCATATATTTCTGGCCCATTTTACAACTGATCGTAGTCATTAATCACACCAGGAAGCAATACCTGCTCTGGCAAAACCTGCTCTGTCTTTGTGGAATGGGAATTTTCCATTAACTCTTAATGATTTGTTGAAAGAATTACCTGTCTATCATTTTTATATTGTTGAGAGTGTAAGCAGAGTTTTCCTGTCCTGACTTCCTGCTCCCAAATAACCAGTAGCTGCTTCGTAAATAACCGACTCAGAGACTTAATGTAAATTATAAATGTTCAGTCAATAACTCTCAGAAATAACTCATTTCTACTAATCTGTGTTCTGCTCTGAAGGTCGTGGCTTTTACCTGTATCCCATTTTGGGTGTCCGACTCACTCTCCATCTCTCTGGCCCCTCCCCTAGGCTCTTCCTTAGCTTATCATTGTCACTTTGGCTTTCCTGCCCAACTTTATCCTGTTCAGCTATTGGCCACTAAGTTTGCTTAGTAAAGCAATAGTAGTGACATATATTTGCTCCACATAAAGGAATATTCCACAGCATGACAGCAAAATTTTCAAAATAATTTCTTTCAAAATGTTTTCCTTTTATCAAGCTCACATTTCATTTTCAATAATTTGAAAAATTAAAGTATTTTCCTTCTACATTGACTAATTGATATTTATTGTAATAGGATAAGTGTGGGGGTGGAATGGGGTTTACTTTAAGAAAACAGATACCATCATCTAAATTTATAAAATGAATACTTATAGGAAATGACCCTACACTTGAATAATTATTTGAAGGAGGAATTTGCTCAGCTTTCTTTATGTATTAATATAAGTTATTTTCCAACAGTGAAATATCGCTATAAATATCTACCAAACATAATTATATAAATTACTATTTCTTCTCTTTTAGCAATAATTTAGTGTTCAAATTATTCCATGGAAATATAATGGGAAAGAGAAAGGAAAAGTCAAAGGAAGGCAAGAGGAAAGGCATACAAAAAAGTGGGGGAAGAAGGCTGATTAGATGATTCTAATGAACATGCCAGAGTGAACTGGGAAAGGACCATAAATCCTCAACAATAAACATTGGACTATGGACATCTGAGAAATGTTGGGAACAAGAGACATCTTCCCTACGGGAGCACACACTAACTGACTGTCCAATAGTGGATGGTCAGCCTTGAAAATATACTTGTAACATTACACAAATTGAGTGGATTATATTTAGGATTGTATATCTCTCTATATATACTCAATATAAATATGTGAAAAAAAGAGGTCATGAATTTGAAAGAGAGCCAGGAGGCATGTATGGTTGGGTGTGGAGGAGGAAAAAAGAATGGAGAAGAGTTGCAATTAAGTTACAGTTGCAAAATTTTTGGAAGTAAAATAATATAACATTGATTGGCAGAGTGTTGGGAGCCACCTGGAGGCACAGGTGGTCCTGCAGTTTGGAGGTATACCTGGCTTAGCCACGTGGGGCTGAACACCCTTGCCTGCACCCTTGCTTGCACATGCTCAGACCAGCAGAATGGCATTAACCAATCAGGACAGCGTTCAAGCCTCTCAACCGTTTAAAAGCAGCTGCCTCTGGACTCTACTTCCTCTCTCTAAGCTTTCTCTTGTCCCTGCTCTATCTTCCCTTCCCCCAACTTTCCTCAATCAGAGGGCTCCGAATAAAGACGTGACCAGGGAAGGAATTATCGTTTTTAGTGGCGTTCATTCCTGCTGGTCAGGATGCGCGCTGCAACTGGTGCTTGAAACCCCGGGACGCTGAGGGACCCTGACAACTACGCCAGGGGACCCTGAGAAGGAAGCGCCCAGCAACGTGCTGAAAGCCCGGGAGAAAAAGCCGAAATCAGACACCAGGACACAGAGAGCCGTGAATTTCAGAACTCTGAACACATGGAGCGGTGAGTGACGTCAGTTAAATCCTCCAGAAAGGGGAGGAAAAAGAATGGAAAAAGTGTAGGCCTAAAAAGGAAAGAAAATAGAAAGAATCAAAGTTAAGGTATCTGAAAGAAGGTACAGAAAGCAACGGGGAAGAAAAATCCCTTAAGTTCAGTGCAGGAGGAGTGTGAACAGCAGCAAAAAAGGTGAGGTAACTAAGGCGGGACTATGAGGACGATGGGGTATGGGAGACCACGGCTTCCGCTCCCTTTCCGTCCACCTCTGTACTCGCTGTTAGAGACTCGGGGCAACAGTCTCATAGGGAGGCGAGTTTGATCATGCTTGAAGACTGCCTTTCCTGTTCTTAAAGAGCCACACAGCTTTTGGAGGTGATTTTCGCCTAATTTTGATAAGAGAGCTCAGTCTCTGGCTCTCACGTACAGAAAACTTTAATTTTGATTGAGGAAGAGGCCGGGCGGTGGTGGCGCACGCCTTTAATCCCAGCACTCGGGAGGCAGAGGCAGAAGCTGTGTGGTGAGCAGCAGCACTGCTAAAGACCTAAAGACGGAGAGGGGCCAAACTCTGAACCGCGTTTCCATAGCAACATGGGCGGGCGGAGGAAGCTCATCGGTGGGGCCATGTGCTGAGTGCTCGTCACTCCCAGGCCCCTGGGAAGGTCTGAGACTGCCCCCCCCACAGCCCTAACCAGGCCCTCCACGCGTGGGCAGGCCGGGCAGGAGATGCCCCCCCCTCGCCGGAGCTTGGAAAAGACTCACGGCCGGCAGTGCGAGTTCGATGCCTGAGGTGAGGCAGGGTGCACAGGATAAACCGGCGAGCCCGCACACGGCCCGGGGCGCCACGGTGGGCCGCGCCTCAGAGGTGGAGCTGCTGCTGCCGCCGCTCACAGCCACGGCCGCCAAAAATTCAGTCAGATAAAAACATTTATTCCCCAAAAAATGTGCATTGTCCCGTTGTCAGCAGGAAGTAGTCAGACCGATTGCCGACGCCCATTTTCCTTCAAAGAACTGGTCGTGATTATCATAATAAAGGCGTGTCAACCTCGTTACCCATTACGGACCTATTGCCTCAGGCAACGGGTGGAATAAACAATGCTACCTAGAGGTTTTTTCATTTGAATGCAGGGCCTGGAGAGTTGGCTCAATGGTTAAGAGCACTGCCTGCTCTTCCAAAGGTCATGAGTTCAATTCCCAATGACAACTGTTTTGGTTTTAGACAATAGAGGGGGACTACCAGTGACAGCTTCCCCCAGAGAAAGGATTTCTCTTGCATTCTTTACACTTAATTTTTAATTCAAAATTTTGCTGGTACAGGCAAACAAGATTTGTTTTTTGAAACAGAGACCTGCAAGTCTCTAAGTTCAAAACCAGCCTACTTCCAGTACTGATTGTGCTGAATTTTTACACTGAGAGTTTTTAATACTCTTAAATGTCAATTTGGGAGGAGAGTTTTGTTTATGTTTTTCTAGGAATGCTGACATACATCTGGATGCCAGCGAGACTGACAAGAGAAATAAAGAAGAAAGATGACCCAGTGGATGCTGAGTGTCCTGCTGTGGAAGATTCGTGCGGAGGCAGCAGAGATGACCTTCTGGGCGGTGCCAAGAGCAGCTGTTTCACACCATCGACTTGAGCAACACCCTGTGCAACCTCTTATCTCTTAACAATTTTCTGACTGACTCTATTTTGCCTTTTCCTTCCTTAGGAATGGGTGGGAGCAGAGATATTCTTGGCATGCTGTGTCTAGGTGGAAGTGCTGTATGTCTTTGATTGGTGTGCTACCTGCTAGCCCAAGTGAGGAGGAACAAGGTCTTTGTGGCACAGGCCTTGGCAGCCTTGGAATGTGTATCCTCACCCCAAGTTTGGCTCTCTCAGCCTTAAAGAGCTCATAGGCAATTAGCCATGCATAGCCTTTGCACCCTCTAGGGACCAGATAGTCCCACAAAGCACGGAGGAAGGTATGCATTGGCGAAGGGTGTGTCTTGTTTTTCTTTTCTTTAATCGGTCCACACATCATGAGGTGGGGACCAGATTGGAAAATAGTTTTGCCTTATTGCTCTTAAAGACAATAATAGGGGGAGCTGTTGGGAGCCACCTGGAGGCACAGGTGGTCCTGCAGTTTGGAGGTATACCTGGCTTAGCCACGTGGGGCTGAACACCCTTGCCTGCACCCTTGCTTGCACATGCTCAGACCAGCAGAATGGCATTAACCAATCAGGACAGCGTTCAAGCCTCTCTACCGTTTAAAAGCAGCTGCCTCTGGACTCTACTTCCTCTCTCTAAGCTTTCTCTTGTCCCTGCTCTATCTTCCCTTCCCCCAACTTTCCTCAATCAAAGGGCTCCAAATAAAGACATGACCAGGGAAGGAATTATTGTTTTTAGTGGCGTTCATTCCTGCTGGTCAGGATGCGCGCTGCAGCAGAGGACATAGGAAGAAAAGTATAGCTATTATTAAACAGAGAAGGAACAAAGACTAACAAGCTTGCAAAAAAGCATTGTAACTTTAACTGAATATAAAGTATTATGTTTCTATATTGTCCTGGGAAGAAAAATAGTTCTCTAGATAATACGTAGATAGTAGGTTCAAGTAATAGCTGAATTTCAGAAGCGGGAGAAGAGCAATAAGAAGGCAAAGTCACGTGACAGTGTCAATGTACACTTGGGAAGTACTGAAGAGAGCATATTAACTTAAAGGCAAGGAACTGGGTGGGCCCACCTCGTCATTGACCAATCTGATTATTTATTTTGGGAATTCTGTCAGTCACTGTTTCTATGACTGGGGAGTAGAGACAAGTGACAGAAAGAGACTGATGTTAGCATGCTAGGAAATGTTTCAAGTAAGCATCAAGACCTAAAGTTGATTTCATATGTGTTATTTTACAGACTGTAAAAACACTCTCCCACTTTTCCTTTCTCAAAATCCTTCCTAAATTGTGCAGAATGTGAGAATCTGTTCCATAGGAATCCTAGAAATGTAAGTGAAATAGGAGAGGGCAGTTTTCAATGATCTCTTAGAGATGGAAGACAATTTTTGTTCCATTTCATAATGTATCCATGACAACTTATGATAAAAATGGTTTTAACTTAAGCATTGAATATAAGCAATAATCAAAAATGCAGGCATGTTCTCTCTACCTCCAGTTTAGCAAATCTAGTTTTTGAAAGGTGTTTAAATCTTACTTCTCAAAGAAACTATAGCTTGGAAGTTAACCACAGACTTATAATTTGGACGACATTTTTATTCGATATTAAGAAATCTTTAGAACAGTATAAATATTTCATCTTTGCTATTAGTATTGATATTATCATTCCATAGGATATAACAAGTATATTTATGTACTTGTTTATCTATAAATAATCTAAGCAAGCCAATTAAAAATAAAGAATTTATGGCAGCTGGGGCAATGGCTCAGCTGTCAAGGGCAATTTTGCTTTTGCAAGAACTGAACTTCAGTTATCAGGACTCACCTGGTGGCTCACAGCTATATGAACTTGATATCCAGGGGATTGAACACCCTCTCCTAACTGTCTCAGGCACTAGACTCACAAATGGTGCATACACAAACATGAGGGCAAAAGACTTATACACATAAAGTAGAATAAAGCTTATTATCACAGGGTGTATCAGAAACACACTAGAGCAGGCTCCATGACCAGGAGCAGTTAGTTGGTCATGATTTTTGCTGTGATTATATTTGTAGACTTTTTGATTTGACATTTTTGTCTTACTAGTCTTTTGGTTGCTGGCTTTTATTTTGTATGTTACTTGTCTGTTTTTGAAACAGAACATAAAGTTGAAAGGGTATGGAAGTGGGAAGAATATGAAGGAGTTAAAGAGGGGGATGCATAATCAAAATTTATTGTATGCAAAATTTTATATAGATAAACGTGTGTATATATAATATATACATAGTAAAAATAAGAAATCAGTGAAAAAGAATGTATCATTGTAAAAAAGGCTATCTTCCGATATGAAGCTTTTGTTTTTCTATTTTAATATGAATCTCTTCTTAATTCTTGAGAATTCACTAAGTGAATCCAATAGAGCAATTTAACTAATTTTTATTGATTTTTAATATCCACTTTAAAGTTAAAGTAAGAAAACACAGAGAGACAAAGAAAGTTGCCTTTCTCATTGCTGCTAAGTGTCAATGTCTGGCTGAATCCAAATATGTGTTCCTTCCAATAAGGAAACCAGGTCAAGAAACTGAAAAAAAAAACCAGTAGAAAGAAAATTTCATTTTATTTCTTTTAAAAAAATAGTGATATCAAACTGTTAGAATTATTTCTAAGCAGACTTTATTCAAGACACTTTTCCTTTTTTATTTTAAATATTACACCACTAACATTCAAAAATAATTTCAAATATATTGGAAATACATTATCCGTACTTATTCTCCCATCTATTCTACTGTTTGATTTTTATGAAACAGTATATTCAAAATAAAACATAATAATTTCAAACAAAGGAAAATTATGGTTGAATTGAACCCGTTTAAATCCAACATAGCCATTTGCTAAACTGTTAGACATAGGTCCTTCAAAATGAAAATAAAAGGAATGACAATATTTTTACGGAAGCTCAAGGAGCACTTGATATGTATCAAGTGAAGTTTTCTTTACAAATTCACACACTTATGCTACTCTGCTGCGTCAGACAAGGGCCACTCTGAAAGTATCTGAGAGGTCCTTTTTTCTCTAAACTACAGAGAATAATTTGTTTGCTAAAGAAAAACTGAATATCAGGGGAAACGTGGGTTTTCTAATAAGATAAACGAGACAAAACAGTCTGAGGGTTTACGAAGGAACGAGCCGTGCGAGAAATATGCTTGAAATGACACTTCCTAGTGATGAAGCAGAAAGCTAATTTAGTCTGAATGTGAGATACAGAAACAAGTGCCAGGGAAAGGAAATGCTTTCCAGGAAATGAGATTATTTTGCCTCTCCATACGTGCTGGGTTGTGTCTGAACATCCCAAGAAAGTACTTACAGCCTAGGGAGGTCAATAGAGGGGCAGGAAACAGAAATTAAGAGTTGGAGTCAGAGTTGATGAAGGAGGAGCAATGGACATAAGGGGTCTTAGTGGAGGAAAAACACAATGGCACTGACTTGGTTGTGAACTTTAGGATAAACTAAGATCTCCATCAGTCTTTTCTGCCTATTGGATGTGGCAAGGGTGGGGGTGGGAGTGACATCAGGGGTGATGTAGAAATTGTGGGAATGGTCAACCAATGACTAGTCCAACCTCATGCACTTACCAAGAGAATGAGCCAACTCCTAACACTGCCTGGCATGCCAGGACCTAGAACTGGAAGGCCCAGAACCTAGGATAGAGCCAACACAATAGGAGGGAAAAAATTGTCAACATACTGATGTCTGATTGTACTCTTCTATACTCATAGACTGGTGACTACCCCAATAGCCATCAGAGAGCATTCATCCAGTAATTGATGGAAACCGAGGCAGAGATCAGTAGTCAAGCATTGGGCCAACCTGGAGAAATCATGCAAAGGGAGGAAGGAGACACTGTACAAGCCAGGATTGTCAAGGACATCACAAGGGAACCCAGAGAGACAGCTAACCTATGGGCTCATAGGAGTTTATACAAGAATCTGAACTGACAACCAGGGAGGCTGTATGGGACCAACCTAGGCCATCTATGTATGTGTGACAGTTGTATAGTTGGGTCTATTTGTGGCACTCCTGACACTAGGAGGGGGAGAAAACGGTCTCTGACTGGTTTTGAGCAACCTATTCCTCATGCTGGGTTGCATTGCTCTGTCTTAGTAAGGGTGTGAAGGTGGGGGTGGCTTAGTCCTATTGCAGCTTCATTTGCTGTGATTTTTCACCCATCTTGTGAAAGCTAATAGATCCAAGGATGTCTGGCTCCACCAAAGTTTAGCATTCCTATATCTAACTCCTTTCTTGCTGTAAATGTTAATTATCAAGCGTAAAACTACTGTCATAGACACCCTCCCACACACAAGTCAGTGTTCTACCACAAAGCAATGCTCAGCACCATGAAACCTCCATGGCCCATCTTTAGCTATGAAACCATATTCATAGTGTCCTTTGGAACCAGAAAATAGAGGAAAAGAATACTTCCTCATTTATAGAACCATATCCCGGTCTCTCTTCTCCTCTAGCCACAGTGTTTTCTAAGCAGAGCAGGAAGTATGATTGTCATGCAAAAATCTGAACTCGTGACCACTTACAGACTCACACACTGGTATATGCTAAAACATCAGTATACTGATGAGATGTGCATGACGTTTCTTCCTAAACTAACAGAGAACCAAAAGGCCGTAGAAAAGGCCATTATTTTGCATTAATCATGTGTCACAAAAACACAAAATTTGGCCTTTTCCTATTCAGAGTGGTGATATTTTGAAGAGGTGGTATTTTTTTTGTGAGATAAGATAGGAAAATAATAAAGTCTATGCTGATCAAGTCTGTACCCTCTGTTCATGCCATTCTCTCTATTCAGTATTCTGAAGGGTTCTTTTTTTTCTCTCCTTTAAGAATCGCTGTCACTTTTCACATTTTAACATGGAGCTATCAGCTTTTCCATACTGCAATCACACCAGGAACTTCTTCATCTGCATGTGTCAAAAGGAAAATGTAAAAGATGTATATTTCATGACATAATAGCATTCTACAAATTTCAAAATAGAATTCGGCAGCCTGTACTGTCATTTTTTTTTCTTAGTGTGGTCTGATAGATGGGTCTTTCACATGTGGGTGTTTGCAGCTTTGCATTTTATTTCCATCTTTATATTTCCTGAGATTATCACTTCCTGTGCATCTTTCTATGTAGATAGTATTTTCGATCCTCAGGTTTACTAGGTATCACCATTTTTTTCACTTACGCTATTAAAAAATTGTGTTTGCTTTGATTTTCTTTGGAGGAACACTGACAGATAAAAGGGAATTCAGATGGGTTAAAACATAATCTATTCAACCAAACATGAACCTTCTGTTTGAATAAATGAGTATATTTCAATGGAAAACATACATTCTTGAAATTGTTTTATGTTTCTATTTGCACAGCCTCTCCAGTGAGGTCAACACAGAATCCTTAGAGTGTTGAAACTGTACACCAAGTCCTCAGACCAAAGATTGGCATACAGCAAGTGTTCTCACTATCTCCTTGTTCCTATTGCCCTTATAACACTATGACAAAAAGCATCCTTTTAAAACAATATAAACCTTTTCTCTTCTATTCCCAGAGGCTGTGGTCTAAACTCTGCTTCACTTGCTAAGTGACTGTGTTGGTGGGGCTCTTCCTTCTGAGGTCCTTAAGAGAAGAGCCCCTTCTGTTTCTTCTCCTGGCTTTCTTTCAGAGGTTCTTAGCCTTATTGTAACCTTCTCTGTCTTCAAAGACTGTGCTGACACTCTTTAGACCTATGTGTCCAATAACATATCACCTTCCTGCTCTCAGAGAGTCTTGCTCAATCATGCTAGATCCACACAGATAATTCAGGATGATATCATTTCAAAATTCTTGATTATATCTGCAGAACTCCTTTTGTTATGTAAAATATCCTGTCCACTCATCTTGTGAATTAAGGGCCAGACATCTTGGGAGGCTCCTTCTGAGCTTATTTTATTTGCCAATAAAAACAATATTACAGTATTTATTGTCTCAGTAGTGGTATATAATTAAACGGAAAACAAGAGCAGCAGTAATAAACATATTATTCTAAACAGCCATGTATAAAGGCTGGGTTTTAGAGATGTCATCTTACTGATCACACATTTCTATGACCTCTTCTTACCCTTTGAGCATTGCTTATTCAGATATTTAAAACTTAGGTTTCTGGTATTATTTTACACAGTGGAATAAAAGTTCCCCTGTTCCACTGCATCCAAGAAAATTCTTAAAGTCAAGACATATCATCATAAGAGTGAAATTTTTAATCTAAAAGAAGAAGAAATGAAAACGGAAAGACAAAGACCATAATGTGTTACCATAAGATCATGGGACCAGGATAGTAGAAAAGGACAAATCGGAGCAGAATATACCTTGAGGTTTCGGCATTCTACCTGCACCAACCTTATTAATAATCACAGTTTACTTAGGTAGAAGCAAGTATCATTCCCACATTGAAGCATAGAATTCAGAATAATGAATCAAATTGTGGTAAACCTGATATATATTCCATATGTCTTGTGTCTAGAGTTTCATATCCACAATCCAGATGTAACAGTAGAGACCTGGGATTTTTTTTGAGGGGCAAGGAACCTCTCCAAACTCCATGACACAGGGGCTACCAAAGGAGGATTTGCTGGCCTGGAACTATCAGAAAAGAGAGAAGATGGGATCAGTTTGCCAGGGCCCCAGTTATCTTCCTAAACTTTCTGAATTTCAGCTGCATCCTTTTCATCAAAGATTGAACATGGAGAGAAAGGGGGAATGCTTGAAATACAAACCACAAGATTTGGGGATTGATTCGTGGATAAAGTGCTTGTCCTACATGCGTGAGGATCAGAGTTCAATTCCAAAACTTATGTAAGACATTGCTGTTCAATTCCAGAGATTGTGTCTAGATAGGTCTTAGGCCCAAGGGAAGAACATACTACTATTGGACCACTAAATGGCCATAGTAATAAAATGATTCCTAAAGACTTTTTCTATAACCATGGATAGGGGCATCATTCAATCTTCACCATAGTAGTTACTTTTTTACAAAAGATAGCAATTAACACAGATACCTAGACCTATAGCAGTGAAGGAGAAAAGGGAGAAAAATTGTAAGACCCAGAGGTGGTAGGTGACTTTAAGTAAAGAGTATTTCTTGAACACGACAATGGGAATTCACATACGAATTCACAGAAATCATAAAATTAAGCTAAAGACCGGCACCATCCTAAGGCAAATAAAATCTTAACATGGATCATCCCCTATCTGAGGAGCTATTGGCATAGGATTACTGCTTGAGGAGGGAAGTCGGTTGTCTTTAATGTTATGATATCTAACATAGCGATCACACCTCAGGACAGGCTCCTGAAGGAATATGCAACTGACACAAAACACAAAACGAACTCCGTGCAATTTGCACATACACACGCACTCACACATACACAAGGATGAGGGATCATAATGTATACTTGGCAGAACCAAAGAGGTAATGTTGAAATTTTCCTTTCTTTTTTTTCGGAATTATAATCTTTGATATCCTGAAATTTCTCAAATATAAAATGATGATTTATAAAAACATTAATTTGCACTGAATCTAAAGGCATGGATTGAAAGTTGAAATTTTTAATTGCCTCCTTGGACTCTAAAGTCTCTGAAACCATAAACTCAATTAAATGCTTTTTTCATAAGATGCCTTGGTCATAGTGTTTTATCATCACAATAGAAAAGTAGCTAATACAAAAATAAACCATTAACGGTGGAGGAAAAGCTGACTAGCCACAATTACGTGAAAGAGAGTTCCTGAAAAGGTGTGTAGGCAAAGACTGATTAACAAATTATGACTGCAATAAGGAGGACAGGTTGGAATAGTGCTAGTCCAGGGCCTAATAACAAATTTACTCTTCCTTGGGATAGCCTTAGCCCCTGAATAGCTATTACATGCTCACCCCAAGTCTCAACTAGCATCCTGTAACTAATAGATGAAACCCCTTTGAAATCTATTAACTTAGCAGACCACTAGATCAAATCTACCTGAAAGATCAGAGCCAAAATGTCATCATATAGCATCCTCCTGTAGCAGAGATTGACTCTTCCATCTTGCAGTAAACTGCCTTTCGGATGTCTCTGCCTTGTATTTTAATTGCCTATATTTATAATGATTTTTGGTGTGTGTGTGTGTGTGTGTGTGTGTGTGTGTGTGTGTGTGTGAAAATCTAATGAAATGTTTCTGTGCTTGGAAAGTATATCTGGGGAGACCCAAATACATGTTTCCAGACACAGTCATTTATATTTGCTCCAGAATAAATCATCTCTTTTGCTCCTTTGAGGTGAGGTCCTTTCATGACAATGCCAACACTAGAGCCCTTGGACAACTGACCTGTCTTGAAAACTGTTCAGTTTTTCAAGTTTTGCTTCAGCTTCTGAGAAATGTCAGGAATATCAGGGTAGTCTATGTAGTCACGTAACCACTGTGAGTGCTTGAGTGCTCCCTGACCCTATAACTGCTCCCCTACATACATACAGTACTGTTAGTAACACCAATAAAAACTCATTGTTTCATCAAGCTGGACTTCTATGAAATGGCTACTTTGAACTTTCCTGGGTTCCCTCTCTGGGAGGTGTTTGTAAACGTTGTATTTCTCCAGGAAATGTTTGTCACATTACTGTAATAATTGAAGTTCTCATGCTTTAGCCTCTCAGCTATGAAGAAGGGAAATAGTAATTAAGACCAGTTTATTACACACATGAACTAAAAGTATGTGTGTGTTTCTGTGTGTGTGCGTGCGTGCAAATATATATTCACACAACACAAATTAGACATGCTGGAGGTCAACAGATAAATTTCAGTTGGTTCTCAACTCCCATACTGAGAGTCCCGGTGATAGAATTAGGCTTTTAGAAACAAACTTCTTTACCCATGGAGTAATCTTGCTAACCTGCTCTACTAGATTGTTAATGCATAATAATTTCAAATCTCTCTTAAATTATGAATAAATGAACTGAGCATGCCCATTAACAAAATCATTAATCAGATTCTGCTGTTCTAATCCCAAAGACTTTGAGTTTTCAACTGTGAATCAAATGTGACGTGGAAATGAAAACCGCATTTTTACAGAAAGGACATGAGAAATTTGAATATTTAACAATTCAAGAAGTATATTTATTTTGAAACTTTTATGGAAGTAATGAAATCAAGAGACTCAGATCAGACTGACCACTACCACAGCTGCAAGCTCTTTCCAAGGACAGAACATCACTCGATTCTGTTCATAGCATTTTTTTAAAAGTCAGTGTTGACTACAAGACAATTTAATAAGCTTTAAGATTCTGAGGTTCCCTAAAAGCATGGCCTATGCATTGCTGTGTTCACTTTCTTATGGACTATATGTTTCAAGTTGAGTTTTATTTTAAAATATATATTTAATCTTTGCATTCGCAAGAAAACCTTGGTTTTCTTTATTAGAAGCAAAATGTGCCATTCTTAACATAAAAATGTTTAAGTATGGAATGCTTCTGTCACATACTGATTTATTTGAGAGTGCAAATTAAAATGTTTATAGTTGTACCCTCTTGAGCCTAGAGGCCCTTCTGAGCAGTCTAGTTTATGTTGCAGACTGCACACTGTATTTTTATTTAATATTCCTCATCAAAACCTGTTTAAATATTCATCAAAGCTTTAAGGCAATTTTATTTGTATTAAGTCTTCAGCTGTTTATGCATGGAAGTACATTGAGACGGATAAATTATAAATGGAACCACGGGCTTCATTATGGTGGGAAAACTCCCCTGAAACAAACCACGTTGCTTAAGCTTTCTGTGGGATTGCAAAGATCTTTGCTCACCCTGTCAGCAGTTTGCCTTTGTAGAGCACAAAAAGAACAAAGAAAACTATGAAAGGTTTCTAGGGGACAAAAGAAACAAGAACTGTATTCACTTTAGTTCTCCAGTTAGGCTCTGGTGATGGAGAGATCAGGATAGCACAGCTATGACACTCTATTTTCAATGTTACATTGTATTTGCCTTTCTACTAACCCAACCATATCAGAATTACCTTAGTCTTGTCTCTTGGGTCCTTCTCATAGGTTTGCTCTTAGTTGTGGTTTGGTTCTAATCAAATGGTTATTCTGGTTTTAGAAAATAAAAACAGTTCATTTCCATTTAGCTACTGTAGAAAAATAAGCACCGAGAATTTTCAGGCCAGAACCCTAACTGTGCCCAGATCCAGGATACCTGCCCAGTCCCGTCACAGAAGGATTTTATGATCTTCAACTTCATCATCTGCAAATCAGGAAAGCTCTGAACACCTAAGAATTGGAAAATGGTTTCACTGGATATCCCATAAGTATAGAGTACTCCTTGGGGTGTGAGCAAGCGATAGCATGCCTGCTGGTGGTAAGTTCAGGAGCCTTTCTTTTTAAATGTCAGTTTTAATGTTGATAAATACATGTATACAAGTAAAGAGATCAGATGTTTCAACATTCAACTCCCCACTTTCAATAGCTCATAAGTAATAGGTAGAGGCTTGGTGGTCCTTTGCTTCATCTCTGCTGGAATTTCCTTCCACTTATTCAGCCTTTTTCGAGTTGATAGGGGACCACACCTGTGGTGAGTTCATGAGGGCTGACAGCCAAAAGCAGCATTTCCTTCCTCATTCCCTGCTCCTACATCCTTTCGGCCTCCTCTCCTGCAATGTTTCCCAAAATTTGCTGCAGGCAGGTGGGTGCTGTAAGTATAGATGTGTCTTCTATGGCTGAGGACTCACTCTCTTATTCTGAGCACTGTGACCAATTTATTCACCTCTGAAATAGGTTCACATGGGAAAGAGATGCTCTTACCTAGGAACAACCTTGTTGCAGAGCACAAAATTTCAGTATATGTAAGAAAACATGGTAGTTTTGTGATAACAAGATGTTGGAGAATATTACTGCCAGGTGATGACTTTTGTTTTTGCTGGATTTGTTTAACTTTGTGAAGTTGTGCCTGTCTAAAACACCTGATGGGCCCAATAAAGAGATGAACAGCCAATAGTGTGGCAGGAGCAAGATTAACAGAGCTGGCTGGCAGACAGAGAGTATAAACAGAAGGCAAAATGAGAAAAAAAAAAAGAGCAAAGAGAGCAAGGAGAGGGAAACACCAGGGATCAGTCACACAGTCAGTCACAGAATAAGAAGGAAAGAAAGATGCACAGAAATGGAGAAAGATAAAAGCCCAGAGGCAAAAGGTAGTCAGGATAATTAAGTTAAGAAAAGTTGGCAAAAACCAAGCCAAGCTAAGGATGGGCATTCATAACTAAGAATAAGCCTCTGTGTGTGATTTATTTGGGAACTGGGTAGTGTGTGGCTCCCCAAAAAGGAACAAAAGCAAAAACAACATACAACATTTTGGCATTCCATCATAGGGCTAAAATATCCATCTAGAGCCTGGGAAAGCTGAAATAAAATTGGCTCCTTTAAGAGTTTCTGCCTGTTAGCCAGACATTAACCAGCAAATATTTTAAGTAGTAACAAAAAAGGAAAGTTAAAAAGGCCTGACACACTATGATCATAGGCATTATAGAGCTCTAGGAAAGTTGAATGCAGTTTCTGGTCATGTACCTCTGACCTACCTGGCTGCAAACTTTGGGCTTGGCTTTCAAGAAGAATGGAGAGGATCCAGGTATAACTCAATAGTCTAAAATTTGCTTTTGTGTTGAAGAAAGGCTAAAAGATATGCAGTAAAATAGGTCCAGATGAAAAACAACAAGAACAACAACAACAACAACAAAAAAAAAAAAACCCAAACATGTTTCGGGGTGTTTTACAATGTGCATAGGCTTAAGGAAGAAAAAACTGGGAATAGACAGTCATACAAAGAAATAAATATATTAAAAAAATAATAAAGAAAAATCTTTAAAGAGACAGTAAAAGTAATATAAAAGAAAAAAGCCATATAAAGATGGGAAACACACAGGGAGTCTAAATCCTGTATGCTATTGTGTTAATTTTGAATTTTTTGATTGCTAAAAAGCAAAGGGCAGCTGCTAAGAGACAAGGAATTGAAAGGGGGACTGTGAAAACAAACCAGCAGAGATATTTTCAAGATGTTGCAAATTTAAAAAGGCCAAAAATGTATTTGTCAAATGGAAACCAAAAATGCGTTGGAGAAGAGCAAGTTTTGTTTTTGTTTCCACAAGAGTCAGTGGATTCATTCCAGATTGATTTGTAACTGGTTTAATAACGGAGACCTCCTGAAACTTGACAGGTGATATCTATCAACAAAGGTTATAATTGGTCTTCCCAGGACTTGGCCTTTATCTCAATTTTCTCTCTGGGACCCTAAAGATACTTTACACCCACATTCACCAGAAAGCAGTCTAGAGAACACAGCATCCACATTCCCAAGAGTTGGGTACGTGTGGTCTTTGGTTATTTTGTTGGTCATGAATGTGTGTTATAATTTAGAGCAATATAGGGATATAGAATAAAAAGACAACTATTAATCTCAGATATTTTTCATTGGCATGGATTTTGGTATATGGGTACAAATTCAAACTCAGTTTTGTTACACTGCATATATATTTTTTTCTTGTTTAAGGACATTTGCATATTGATATAAATTTAAGATAATTTTTGTTACAACACACTATATATTTCTAATCTTATTTAAAGGATTTTGTATATTGAGACCAACTGAAGCTTATTTTTGTCACATCATACTTTAAATATGTTTTTGCTCTTGTTTAGAGCATTGTACCTATGCAGTTCATTTAAAATGTAAGGTAAAATTCTCATTTTTGAAAGCTATTATTATGAACTAAACAGGAAAATCAAGAGATACAAGTCAGTAGTTAGTCATCTATAACAAACAAATTTGTAGATATTCTAGTTATGTTCTCCAAATCATATGGAAATACATTTTAGAGAATGATCTTCAAACCATTCAAAGACCCACAAAAGATGGCACTTAAAATTTTTTGCGAATTTAGGAATTTTCATGGCAATGAGACACATTTGCTTGGGGCAGCACCAATTTACTTCAGAGATGATGGGCATCGAAGAAACGCCTTATGGAGTTTGCTGTCAATGTGGCAAGGTTAGCCGCGGAACAAAGAAACTGTTCTTGCCTGGACTGCTTGATGATACATTGTATGAACTGGATATGGAGGACCCACAGGAAAGTGACTGCTGAACTTTGCCAAATCAGGCTGGATGGTCCTTCGGGGTTCCTGTTTCACAGAAGAAACTACCAGACATTCTGCAGAACATGCAGGAAAGTGACTGAAAACTGCCAATATCGGCAGGATAGTCTTTCAAACTTCCTGCTTCATTGAAAAGTTTGCCAGATACTATGGGTCTGTAGGTTGAAGATGGATGTTCCAGCATTGCAAAGGAACTTTGGGTGACTATCTAGGCAGACAGATGTCTCTTTCATTTCTAGAGGCTTGGAAGTTGTTTGTAATATAGTTTTTGTTTACTCAAATAATATTATCTTCTGGAGTCTTTGATGAAGCTGAAGACTAGGTAGTTACAGTTGCAGTTTCCTTAGTTAGGATATGAGAGTAAATTATGTATAAAACTATAGACTTAATGATATAGGATAGATAGTGGGGGGGTCTTTTCTTTTAATTAGCCAGACACAAATGAACTGGAAATTATTATATTGTCAATGTAATCTTTATTTGACAATTGTTCTTATTGTATTCAGTCTTACTATGTTAAAGTTAAAACTTGCCATTCTTGTTTAGAAAGATAAAAGGAGGAAATGTTGGAGAATATTATTTTCAGGTGTGTGACTGTGACTTTTGTCTGCACTTGCTACATCAGTTTAACTCTGTGAAGCTGTGTTCCTGTGCCTGTCTAAAACATCTGATGGTCCTAATAGATAGACGAATGGTCAAAAGCGAGGCAGGAGTAAGGATAGGCAGGGCTGGCAGACAGAGAGTATAAACAGGAGAACAGAGGAAGAAAAGGTGTAAAGAGAGCAAAGAAAGGAGGACACCAGGAACCGCCACCCAGCTACACAGCCAGTCATGGACTAAGAAGGAAAGAAAGGTATTCACAAATAGAAAAAGATAAATGCCCAGAGGCAAAAGACAGTCAGGATAATTTAAGAACGTTGACAAGAAACAAGCCAAGCAAAGGCCGGTCATTCATAACTAAGAATAAGCATCCATGTGTGAGTTTATTTGGGAGCTGGGTGGTGGGCCCCCAAAAGCCAAAAAACAAAAAATGACATACAACATCAAGATAAGGGGATGTATACATAAGAACTTGCATTATTATCTGACAGAATTGTCCACAACAATATGTATACATTTTTGAAAATTCTTATTGTCTTCCTCTGTGGTGCTGTACTTAAAAAGAAAGATTTTCTTGCAAAAAGCACATAAGAATTCATCTCTAAGATGGCGCCTTTCCAAACTGTGCAGAGTTCAGTAATGCATTCAAAGGTTTTCTCACTTTTATTCTGCTTGACATATCTCTGGAAGAGTGAGACCTTATCTCAGAATATCAGCCGAAATGTGTGTATATGTATGTGCGTTCTCCAAAAGATGTACTGAGCAACGGTTTCTTGGCAAAGTGAAGTTCAAAGTCCTTAAGGTCAGCTGGGGCCCAAGTGGTGGAAGCAGCAGGTCAGGAAACTGGTCTCACAGATGCAGCCTCCTCCACAGAGAGATATCGCAGCTAAACACAGCTCAGCGATTGAAGTCAATAAAGACCACAGATCAAAGACTTGAAACCAAAGATTTTAGCAGGTTTTTACTAGAGAATTCAATTAAAGGAATTCTTTTACATCATTCCTTTTGTAATTTTGTTGTTATTGTTGTTCTATAGCCATTATTTAAATCTTTATTTTTTTTTCCTTTCTCTTTTGAATAAGACAGATGCCCTTTTTCGGTTAATTGGCTCCAGGAAAGCTGACCTATCATGGATGCTAAAATGAAATCAGCTTTTGAAGGCAGTAAAGTTGCAGCTGACATCAACAACTCTGAAGCCATCCCAAGTCCTTACCGTTCCTGCAGGTGCTTCAAACCCTCGCTTGTACCAGCATGCTGTTCTTCATATCACACAAGTCGCCTAGGCTCACATATCCACTCTTTGCAGACAGGTTCACCACAGGTACCTAAACTTTAATGTATACATACGTTCCTCTTTCAGTTAGAATCAGGTCATGGTTATAAAAAACAAAAGCCATAAAGAGTGTAAAAAAAAAAAAGAAACATGAACATGTACAAAGCAATGTAGAGACTATATTCATAGTCTTTGGTGGTTTCTAAGGACAAAAAAGGCAAAAATGAAGTCGTGTGGTGTAAAACATCAGAAATGTGTTCAGTGTATAAGGCACTGTAAAAGACAAAATATTTATTCAGAAATACAGGACTGTTAAAAGGCATAAGAAACCAGGGACAGGTAGGAGGAGTAAAGAGATGGCTTGCTATTTAAGAACACATGCTGCTCTTGAAGACCTAAATTTGGTTTCCAGAACTCACATCATACAGTTTGCAACCATGTTATAACCTCAGTTCTCAAGGATCAGATACTTTCTTCTGATCTCCTTGGATACCACCACCCCTGTGTACACATACACAAAAAAAATTAAAAAGTAATATTTTAAGAAAATACGATGAAGATGACATTATACCAAGTTCTTTAGGCAGCACCTCAAACCAAATTATCTTCAATTATACAATAAATTAAAAATAAACATTTCAGATCTTAAGATACAGATTGCACTTTAGATTATAAAATTTCCAGTCAAACCAAAAATAGAACGGATCAGTCGCACAATGCAGCTCCACAGTGGGACTTCCCCATATGCCATGATTCAACACTCAGAAGCATTGCAAATGAGTCCTGATAGAGAGTTGAGCACCTCTCTTGGCAAGAGCGAGAGGCTCAGAAATCCTCAATTATCTCCCTCCCCATCTTTTTCATCCTGCTTTTAGATGTCTTTCCCATTTCAGTACTCCCTGGGAAAGACATCGCCTACAGAGAAGGCTATGCAAAGCTTTGGGCAGCTTGACAGCTTGTCTGAAATCTAGTTTGTGTTGCAAGACAGAATGAGAACAACAAAGTTTTTTCTGGCATTCATTACCTCAGCAGCTACGGGAACACACAACTTTTCTTTCTGAAGTTATGTTTCCCAGGAGACAGAAGACCTTCTCTAATGTTGTGCATCTAAAACATTTCCAAGGTACCGCGCATCATGTCTCACTACAAAACAAAAGCGACATTGTTTGACAGGAAACTTTTGATGATGGGTTCAAGTTTCACTCTCCTGAGTAAACCAGACACCAGGATAACCAACAGATATCAAATATTTGAAGGTTTACACATGATTTTTCTGTCTCTTTTCTCTTTCAATTACCTTAATTACAAATATAGTTAATCATTTGTATATAAAAAGAGTTATTTATATATAAAAATTGAAATATCCCACATGATGAAGTACAATTGAAATATTTTCATATATAAAAGCCATTCATTTACATAATGTGACCATCAGAAAGATGGATAGATTTGTCCTATACATTGTGTGGTCAACTGGAAAGTGAAACACCATTCATTTTTGTTTGTTTGTTTGTCTGTTTTTCGAGATAGTGTGTCTGTGTAGCTTTGGAGCCTGTCCTGGCACTCCCTCCAAAGATTGGCCTCAGACTCACAGAGATCTACCTGCCTCTGCTTCCCAAGTGCTGGAATTAAAGGCGTGTGCGGCCACTACCCAACCATATTGTAGTTTTTAAATCTCCTTTTATACATTATATAAATTATTTCCAAATCCCAATGTTTGGCTCAGGAACAAGCCAAATAAAAGTTAATAAAAGCTTTGGGTATGAATGGAACATGAAAAATAATAGACAAAACTTTAGATGATTGGTTCAATTTTGGCTCCACTGAATAAGCCTGAAGCTTATATCATGATTGAATCTAAGCACTTCACCAGAGCACACTATAATTAGTGCATTGGTCACAATGCGAATAGGTTGATTTTCATCTTGTCTTTTTTATACAGGACATTAACTCTGTAGCCTGAAAATTTGTTGTAACCCCAAAAGTTTCTACAGTCTCCAAGTCACTCTTGTTTCATTTATTTTCTACACAACTCCTATTCTTTCTTCTCCAAAATAAACCTCATAAACTACTTGAGGATGGGATGAAATGCCCCTTTTTCTTGGGGTCAAATATTTCCTTGGTCTGTACTTTAAAAATAGGACAATATATTCCAGTTCTTCATTCTTCTGTTACTATGGAATGAGGTCCCACCTGTGGCTCTAATGTTTAATATTATATGACACACTAATATGTTGTGGCAACTGTCACATTTATCAAATACATGCATATGAGACTGTTATTCCCAGGGAAAGCCTAAAAGGCACACTGAAATGGTGCTTTGGATGAGAAGGTCCCCATAGACTCCTATATTTGAATATTTGCTCTGCAATTATTGGAATTGTGGAGAAAGATAAAAGTGTGATACTGTTATAGTAGGTGTGGCCTTGTTGGAGGAAGTGTGTCACTGTAGGTGAACTTTTAGGTTTCACAAGTCCACACTAGGTTTAGTCTCTCTCTCTCTCTCTCTCTCTCTCTCTCTCTCTCTCTCTCTCTCTCTTCCCTCTTTTTCTACTTGACACCTGCAGTTTGCAGTTCAGGATTTGAGCTCTCATCCTGTCTGTGGCCATCACTCTCCCTACCATGATGATCATGTACTAACCTTCTAAAACTATATGCAAGCCCCCAATTTAATAAATTTTCTTATAAGATCTTATAAGAGTTGCCTTGATCATGTTGTCAAAGCAAGAGAACAGAATCTATGACAGATGTATATCATAATGATGCCCTCTTATAAAAAACAAGGGCATTTAAAAAATGAAATTAACACCTCATCCTTAAAGGTGAAAAGGAGACAACTTGAGAGATATATTAGGTGTAACTTAGTTAATGACTGGAATCTTTATGTAACACACTCAAAAGAAGAGCAAGATCTCTTTAGATTGCCTGTTATGTTTTTCTCCACGTCATCTTAATGGATTATTCACTTCAAAAAGCAAATGTGCAAGAAAGACAAAATCAAAGAGCCACATACCCAAAATTAGGCATCACTAGCTGAGTGCTGAACTATTTTAATGCTTCTATAATTGATTCTGAAACCCATACAAGTACAAAGACCAGTGGTTCCTGGTTCAGGATAGCATTACTTCCTTGAAAAAAGCATACACACTAAAATGAATTGATTTAAAAGCAAACATTCCCTGGACAGGTCATCTTCAACTGTTAGTGCAAGGGACCGCTCTAGGAGGTCAGTGAGAACTTAGGGTTTCTGTTATCAGGATTAAATCTGTGATCAAATACTAAAGTGCATTGAATCCTTAAGCACTTGGACATGTCAGAAAAGGGAAGTTCAATGTCTTGATTAAGATCCCGGGGAGAGAAGGTTTAGAATAACATCAATCAGAATCCTCATATCTAACAGGTTCTCTACCCTAAAGCTTATATAACTTTACACATTATCACTTACATGCATTGTTAAGACCTGATTTATTGTGAAACACATTCAGCTAAACAAATCTTGCATTGTAAAACTGCCTGTAAAAGTTCCTAGAAGGCAAGCTTGTGTAACCGCGGAGAATATTAAGAGTTTGCATGAATATCCTACGTAAGACTGTGTTTCAATTACCCGTGTAGAAAAGATCTGGTTTTTGCTTGGAGCCTGGGAAGAACATAACAAGTGTGGCTTTTAGAGGAAGCCCAATTCAGCTTAAAGCAGAGCACAGCAGCCACTTCAATCTCTCTGCTCTGTTCTTGTTCAAGGAGAGGCTTGTACTTGCATTTCTTCTGTGAGTTCCTGTCAATCTTTCTTGACTTGCCACATGCCATGACTTTTTGCCTAGATAGGAGGCAGTGACTTTTTTTAAAAAAAAAAAAATATGATTTTTGCCTGTTACACAGCTTCACAGTGCCAGTCAAGCATTATGACTTTTTAACTCCAGCGGTGCTGAACCACATGTTGATGTGAGGTAATTGACTTTCTTCGTTGACATGTATTATGTTTTACTACATACTGTTTTCTTCTCTTCACTCCAGTCCATACATTTGATGTGTGACAGTTCATATTACTCTTCAGGTTCGTCTTGGGAACGCAAAGCCTTGAGTGCAGGATGGCTAACCTTATGAAACTCAAACATATGGAGTTTGCTGGCCAGAGGTCAAAGAAGCTAAGACCCTTGTTTTCTGAAGAGAACAGAAGACAGTAAATCTAAACTCCTTGGAAAACTCTTTGTGTATAGTCACTTTTTAAGATGTGCCAATTTATTTGCTAATGTATCTTTTCTTATAAACGCTAACTGGTTTCTGATGGGAAACTCTGTTATGGAACGCAGACAGCAGGAGCAGAGTATATTTCCAACATTCCAAAACTGCTTTAAAATGTTAGATTTTTGAAATAATAAAGTTCTTATATAAGCAACTAAAATATAAAATTACAGCTGTAAAAAAATACTATGTATTTATGTCTAGGAATTAAGGATTTGTAATTCATATATTATTATAGGACATCAATGAAGAAATAACTGTTTAAAAGGATACTAATATTATATTGTTATATTTCTCTTATTGATGAGAATTTTACATGTTGATGACTTAAAACTTAGTATGAGTCTTTTCGTGGTAATTTTTATAAATATTAAGCAATTTAATTGTTTACAGGAAGAAATTTGGATTTTAGTTTTTTTCATAAGGATTAAATCTTGAGTTGTAGGATACATATTTTTTAGATAATTATAGAAACATTACAGGTTTGCTCTGGTATTGAGATGGAAAGGCAAGCAATGTGTTGATCATTATTTCTTCCTTCGTGTTTTCCAGAAAACTTATAGAAAACTAGCTACATGATCCTAATGCTATATATTTCCTCTGATTTTCAAGGTCAGTAGTTATGCAATTACCAGAAATTAATCTTCTATAGGTTGACTATTACGATTACAAAAACCCTTTCACTGTGAATGTCATGATTATTCAGTGTACCACAGGTAAAGGGGTCATTAATGTTTCTAAATCTAATCAAATATAAGGGCAGTTCCTTAAGAGCAGTTTTTAAGATTCTGCTTCCTTAGAATCAATATGTAATAGCCCTCTCAACCATGGATGAGAATGAAAATAAGCACTTATAAATATGTGAAAGAGAACTTTCTACCTGTACTTCAATATACTCACATACAAATCTCAGGATGGGCAGTCCTAGGAGAGGGACGGGCAGTCCTAGGAGAGGTTGCTGGTAAAGGACCATTATCACTGTTCATGACACATGAAACATCTGACTGTGCCAACAGAACGGAGCATGCAGGAAAATCCCAGGGAACGTTTACATTTGCCTAGACATGTCAGTGGCACAAAGAAGAGAGTGAGAGAGCAGTCGTACAGTGGTCTTTAGGAAAAGCTCCGTCTACAAACTGCTATGAAGCCATGCGTGATGAAGGTAATATCTCTCTTTACTAGCAGGACCAATTGTTCTGAGACGGCACCAAAACCTGGGGCCTGTTAAGACTGAACCTGCTGATCATTTTCTAAAACTGCATCAGATGGGCATTGTCTAACACTGCATCTGAGGGGCATTGTCTAACGCTGCATCTGATGGCCATTACCTACCTACGCTGCATCTGGTGCCCATTGTCCTACACTACATCTGGTGTCCATTGTCCTACACTACATCTGGTGTCCATTGTCCTACACTACATATGGTGTCCATTGTCCTACACTGCATATGGTGTCCATTGTCCTACACTGAATCTGGTGTCCATTACCTAGCACTGCATCTGTTGGTCATTCTCCTATTCTGCATCTGCTGACCGCTACCTAACATTGCAGCTGATGGCCATTATCTTCCAAGAGTCACAACTCTTTACATTTTTATTTGAAATCAAGCACAAACTTGACCACCGGGGGGGGGGGGAACTGTTAGAAATACAACTCCAAGTTGCAAGTTGTCCATAAAAGGATGATTCACTAGTAAGTGGAGCTGAACTTATGAAGGCCATTTAATAGCAGAATTGCCTTCAGTGTAAAAGGATGGATAGAGAGAAAATATGGGACTCTTTCCTTATTAACAACATTGATTTCATCAATTTTTAGCCATTTCCTGCTGTGCTCTATAGAAGGAAAAGGACACTATGTCTCCACTCAGCTGTCTTTCTGCATGAGGACATGAAATACATAAGCAAACAGAGCAGGTAGAGCGCTGGCTGAATATGAAAGTTGAAAGATCTAGTGGAACTTCCACCCTCGTTTATGAAAGCTCTTAATCTCTCAAGCTTCTTGCAGCTTTCTATATTGATGTTTTCTAAACTGAAATGTTAGGCACCCTGGTGGACACACATTGATTTGGGGCCACAAGAATATGGTGTGTAGAAATGAGTCAAATGTCATGCACTTGGGCTACCTACTAGCTTATTTACCTCCTTCCTCAAAGCTCCACAGCTCTGTGTGTTAGGGGACTAGAGATTTATAGCCTTTGGTGGCCACTTTCTAACATTTTGCCTCCTAATGGCTCTTGTCACCTGCCAGAAGTTATCATGGTGTTAAAAGAAAAGATGTGAATATATGGAAATTTTTGTATAGTAAGGACAAAAAGTGTTGAATTTGGTACTAACTTTATGTAGCAATAACACTAAGCAGCCCAGCCCAGAATCAGCTTTTTAGCTTCCCAGTCTAGACTAGGAGAGAGGGAGGAGGTCTTTTGTGGAGCCTGTTAGGTCTCAACCCTACACATAGCTCTACAGGCTATGCAGTAAAGCTAGGAGCAAGAGAAGTGGGTTTCCCTAGTGAAGATCATACCAGTTCATTGTACAGTACCAAATGCATAGCCCATAAAACGTGTGTGTGTGTGTGTGTGTGTGTGTGTGTGTGCGTGTGTGTTGGTGTGTGTATAATACTATATGGACTCAACAGGTTATATTTATAATATATGTGCATATACAAATTCATATATGCATTCAATAACAATTGATGAAGAAAGAGTCCATGTGTTGGTAGGGACATATGGGCAGGGTTTAGAGGGAGAAAAGGATTGGTAGAAAAAGAGGGTAGAAATGTGATTAAATTAGAATTTTTTTAAAAAGACGGTTTTCCTTTATAAGTTCAGGATGAGTTACTGGCATCACACATTCAGAGGGGATTTGACTGGGATTTTTCTCTTTTTCTCACCATCTTTCACTATTTTCAGTTTTCCATCCTGTCCCAGTCCTTCCTTATCTATATAGGGAAAATGTGAAGGGCTGGAAAGTAATGCAGAAGTCAATGGTTTTCATGGCAATTCTTTGCCAAGTTCTTAAGTGCTCAGAAACTTACTGTAACTATCCTGAGTTTGTGATCTTAGAGCCACTTCTGATCCTAAAAATGCACCGCTGTTCACAGTCAAATCAAAGGACAGGAGGCAGGGCTTTATGAGCAACAAAAAAACTTAAGACTCTTTGAACATCAGTCCTTTCTTCTTTCACTTGTAGACTATGATGAAAGTGACATCTTTGAAATCTTGAGGCGCCTGTCTCCGTGGCCTCTGTCATTTTCTCCCATTCTTTTCTGTATCTGAGGCCTTGATCCCCGGCCATAGGCTTGTTCTCATGCTGTGGTGCCCCACCTTTCATTGTACTTGGGTCATCTTCTTTTCAGGGGCGCAGCCTCACTGTCTTACCTCTGAACTAAAACAGCTCTTGAAAGACCGTGAATCTACCAAGGGCTTCGGAGGGAAAAGCGAAGGGAAGTTAACTTAGAACAGTAGTTTGCAGAGAAAGTTTCACAAACCCATATTGATATTTTTAGCCTCCCTTCTATGTTGCTTTATATAAACCATGAAGGGTTCCCTTTTCTCCTTCGTAAGGAGATGGTTAAAGTCAATCACTACTGTGGTTAAGCAGAATTCAGGAACATTCTGCTAAATATACAAGTAAACAGTGTTTAAATATTTAGCAATGAAAGCATTTTAGACTTTGAATGCTTCATGTTACTGATGTATCAAAGTATTCTTGTTGATATAGCAAATACAGTAAGTGCATGTTGTTACACAATCTCTCCAGTTGAAAGATTAGAAAATTGACAGGAAGTAGCATGGCATTTCCTTCACACTGTAGCTACTGAATTTCAAGAACATATATTTCATTGGTATATGTTAAATACTGCATAGAATAGAGAATCCTAGCATACCAAGTGAACAGTTGCACATTATTTTGTTTATTGAAAACATTAATTGAGAAAATATTGGTCATTTATTGTTTTATTTTCCTCTGATAGAAGGACAGTTGTGAACAAGATAATAAGAAATGAGGCAAAAAAAACTATTAAGAGCCAGTTAATAAGTTGACTAGATAGTGTAACAGCCTCTGGTATTAACTATTTGGTGATTATTTACAGAAGGCTTTCAGAAGATATGCAGAAGATACGTCCTATGAGATAGTAGGCTTCATCCCAGAAAGGCAGGGCTGGTTCAACATATGAAAATCTATCAACATAATCCATCATATAAATAAACTGAAGAAAAAACCATATTATCATTTCATTAGACACTGAAAAAGCATTTGACAAAATTCAACACCCCTTTATGATAAAGGTCTTAGAGAGATTAGGGATACAAGGTTCATTCCTAAATATAATAAAAGCAATATACAGCAAGCCGGCAGCTAACATCAAATTAAAAGGAGAGAAATTCAAAGCCATCCCACTAAAATCAGGAACAAGACAAGGCTGTCCACTCTCTCCATACCTCTTCAATATAGTGCTCGAAGTTCTAGCAATAGCAATAAAACAGCATAAAGAGATCAAGGGGATTCAAATTGGAAAGGAAGAAGTCAAACTTTGATTATTTGCAGATGATATGATAGTTTACATAAGTGACCCCAAAAACTCTACCAGAGAACTCCTACAGCTGATCAACACCTTTAGTACTGTGGCAGGATATAAGATTAACTCCAAAAAATCAGTTGCCCTCCTATACACAAAGAGCAAAGATACAGAGAGGGAAATCAGAGAAACATCACCTTTCACGATAGCCACAAAGAACACTAACTCTTGTAGATGGCCTGACTTCAGTTCCCAGCTCCCACACAGCAGCTTATGACATCTGTAAGTTCAATTTCAAGAGGCCCAAATCCCTCTCCAATGTTCTATGATACTTGCAGACAAAACATTTATATTCATAAAACAAAAAGAAATGAATCATTTAAAAAAGGAAAAAGTCAATTATGTGAGAAATGGCAAAGACGATGGTCATGTGCAGGAGATAGGATTATATGATTTTTAAGACCAGAATGGATTTATGCAATGGATGAGAGGACAAACACTTCAGTGAATTGATAAAACTTTGGGGGGGTCCTACAGAACTCTGGGGATCACCAGAGTGAACATGAAGGGCAATGGTTTTCCTGTTTTAAGTCAAAAGTTTAATAGCATACAGAAAATATAGCAAAATACTTGAAGGAGACGAAAAAGAGGTAGACTAGAAGTATCATCAGTGTGCAGTCATGTTTCTTACAGATTTTTTTTAATCTTTAGGGACTCAAATGGAGAAAACAGAGCAGATATACACTGACAATTAGAGTTCTCCTAATTGGAGTTATACAATGACCTATCAAACACACTAAATGAATTGCCTCAACGTGAGAAAGAAAATGCTTAAAAGCAATTGCTTGGTAATTCCAAAATTTAAGACTGTGTATGTGTGCTTACAAGCATTAAAAATAAAAACATGTTTAGGTAGTCTAATCATTTGATTTTTGAAATTAAAATAATGATATAAAATAAGTACACATACATTTTAGAAATTAACATTGTCTGTGATGACGAGTGCTTCATAAGAAATACATTTGGTCTCAGATCTGACATAAAATCTCTTGTATTTTATATGTTCATATGAGATAGCTTCTTTTTTATTAAAAATGGATTCTTCTATCACATAATACACCCTGAACAGAAGTCCCCCTCCCAGCGCCCCGCCAACTCCCCTTTCCCCAAGATCTACCCTACCATTTTCATTCAGGATAGGCCAGAGCTCCTAGACAACAACCAAACCCGACAAAACAAGATACAATAAGACAAAACAAAAACAGTTTATCAAGGCAAACCAGTAGGAGGAAAGTAGTCACAAGAGCAGGCAGAAGAGTCAGAGCCACACCTGCTCCCACTGTTAGGAGTCTCACAAACACCAAGTTAACAGCTGGAACACATAGGTAGATGAACTGGTGCAAATCCAAGCAGCCTCCGTGCTTGCTGCTTCAGTCTCTATAAACCTGTCCTAGCTGCTTATGTGGGTCCTGTTCTCCTGATGTCCTCCATCCTCTCTGACTCCTATAATTTTTCTAATCAGAGTCACAATAAGGAAAATTGACTTTTATTTGCAACCATAAGTCTATGCTTTTGTCATATTATAAAACATCTAATATTTGTTTCTCTTCAAATCTTGAGTTTCAAGTAACTTGTTTCTAGCAAGTTAGAATAAGCCGTACCCTTTGCCATCTCTAACACTGTGTTTGAAGAAATAGGATCACAGACTGTATCAGATTAGTGGTCCATATTTTCTAGGCAATTTATAAATGGGACAGAATTTTTGAGCATAAAAACAATGCTTTGTTTTATTTCTATATAAACAAATGGATTTTGGAGTTCAAGTTTAAAAAAAATGCCTAAAGCAAAAATAAAGCCATAAAACCTCTGAAAGTATAAAGTCCCAAGGAGAAACTAGAGCTGTCCAAGTGTATGGTAAATCTTCAGTATTTGAGCAACACTGATACCTGAGTATAAAAATCAGATCGGCATCTCGTTTGGACCTAGGGAATTAAGTACAGTGTTCCAATGTGTGTCTCTGTCTCTATCTCCATCCATCGCCAGATGAAGGTTCTATGGTGATAAGCAAAATATTCATCAGTATGGTTATGGGCCAAGGCCAGTTCAGGTACCCTCTCCTCTGTCCAGAGAACAATCTGGGGATCTCTCCTTGGACCTGGGATCCCATTTATAATCAAGTCTCTTGTAAACCCTAAAATGACTCCTGTAGTTGAGATATATTCTTCCCTGATCCCATATCCATTCTTCCCCCCTCCCCTCTATCCCAGTCCCCCGATCTTTCCCCATTCCTCCCCTACTCCCTTCTCTCTAACCCTCTCACCTTCCAACAACCCTCCCACCCCCCCATGCACCCGAGGTTACCTGGGATTCTTGTCTATTTCCAATCTCCAGGAGGATAACTACATGATTTTCTTCAGGTTCACCTTCTCATTTAGCTTCTCTGGGATCATGAATAATAGGCTCAAAGACCTTTAATTATGGCTAGAATCCACTTATGAGTGAATACATACCATATTCCTCTTTTTGGGTCAGGCTTACCTCACTCAGTAAAGCGTTTTCTATGTCCATCCATTTGCATGCAAAATTCCAAGATGTCATTGTTTTTTACCGCTCAGTAAAACTTTAATGTATATATGTTCCACACCTTCTTTAACCATTCTTCTATTGAGGGGCACCTAGGTTGTTTCCAGGTTCTGGCTATTACAAATAGTGCTGCTATGAACATAGTTGAACAAATGCTTTTGTAGTATGATAGGGCATCTCTTGGGTATATTCCCAAGAGTGGAATTGCTGGGTCTTGAGGGAGGTTGACTCCCAGTTTCCTGAGAAAGAGCCATACTGATTTCCACAGTGGCTGCACAAGTTTGCATTCCCACCAACAATGGATGAGAGTTCCCCTCTCTCTACATCCTCTCCAGCATAGGCTATCATTGGTGTCTTTGACTTTAGCCTATCTGACCGGTGTAAAATGGTATCTCATAGTTGTTTTGATTTGCATTTCCCTGATCGCTAAGCAGAAAGAAAGAGAATGTGAGCAAAGAAGGCAAGACCAGAGGGAACCTTCATCCTACGATGGATGGTGATACAGATGGAGACCCACATTGGAGCACCAGACTGAGCCCCCCAAGGTCCAAATGAGAAGCAGAAGGAGGAAGAACATGAAAAAGTAAATCAGGACCATGAGGGGTGCAATCACGCACTGATACAAGGGGACTGATCTAATGAGTTCACCAAGGCCAGTTGGACTGGGACTGAATGAGAACATGATTCAACCAGATTCTCTGAATGTGGCTGGCTAGGAGTCTTTCTGAAAAGCCATTGACAATGACACTGGGACTTGTTTCCTCTGCATATACTGGATTTTTGGGATCCAGTCTGTTTGGATACTCACCTTCCTGGACCTGGAGGGAGGGGGGAGGAACTTGAACTTCCCACAGGGTAGGAAACCCTGACTGCTCTTAGGGATGGAGAGGGAGGAGGAGAGGGAGTGGGGGGAGTGGGAGGGTGTCGAAAGGAGGGGCGGAAATGGAAACTTTTATAATTTAATAAACTTTGAAAAAAAATCAGATCAGCATGCAAGGCTTTAGAAACAACCAGTGAAGAGTAGGGCCATATGCAATTTTGCTAGAAAACTCGAAAACAAATCAGGAAAAAAAGACAAAACTGAGCTACATCCATAGTTCATTCTTCTCTCTATGTACGGGAGGGGGTTAATTTCACATTAAACGAAAGGGGGGGGGTGATGTCCTGTCTGTACCTGCTCAATGCCATGAGTCTACCATATCCAGTCTCCCGGGAGATTATTTCAATTCCTACATTTTCAAGTCTGTTACTTGGACACTCTGACCTTTTGCAAAGTGGGTCAGAGCACTTTGCTTGCCTCTTCCTTCCTCATCCTGATTCATTATTTAGCAGCCTCTCAGCTGCCTTCTGCATTCCGAAGAAAGTGTTGAGTCTCATCTGTGTGCACACGTGCAGACCCATGCACAATTTTTTTATTTCCAATGTTTGTGTATTTTCCTTCTTGTATTACGATATTCCTGGAGTTGGAGGTAAAAGACTCAATATATTTGCCTGACTCAGGGAATTAGACAAGGTATTATTCACTCGTTGCTTGTTTTCTTTAGAAGATTATGTTTGAGGAAAATCTTCCCCTTGCAGCAAACTTACGGAAGCAGTTTAACTGACTGGCTTCCCTCACGTAAAAGATAAGGGTCCTTCCTGTTTTAGCAAAGGATTGTACTTCTAGAGCTGCGTGACCATGAATTGGGGAGGGGTGAAGGGAGAAGGGAATCCAAATTAATGATGGACACAGGAACATCAAAGCCAACTAAAAGATAAGTGGAAACAACTCCGGAATTCCTCATTTTGTTTTATTGAACAGAGTTTTATTTGTTTGGAAAATGACACACACATGTACAAAAAAATGCTTACTATAAAATTTCTTTCTTCATCTTCTTTTTTAAATATTGTTTTTTTTCTTATTTTGTTTATTGTTGTTTTCAAGGTAGGGTTTGCCTATGTAGTCCTGACTGTCCTGAAACTTATTCTATAGACCAGATTCAGAAATCTCCCTGCCTCCAACTCCCGAGTGCTGGGATCAAAGGTTTGTACCACCATGCACGGGTGTTTTTTTAAATATCTTAAGGATATAATTTGACCTTTGAAACAATCTCTAAGTGAGCAAAAGGCTCTTTCATTCCATTAATTCCATCACTATAGTACCTGAATCCATAAACATGTTTATGTGCACACAGGTTGTGTATGTATGTATACACATGTGTGTGTATGTGTGTGTGTGTGTGTAGATGTGTGTGGATGTGTTAAGGGTCTCCTTAACTCTTGATGAATTTGCTGCAGAGACAAGGATGACAGTACATTTCTGGCTCCACTGGCTTAAGTCACAGTGCTGAGAATACAGGTGTGTGCCTCCCAGTAGAGTTACATGTGGCACTGGGATTGACTCCAGAGCTTTGTTTCCACGCATTCTACCAACTGAGTTATACCCCTGCTTTCGCATTATGTTTCAATTACATAATGTGACACAAACATTGACTTTAGAAAGTAGCTCTTTTCTAACTTGGTCAATCTCACATATTTTTGCTCATTTCCAATAATGTTCAAAATCTTGTGAAGTCATATTGTCCTCTTATTTCCCATTCAGATGATGAAATAATGTTCACGTCTTAAGGCTTAATTTTAGAACTTTAGCTGTCTTTGTCCTCGATCCCCTTAGTCACATTTTATCATAGCACTCTCTGCCACACACGCACACACACACACACACACATACACACACACACACACACACACACACACACACACACACACACACACGTGCACTTTCCCCTGAGGTTGATGACACAGAGAAATATTTCCAAAATGTGTGTGGTCATCAGTACATTGCTATAACAAGATACCAGCAACTAATTACTTGGGAAAAAAATGTGCTGATATTGTTCATTGTTCTGAAGATTAAAGATTCAAGGCTGAATATCACTTCTTGCTGGATTTTGGTGATGGCCACATGTGTGTCACAATGATAGGGAGTTTGATGGCAGCAAAATATCACAATTTTATAGAGCAGCTTGGAGAAGGGCATGCGCGCACACTTATTTTTTTTTAAAAAAAAACTTTATTATAAAAGTTGCAGATAAAAATTCCTCCTTTGAGAGGTGGAGGCCTCTGGGACTCGTCACCGGGTCAGACTTTACAAGTAGTGACAAGTGAAAATAAAGGTTAGAGAAAGCATGGTGGAGGGATCTAGCGGCACCAACTTGCAATCCAGGACTCAGGAGGCTGACGGAGGAAGGTTGCAAGCAAGAGGCCGGCAGAGTCTACATAATAAGCCCCTGTCTCAAGAAACAAGACAAAATATGACTATGTGGCCTACCTTGATCACTTGTAACCTAATACTTTGTTAATGCATTCACTCTGACTATGTGGCTTGCATTGAACACTTATAACCTGTCACTTAATGTTTCTTCATGCTTTCGCAAGATCTCTCAGCTTCCATCATGAAGTATCTCCAGCTCTTTCCCCAAATCTGGCTCGATCCACACTACTCCAGGAGACAAAGCCATGGACTCTGACTCTGGATTGTGGAGAAGGAAGTTATAGCCAAGATACTCTGCTCTCTCTTCCTATTCTGTGAGGGCAGAATGATTCTGGGATGGCATGTTGGGTCCATTCCCCAGCTTGTACCCAATCTGCTACTTGATCTCAGACAAGCCGTTCCCTTTCTCAAGTTTCACAAATGTTAAGCAGGAGTCCCAAGAGGATCATGGGTAATGCTCGTCCTTTCTGTGAGAACTCTCTGCATCCTTGGTGTGTGTGTGCGCGTGTGTGTGTGTGTGTGTGTGTGTGTGTGTCTTTTTTTTGGAGGGGGGGTCTGAGAAATGCGTCAGGATGTTCTTATTTTTCAATATTTTATATTTATTTTTAATTGATTTTATTGAGCTATACATTTTTTCTCTGCTACCATCCCTTCCTCTTCCCTCCCCTTCTACCCTCTCCCATGGTCCCCATGCTCCAAATTTACCCAGGAGAACTTGTCTTCTTTTACTTTCCAAGTAGATTAGATCCATGTTTGTCTCTCTTAGGGTACTCATTGTTGTCTGGCTTCTCTGGGATTGTGAATTGTAGGCTGGTTTTCTTGCTTTATGTCTAAAAGCCACTTATGAGTGAGTACATGTGACATTTGTCTTTCTGGGTGTGAGTTACTTCACTCAATATGTTTTCTAGATTCATCCATTGAGAGCACACTTAAACTTGACCTGAGAACCTGAGAACCACAAGGTCCAGCTCCCAAAATTCCTGCTGGTTTCCACAGAACTGTACCAGAAGTCAAAATAAAAACTCAGGACATGTTAGAAACTAACTAAGGCAATATTCAAAATACATCATATTGAGCTTCTTCAATTATAACGTCATACTCCAGGAAAAGATTTTTGAAATCCTGCTCCCCCATACTGGTGTAAAGCTTGCTGTAGGAAATGGGTAATACAGAACTCTCAAACTTAAAATTGAGCCATCCTTCTTTTAAATGAAAGAAGGAAAATATAAAAAAATCCATGTGACAATAACTTAATTCAGCACCATTCTCACTTAAATGATGAACAGCCACTCAGATTCAGGTAATTCAGCGGAAATGGTGTGGGAACTTACAACTGTTTCGCAATACTTTCTGTCAACAGAATAGGTAACTGTGACTGCTTTTATTTCCCACAACAGGCAGAAAGCAATAGAACCATCCATACGAAACAAAAAAGGGATATTTGTTTTGTCACTAGTAAATAATTTAAAGCAGATCTTATTAAAACAAGCAAGGATATAGTATGGAATGGAATGCAAAATCCACATGAATAATTTAGGGAAAACCATGAAACAAACAAAAAAAAACTTCTCACATTTATGGTTAGTCTCTTGGGGCCCTGCTCCAAATTCAAGGAAAATTCACACTCCATTCTTTATTTTTTTCTTATTGTTTGGAGAAGTTTGTAAAACTGAGTTCTGCCCAAGATAAACTATTTTGCAACTTTTTTTTTGCTAAATGTATAGAGAGTTTAGAATCATATTCCATTAAGTAAAAGAAAAGGAAAAAATATCAGAATACTGGAACATTATAGTACTATGTTTGAGAAGAAAGGTCTTTATAAGTAAGATATTTAGTGACTTTATCACTTTATCAGAAGTTGCTAAAACATCAATATCTGTGAAAATTTAATCTGATTTTTATAATTTCTGATTCATATTTAATCTCCACATGAGATTAAAGTACACATATATGAATTGTTTAAAAATGTCATGACTACAGATGAGAATCTTGAAACAAAGTAGATGTTATTTACTTTTAAATAACCATCACACATCATAAGGTTTTAGGATCAAATTGCTAAATCTTTGATCCTATCATATTGTGTTTGTTTGAAGTTGGGAACATCATGTCATTCACCTTCTCTGAGTTTCAGGTAAATGAGAAAAATGAGTAACATACTATGTGCATAGTGAGAGAGAGGTCATGCTTACACCCTATGGATTATCTGAATGTGGTGGTTTGAAAGAAAATGGCCTCCAAAGGGCCTGTAGGAGGTGTAGCCTTGTGGGAGGAAGTGTGTCACTGTGGAAGTGGGTTTTGAGCCATCTTTTGTTCAAGCTTCCCTCTGTGTGACTATTAGCCAACTTCCTGCTGCTTTCTAGTCAAGATGCAGTGAGTACTACATCTGTCTGCATGCCACCATGCTCTCCGTCATGATGAAAATGGATTAAATCCCTGAAACTCTAATCAAACCACCCCAATGAAATGTTTTCTTTGTAAGAGTTTAGGTAGTCATGATGTCTCTCCACAGCAATAGAAACCTTTACTAAGACACTGAGTAATGCAGAGACTGGAATTTTTTGATAGAGCCTTCCAACAGATTTTGTTTTGTGGTTTTGTTTAGTTGGATTTGTTTTTCGTTTTGATTCTCATCTATAATAAAAGAAGATATTCAGAACTCTACAGAAGCTATGCCTGTCAATCCCTGCATACTCTATGAAAAAAATTAAACCATTGTCTTCAAAACTAAACACAAAACGCCCCATATAAAAATAATTGTATCAATTTTGCTATTGTCTACATTCAATTTATTTTATAATTTAGTATCCTATGGATTAGGTTCTGTGAAATTCCTCTCTCTGCATATAGGCTTGCCCTCCTCTACCTCACTACAGGTGTCACCAAGCTTATGACTCATCCAGGATTACATCATTTCCTATGAAGAGAAAAGGATGAACAAACAAAGAACGAGGTAGGATAGAAAAATGAAGGTATATGCTGCGCTGGGCTTAAGAAATAAAAAAGAGCCATATGGTGAGAAATCTGTACATGTGTGTCACATGAAAACCTAGAGTCTTTGTTGAAGAGACATCAGATGTGCCACTTCTTAGGAGTCCAGTCTGAGGCAACATTCCCAGATGTGAAGCTCAATATCCGCATAAGCCCTTCACAGTGAATCAGAACTTTAGAAGATGTCACTCTGCTCTGCAGGACTTCTGGAAATTGCCTAAACTTTATTCCAACAATTTTTTTTGTAAATGCAATGAACCTATATTGGATACATGCACACATACATTCACACATATACACACCACACTTATAGATATCAATACATTAACATATATTGTACTATGCTAACTTATTGAACCAGCAGCCTTTGCACATCTATTGAAGCACAAGTCTGGGCACTTTTTAATTTATAAATTCTGTACAAATTACTTTTCTCCCTAAGATTTCAATAGTGACAAACTGATAAACCCCAGTGATCCAATGTGTTCAACTCATATCATACAACTTAATGGGAGAAATGCTGGCTAAAAGTGTTATGCTAAATGCAGAAGATTAAATCATCAAATACATTTTTATAAAATGAATGAAAATAAGTCAATTCTTATGTAAAGGTTTTAATATGAAAAACATTGGAAATAAGCACAAGTTAATGTAACCTTTTATTCTTTCAATTTGCAAATAAATATTTTTACCAGTTTACTTCATTCCTCAGTTCATTCACATACCAACCCACATCCTAGAACTGCAGTTTTAATATTGTTTTAAATGAAACAATGAATAATTTAACTATCTGGGTACATCTATTTAAATGCTATGAAAGCAGCAGGTTATTAAAGAAAAAATGAATTACATTTTTGTTTGGGAGAATTTTTAGTGAACTCTTTATCTAAAGAAAAAGAAACTAAACCTTAGAAGCTGAAACAAATTGCAGTTAAATTGCCCTGTAAAACAATAAAAAAGAGAATGTTCCCATATTTACTAAAAGAGCTGATTTTAGCTATTTGACTGTGTAAAAATGAAAACACTGCCCAACCATCTCTGAAAAGAGAGGTAAAAGAAAAATTCTATAAAACTTTTCATTACATTTTTTATGTTTAGTTCAACATACTGTCACAGAAATTGAAAAATGCTGTATGTCATATGAAATAAAAATGCTTTTTCCAAATTTTATAATTGACTTTAATTTTTTTCTTATGGTATGGTGAAATTCGAAAATGTAAGATCATATGTGATTATAGTTTTTGAAAAATGAACTTTTAAAAAATGAAACCTATTATAAGCCACAGAGAAAAAAGTATTTGTTGTTGAAATAAAATTTTTGTTTCTTTGCATGTTTATATACACAGAAAATAAAGAATAATCTATAATATTGGCTTTAACTTCAAATTTGAGTTTATTTTTCTGGGCCATGCTGAATACAATTTGCCTGTATTCCCACCAGGTCAATCTGAATAAGAAATGGAATGACCTCAGCAATTGTAATAAACAAGACCGAAGAAAATTCTGTGGCTGACTTTAAAAACTATCTAAAAATCTTTTTTTTTAAATAATAGCCCTCTCTTAGGACAATAGATTACTACTTATTGCAAATATCTCCCCTTTTAGGCTATAAATAACTCAACTAGCAAAACCACTTGCTTATCAAAATAATTTATTTATCAAATCCTCACCTCACCCTGTCCAACAGTTCCAAATAACTCTTTCATGAAATTCAACAAATCCTAATGGAATTTCTCTGTCAGTGTGGTCAGATCTAAGGCTAGATCCTAAAATTATAGATAGATAGATAGATAGATAGATAGATAGATAGATAGATAGATAGATAGATATAGATAGATACATAAATACATAGATAGATATAGATGTATATTACACAAGTAGATTTCAGATGCACTGTCAGATAAATATATCTTAAATGTCAAAAAAATTTAAAATCAAATGTACATTAGACGTCAATGTGAAACTTCCCTTATTACCATAGATAGTAGTAATAATTAATAATAATAATAAAACTTTTACTTCATTTGAATGACAGGTGATCAGCAGGTTAGTTCATGGTGTGTTAGAGATGGCATTCTATATTGCTATTGATTTCACAGAGCAGCTAAGTTGATTACAGTTCTACTTTGGTAGTCACCCTGTCCTTAATTCATGAAGGGCTACTGAGTAAGAGTTTGTTATAACTGTTAACGGCTCTTAATCTTGTACATGTTATTATTGAGAGATGTCTAAAGGAATGCTATATGGTGAAAATATACTCACTCATCCTTATTCACATACTAGCCCATTTTCTCTTTTGTAATCAAGATAACCCAATGCAACCACAAAAATACATTCAATCTCTTTGCCAGTGGGTAGGCAGCAAGGAAGCCATGACAGATGCACTCCATGGTGAACAAGCTGGAGATATCTGCAGACCATGAAGTGTGTGTCATGGTCAGCACAGAGTTAGGCAGCAAGGAAGCCATGACAGATGCACTCCATGGTGAACAAACTGGAGATTTCTGTAGACCATGCAGTGTGTGTCATGGTCAGCACAAAGTTTATTGAACTTTTCACTTCAGGAAAGCCATTTAAAGATTCTCAACTTGGCTTCTCCAAACATCAATTAATTGTAAAATGTACATATCCCAAGCCTTTCTTTAGAACTTGTTAAAATTTTCTTCCCTTTTACCAGCAGATTATATTTACTAGATTTTATATAAAATAAATCCTTTAGTCATTTTCATTATAAATGTAATGCATTCATTTCATATCATAATACCTCTTACGTACATTGTTATTCTCTATTTTCAAACTTTTTTAGTTCTTCAAAGTATTGTACAAGGTAATTAGATCATATTCAAGCCTCTACCTCTGAACTCTTCCAAGATCTAATGCCTGCCCCTACCCACCTAACTTTGGGTTCTTATCAAAGTTTCAAAACTTAGCAATTTTTTTCCTACATGCATGCACCTATTTCTAATGTAGCATCTTCTAATGTATATCTTGCATATGTCAGAGGAAAGTTATTTAACTTTAGGTTTAGTATTTTATATCTGGACTTTTTGAAATATTTTTTCGTTCACTTGGGTATTAATTCCAATGAGAATACTTCAAATATTCATATCATTTTCCAGAATATGATTTATTTTTAAATAAGCTATTTGTAACTATATTAAGATATTCTGTCTTTTTAAATATTTTTATCAGGAAACTCACTAATTTTCATAGTAAACTACCGTTTTACAGATGCAGTATTTAATAATGTATCTTCGAGGGGGAATGGATCAAGACAGGGTTTCT
Source organism: Myodes glareolus (assembly GCF_982192425.1). NCBI lineage: Eukaryota > Metazoa > Chordata > Mammalia > Rodentia > Cricetidae > Myodes > Myodes glareolus. The sequence goes on from NC_142051.1 coordinate 29,540,696, forward strand.
TTGTGTAATAGCCCTAGGTGTCCTGGCACTAGCTCTGTAGAAAAGGCTGGCCTCAAACTCACAGAGATCCACCTGCCTCTGCCTCCAGGGTGCTGGGAGTAAAGGTGTGCGCCATCACCGCTCTGTGGTGTCTTTTTAATAAGAAAAAGCAGAGTTTTGAGGAGTCAGAATTAAGACTTCCATTCATAATTTTATGTATTAAAGTTCTAACATACACTATCTTATTTCAGATAAGTTTTTTTTTGTATAAGAATATATCATCTTGAGATCTTGTTTGGAGGTTCTAGCAGGGGAATGTAGCTACTCCTATAACCTTGACTTAAGACTGGTCTTCCTCTATTCAGGGAAGATGGTCCTCTTCGACCAAGTGCACAGCTTTGGTTTGGAAGCACATGGAGCAATGAAGCAGAAAGGGGAAATCTGTCTAGACAGCCAGATTAGCCAGATCAACCCTGGCGATCAATGGGGTGACAGAAATCATAAGCAGATTGTCCCTAGTGCTTGAACTTTCATCTTGGAGTACATTCTTTTTGGAGAGATATCCTTGCTCAGCCTAAATATAGGAGAGACGTCCTTGGTTTTCCCTGTAAGTGAAGTGTCAGACTTTGTTGACTCCCCATGAGAAGCCTTACCCTTTCTGAGGAATGGATGAGAGAATGGAAGGAGAAGAGTGGCAGGGGGGAGGGGAGGAAGTAAGAACAGGAATAGGTATGTAAAGTGAGAAAAGATTTATTTAAAAAATTCTTAATGAAGAATCAAAAACGGAAAAAGAAAAAAAAGAGTATATCATCCTAATTTTATTTTTCATCCAAAAAAATAAAATTTACCCCATAATTATACAAGAACTCAAATGCTTATTTGTTAACCTCCTTTGCAAGATTCACTGTAAGTATGTAAATTATAATCATTACAGATTGTTATAAAGATTCAGTGTCCTACACTAAGAATTAGGAAGTTCTTTTAGAAAGAAATTTTAGGAGAGAATAAAGTAGATTCAGAAACTAAAATTTATAATAAAACTAAAAACCTCAATTAGGATCATATTTTAAACTATATACTGAACCAAGAAGAGTCATGTTAAAGGAAATAGATTTTAAATTGTGAACTATAGAAAGACAGCATTAATTTCTATGACGCATTCTGATAATTAACCACAAATATTATCTCAGATATTCTCATATTATCTTTCAAATATAATGTTGATATTTTTAATATTATCCTTTTACTGATACTGCTAAGATATAAATCCTCTTTTCAACCTTAAATGAATATCAGATGTTCAGGCCATTTTAAGATGGGAGGCTAGCGAGAGAGTAGATATCAGGGGTTGCACAAAACTGGAATGCAGGACTCATGTGGGATGCTTAAAGACTAAGAACTGGCAAAACTGTGCTGTGTAGAAAACATGAGCGAATGTGTTCTACCAGAAAGACACACCTCTCAGTTTAGCAGATTTTTATTACAGTAATACTTTACAATTGGTCCCAGTATCAGATGTTTTATTTAAAAGAGTTAGAAAATGATGAATTTTCATTTCTCTCCTTGTCGTACATCTAAGTTCTAAAGTGCTCCATGGTAAGTCAAATTCCTTGGCAATAAAGGAACTTCTTGGCTTTAATTGACTTGGAATTTATAGAATATACTACGATATATTGATATACATACATTAAGCAGTCATTATATCTATTTAACATAGCTATCAACCCACGTTTTTATTTTCTGTGGTATAGATATTTACAGCACAAATCTTGGTAAGCATCACTTTACTTTCTATTTCTGTGATCATCATATGATGTATCTTCCTGTGTCTGTCCTATTTTACTAATATTTCACCTTGTTCAGCCACCTGCATTTCACAAATAATGGGATTTCTTTATATTGATGACTAAACAGTATTCTGCCGAGGATCCATTGTTGCATTTACTACTTTTTGTAAATGTATTTGATGGTAGACATGTAGGCTGTCTTCCATATCTTGACTAAGGTAAGCACAGAAACCAGGTATCTCTTCAGTATATTGAACAGTTTTTGGATTGATTTCCAGTAGTGGGACTATTTGATACTTTTATTATTAGATTGTTTGTCTGAAAATTATTCAACTTCTCCCGATTACAATCATTGTACTTATTGCCCATGAAGAGTGTACAAGGGCTTTCTTTTCTAACCACATCATCATCTCTATGAAAATAGTTATTGTAAGGGTAACAATGTTGCCTTTTTTGATTTCTATGGCTGAACATTTTTCATGTACCTGATGGCCATTTGTATATCTTCCTTTGAGACATGTTTTCTCTCATCCTTGAATCTTTTCTTTATTGTGTTGTATGCCTATTTGTTATTATTCAAAATCCTTATGTATAATAGATGTTTATTCCATATCAGATTTATAATTTCACGTTACCCAATTTGATGAGTTATCTTTTTAGTCTGTTAATCACTCGCTAAAAGATTCCTTATTTAATGATGTAATCTTATTTGTTCATACTTGGTTTGGTGTGTTTTTTGTGTAACATTCCCCAAACAAGTTGTAGATTAATGTTAATATATATATATATATACATATACATATATGTATGTATATGTGCTTGTGTGCATGTGTGTGCAAGTGTATTTTGGTTTTTCGAGACAGGGCTTTTCTGTGTAACAGCACTAGCTGTCATGGAACTAGTTCTGTAGAACAGCGTGGCCTTGAACTCTTAGAGCTCCACCTGCCTCTACCTCCCAAGTTCTGGGATTAAAGGCATATGCCACCAGTGCCCAGCCTCCTTTCTATCGTTTTCTACTTGTTGTTTAGATTATTATATTTGGGGTGTGCATGTGTCTGTGAATGTGCGTGCATGTGAGCTCATGTGTATAAGTGCAAGCTCATGCATGTAGACTCCAGGGATCCGAATTAGGTGTCATTCTTCAGGAGCTTTTTCCTTTGCTTTTTGTTTTGTTTTATCAAGACCAAGTTTCTCGTGGGCTTGAGACTCACTGATTAGGCAATTCTCCCCACCCCAGTTCTGCTTATCTCTGTCTCCTCATTCTGAATTATAGACATGCACCATGCCCAACGTCTTTATGTGGATGCTGGGGATCAAACTCACACAGTCACAGTTGAGTGACAAGAATTTTACGGCCTGAGCTCTCTTCCCAGTCCTAGTTGCACACCTACTAAGGCATGACTTTTAATCTATTTTTGTTACGTTAGTTTATTTTTCATTTTGCTAAAAATTACCTTGGTTATTTGAAAACTTGTGGGTACATGTGAATTTTAAGATTTTTTTTGTATTCCTATGATTTATATATCATTCAAATTTTGGTAGATATTGTATTAATCTACACATTTCTTTGAGTAACGTGAACAGTCTAATTAAAACCTATTATCTAATCCATAAATATAAGGTAGATTTCTACTTTGAAAAATAAATCGTCAATTGTTATCATCCATATTCTTTTTATTCAATATAAAGATCTTTCATCTAATTGTTTAAATTTATTTGTGAGGGATTTATTATTATATCCAAGTTATCATGAGAAGGATTTTTGGAGATTTCTAGATTCCAAACAACCAGAGAATTGTAATTTCTTTTACAGATAACAGAGTATGAAAGCCAAAAATACTATTTGAAACCTCTTGAAAGTTGATCTTTTTGAGTAGCGGCCTATGCCTACTAATTTAGGAATACCTCATCTATATCATATTTTAGAAAATCATTGTTATTCGATTATAGATGAAGTAAAATGTTCTCAAGCATCTCAGGCATTTCCAGGACAGCTTCTATTTAGAATTGTAGAAAACAAGCCATTCTCACTGTCTCTTTGCTATTCCTGTTTTAGTCATATTTAGCTATATTACCTGCAGACTCTAATGCTACAAAATTTTTCTTGAGACTGCTTTGACTGTCAAGAAGACTAAATAACAGGACTTTTACAAGGGTTTCTCCACTCCCACCCGGCCTGAGCTCTTTCATCTACTGTTCTCTCCTTCTTCTACAAAAGAATAAATTAGGACAAAAAGAGACCCACGTTTACTGATCCTAGTCCAATACCCCCCTTTTCAGCCATGTGGAGACACTGAAAGGCTTTTACTAAGAACAGAATACAATGGGAAGTGGCACCACAGTGACCACCGTTCCTTCTTTGGGAACTAAAGTTATGTTAGAGGCAGAGACTTCCCTTCATCCCCAGGTACTAGATATCCCAGACCAGGCTGCAGCTGATGACCTTCAAATGCCCTGCAGGGACCAGGTGCCTGGATGAGGGATGCCATGCCACCACCAAGCCAGTGCTCCCTCCTGTATTTGCCAACTGCCCTACAGCAGCGGAGGAGGAGTCGCCATGGTTGGACCCAAGGACAAGCTGGAACACTGCCCTACTGCAACAATCTGCAGAGCTCACTGTATTACCAGAATAATTTGTTTTTTTTTTTTTTAAGAAGAGGCAGTTTCAACTGGAAGGTGCTTATGAAATGTGGTTTTGGTAAATCGGAAGGAAAGATGGCAGAGTACACCCACACCCCCACATCCACACACCCCATGCACACACCCACATGCACAAGGGAAAATGATGAAATTAGAGGAGCAGGTGGGAAAGGTGTGGAAGCCAGCTGCACACCCAGTAGTAGGAGCAGCAGTAGCAGTAGTAGCAGTAGTAGTCTCTGCTACTGCTGGAGGCCTTGTTGATGTCCATAGTCCGTGCTGCTGGGAGGCTGGGGAGCTGGTATGCTAATGTCTGTGGCCTATGTTGCCACTAAGGGTCACACTGGTGTCAATGGTTTGCTGTGGTCCATGTTACCACCAAAGACTATATGGGTGTCTCTGGACTGTGCTGCCACCTGAAGTCTGCTGATCTGGGGTCCATGTTGATGTCTGTGACCCTTAGTGCTGCCAGAAACCATGTGCAACTCAATGATCTCTGCTGCCACAGACTGTGAAGGGTAAGGAAGCTTCTTTGCAGTGGTACTGATGACTGCAGACTCACAGTTGAGGAACATAGAAAGCTTCTGGGACAACCTCTTTCCCCCACCTCTAGCCACACCCCACGAAAAGGAGCAGTCTAGATAGGAAGTCATTGAGGAGAACTCATAAAATTGTGATAGGATCTTGAAGTGAAGTATTTTCACAGCTGATGGCTTCTGACAGAGACGGGGACTCAATTTTCTTTAAGGGAATGGCCACTGGGAGTTTGACCGTGCTTCAGTGAGTATATGGGTAACACGAATTGGACCTTTTGTTTTTATTTTCTTTGGGGGAGGTAGCAAGGAAAGGGGGTGGACCTGGGGAGACTAAGAAGTGAATCTGATCAGGGTGTATTATGTGAAACTCTCATATAGTCAATAATAATATTATGTAGGAAAATAAATAGAAAAGCGATATTTGTGTTAAAAAATGGAAGATATAATGCAATATGAACTCAATGTTGCTGGAGGTAGTTTGGAAGCAGTTTCAAATTTGGATCGAAGGAAACTATCAATTATTTAAACACCCCAAGTAAAAGTAACAACAGAGGGAGCTATCAAGAGTTAAAATGTTAAAATGTCAGAATGTTTGGTAGATAATCTTATAGAGGAAGAAAATAAGAGATGTAAAAATAACAGGTTATTAAGTTTTAGTGATTAAAAGTATGTTTATATACAAAGGGTTTCAGAAAATGGACAAAGCTTTTCACTTAGAAACAATAAAAAGATTGAGACCGGCATGAGCAGAGGCTTGTGTATACACTGGGTAATTTCCTTGGTGCTGAGGCGGCAAGAATAGTTGTCAGAAGCAACTGAACGGAGGATTAGTTAATTTTGGCTCCCAATCCATCATGACAGAGCAGCCTGGTGGCAGGAATGTAAAGTGACTGGTCACATTGCAGCAATAAAAACGGCGGATGCTGAGCTCACTCATCTATATCCAGTCCAGGATCCTGTTCCACTGAATGTTACCGCTCCTGTTTAGAGTTGATATTTCCACTTTAGTAAACTGTTTTAGTCAATCCATCACAGCCAAATCCAGAGATATGTTTCCAATATTTTAAATTAAACCATGTTTCCAAGTTCAACCGTCACAATGCATGAAGATGAAATTCCTAATAGCCAAAGAGGCTTCAATTAATCCAGAAAAAAAAAATCTAACTTGAAGGAAGAATAGAAGTTATTTATTGTAGATATTTTAAATGCATTGTGCATTAAATATTTCTTACTTATTAAAACTATAAATATAATGCTAGTGATGTGATAAGAGAACACGAAAACATTGTATATGAGACTAATAAGCAACTCACACTTCAGGAAATGCTATCTTAGGCTCCTTTTAGTCTAGAATAAGTTAGAAATATTACAAGGATAAATTGTTCTCCTGTTTCAGTTATCAGTGCCCATGAGGCCTACATATCATTTCAGAACTCTCTGTCATATTTTGTTGAACCAAAGTTGTACATTAACAAAGAAAGGCCCACATATTTTCTCTCCCTTTAGATCAAGTACACATGAGGTATTGGACGATATATATCTCAGCATTATGAACCAAAAGTTCAATGTTTGCAGGCCTCAGGCAAGAGCTCAATGCCTTCCAAAAGCATTAGGTACACAGTCATGGAGAAAATTCTCGCTCCACTGGAGCCGACTAAATCAACACCTGTCATACTAAATTTCTCATCTATCTCGACTGTTTACAAATTGCAGAGATTGGTCTTAATGTGTGAATTGCATATGTAATTATACATGAAATTAGAATTGTGGTAAACAAAACCGTTAAAATGCTAGTTATCAATCATACTTTAGTCATTTAGTTTTGAAACTTAGATTTTTTTTAAATACAGGAAATTTCTATCAGTTGATTTTATACTCAATAAATAGATGAAGAGATTATAGTTAATAATACACTAAATAAATGACTACACTAAATATAAAAAAGATAAAGATTATGTACACCCAAAACATATGTCACAGAACTCGAAAGAACTATGGAAGAATTCTACAAAGCTTTATTCAGACATTGTATTTAAATTTTATAGCAGCATACTACTCACAGACTGAAACCATGCTCACTAAATGGCTGTTCACTCTCCGTGGTTACCCTTGAATTTATCCTTTGAGATAAGATCTCTTTTGATAAGTTCGTTTTATTTCACAGAAATTCCAAATTCAACTTTGAACAATTACCACAGACAAGAGTGGCAAGTTAAATAGGGATGACCTATAATTATTATGGGCAACTTTACGTTTCTCTGCATTGTATTGGGCTGTGTGGTGTGACTATAAGATAATATCCAAGGCGAGATCCTGTATAAAGGAGAGAGGTCATTTCATGTAAAGTTTCTTTTTTTATTTATAAAAGTTTATTAATTTATAAAAGTTTCCATTTCCGCCCCTCCTCCCAACACCCCCCACTCTCCCCACTCCTTCTCCTCCTTCCTCTCCATCCCCCAGAGCAGTCAGGGTTTCCTGCCCTGTGGGAAGTTCAAGTTCCTCCCCCCTCCCTCCAGGTCCAGGAAGGTGAGCGTCCAAACAGACTGGATCCCAAAAATCCAGTATATGCAGAGGAAACAAGTCCCAGTGTCATTGTCAATAGCTTTTCAGAAAGTCCCCGTGCCAGCCACATTCAGAAAATCTGGTCACATTCAGAGAATCTGGTTGGATCACGTGCTCGTTCAGTCCCAGTCCAACTGGCCTTGGTGAACTCTCCTTAGATCAGTCCCCTTGTATCAGTGGGTGAACACACTCCTCACGGTCCTGCCTTTCTTGTTCATGTTCTCCCTCCTTCTACTCCTCATTTAGACCTTGGGGGCTCAGTCCAGTGCTCCAATGTGGGTCGCCATCTCAATCTCCATCCATCAACGGGTGAAGGTTCCCTCTGATCTTGCCTTCCTTGCTCACGTTCTCTTTCCTTCTGCTTCTCCTTTGGACGTAGGGAGTTAAGTTCAGTGTTCCGATGTGGGTCTCTGTCTCTATCTCCATCCATTGCCAGATGAAGGTTCTATGGTAATATGCAAAATATTCATCAGCATGGTTATGGGCCAAGGCCGGTTCAGGCACCCTCTCCTCTGTCCAGAGAATAATCTGGGGACCTCTCCTTGGACCTGCAACCTCTCTAGAATCAAGTCTCTTGTAAACCCTAAAATGACTCCCTTAGTTGAGATATATACTTCCCTGCTCTCATATCCATCCTTCCTCCCTCCCCCCCATCCCAATCCCCCAAGCTTTCCCATTTAGGCTGAGGTTGTAATGGTCCTAGAAATTTGATTTTTCATGAGGTCCTAAGAGAAAACGTTGTAATGGTTTAAACATAGCAAGAGGTGGAAATGAATCAGTCTCTCTCTTCTTTTGTGTTCCTGTCCTATGAATAACTAGGGGCCTCTAAAAAACTACATTAATAGCTTCAGGAATCTCCCTCAAATGACATGATTTTTATTAGTCTACACTCCTCAAAGGCTTAATTTCCTCTCACCTCACGAAGATTTAAATAGAAGAAACTTATAGCTAAACATATCCAAATTATAGCAATCATTATTTTGAACATCAAAATTTTTAGATGTTTAGAAATTTGTTAAAACTCTTAGACTGGAATCTCAATGACATCATTAGACTATGCTTTGGTTTTATCTTTAAATTTGACGTTTTAATTTTTTTATATTTTATTATATTAAAACTTATTATTTAAAGTAATTTTTAACTATAGGTAGATGAATGAATAGACATATGGACAGACAGATAGACAGATATATGATGAATAGATAGATAGATAGATAGATAGATGATAGATAATTCTATTTCTGTGTCTTTTCATATCCCCTCTCTCTTCCTACCTACTCAACTTTATTTCTCAAAATGCCATAAGCCAATAAAATAATAAACATTCTCAAAACCAAGAAAACAAATACAACACTAACCTCTCAAACAAACAAAAAACCTGTAACCAAATAAAGGAATCCCCAAGAGGCGGCAATCATATTTAAGAAAGTAAAAAAAGGGACCTGGTAAATGTTCAACAAAAACAGAACAATAAAAACTGATAAGGCTAAAATGAAACAATAACTCAATTGTCGTTTCATTTTTAGTTCAGAAACTAATATTATTTTCAGAAAATGGACATAATTTTTAAATGTTTCAAATTTTACACATAAAATTAAATTTGTAAAGCTTACCTTTTAAATGCCCTATCACCCACTTACTGCAGTTATTGAATTAGAGATAATCAGTATTGATATGTTATATCTCTGTGTTGCTATATCATACTGTGGAGTGGCAGATCATCTTTGCCACTGAAAATTTGTCATTAGCATATTCTATATAAAACCAAATTACAGTCACTTCCTGAAAACCCAGAAACAACTAAAAAAAAAGTGAAGTGGAGGTTGCCTTTAATTACAGCAGTCTGGAGGCATAGACAGGTGAATCTCTGTGAGTTAAAGGATGTGCAGTGAGAACCTAGATCTAAAAATAAATCAAAACAAAGAGAACAAAGTGCCCATGATTCTGTATATGAGCATAGAGACAGAAAGAGAGAGAGAAAATTCATAGGAATTAGTCAATCACAAGTGGAATCTGACAGGAATAGTCTGAATAGAGTGGCATGAGAGAACATCCCAGGCAGGAGCTGGAGAGACAGGTTCAGCAGTTTAGAGCACTGGTTGCTTTTCAGAGTACCCGGGTTCAAATCTTAGTACTGAAATGGCAGCTCACAACCATCTGTAACTCATGTGTAGATCTAATGTAGTCTTCTGATCTCCGTCAACACTGCGTGTACATAATACACAGACATAGATGGAGACTAAAAGAACAACAGACTAACAAACAAAAGCATAACATTAATACAGTTTAAAATGCTGTTTAAAACAAAAAAGACAATGACTTAAGTAGAATCTGACTCTGATACCTACAAATTAAGTTTCTTTTTTTTATTAATTTTTATTGAGCTCTACATTTTTCTCTGCTCTGCTCCCTGCTTCTCCCCTCCCCTTCAACCTTATCCCAAAGTCTCCATACTCCCAATTTACACAGAAGATCTCTTTTTCCACTTCCCATGTAGATTAGATCTATGTATTTCTCTTTTATGGTCGTCATTGTTGTTTAGGTTCTCTGGGATTGTGACTTGTGAGCTGGTTTTCTTTGCTTTATGTTTAAAAAATCACTTATGAGTGAGTGCATGTGATAATTGTCTTTCTGAGTCTTAAATTTTCACATCTTAAATTTTGCAGGCAAATGGATGGAGCTAGAAAACATCATTTTGAGTGAGGTGAGTTTCTTTTTTAAGTAAGACTTTATTTTTAAGCTGTTTTAGTTGATTGTATGAGTTGTGTAAATATTTATCATAATAATACCCTTTGCCCAATTAGATCCTGTCTGATTTTAGATGCCAGCCACATCTGTGGAAAAACGATGCCTAAATACACCGTCAAGCCAGAAGACTCTAGTCATGTTGACACATAAAACTAATTTGTCTTCCTAGGGGGTAATGGCAAGAAAACAAATAAAAGTAAGTGATGGAGCATGTGATCAAATGGATCCTCTGAACGTGGCTGGCAATGAAGGCTGGCTGACTGAGAAGCCAAGGACAATGGCACTGGGTTTTTATTCTACTTCATGGACTGACTTTTGTGTGAGTCTGGTTTGTATGGATGCTCACCTTTGTAGACCTGTATGGAGGAGGGAGTACCTTGAACTTCCCATGGGGCAGGGAACCCTGACTGCTCTTAGGACTAGAGAGGGAGGGGGAGGTGGGAGGGAGAGGAAAAAGGGAGGCAGGGAGGAGGTGGAAATTTTTAATAAATAAAAAAAATAAGTTCAAGAGACAACAAACAAAATGATGACTGAAATCTAGCCTTAGTAAAAAGTGCATTTTATCAAACAAGCCTATCTAAGCACAAATTAAGGCAGACATTGCCAAGCTGAGACCAGAGGCTAAGCTTCCTACCAATGGGGCAGTATTCACAGAAGAACAAGGAATAAATTAAAAGTGAGAGGAAGCTGCTTATCCATGGAGACCCAACAAGAAATCCAGTATGGCTCGGTTAATTAAAGATAAAGAAGGTTTCAAGAAAGACCATCATCCCAAGGGCATTTCTTAATCTAAAAGCACAAATTTATCAGGAAAATATCAATGTGGAAATATCTGTGTCACAGCGTATAGGGTTCTTTGGGTATCCATCCAAGAGTAGTATAATTTAAGTGTATTAAAACTGGTTTCAGTTTTCTGAGGGTCTCCAAGCTTGATTTTCAAGGAGCTGCATTAATTTACACCTATGCCAATGATATATAAAATTTGCCCTTTCCCCACCTCTGTGAAAGCTTTGTTATCATGTGTATTCCTGTAAATGGACATTGTGATTGGATGAAATGGAATCCTAAAGAAGTTTTTGTTCACATTTACCTGTTGTCTGTTGGTGTTGAACATGTTTGAAAGTGGTTCCTAGCCCTTTCAATTACTTTTTTAAGAACTCTAAGTTCTGTTCTGTAGTTAAGTTTAACTGGGTTCTCGGTACAAAAGGGCTGTCGTCTTGATTTTTTTTTTTTTTTGAGTTCTTTATATACTCGTGTCTTTAATCCTCCATCAGATGTATAGCTGACAAATACTTTTCTGGAGTTCTGCAGGATCTATTTTCACAAGAGCAATAATTTTTTTTTGTTGTTTTCCAGAAACTTTTTAATTCCCTGAAATTTTGTCTGTTGGTTGTTGTACTTATTTTATTTTTTGTGAAATAAAAATCCTGTGTGGAATCATTAGCTATGGATATCGACTAACGTATACCAACATTCTGTTGAGATCTTTCAGCCATTTGGAGTTGAATTTTCTGGGGGATGAAAGATAAGGATCTACTTTCAATGATCTGCACATTAATATCCAGGTCTCCCAACACCATTTATTGATGCTGGCTATATTCTAAAATATATATCTTTAGTATCTTTGTCAAAAACAGGTATCTGTAGTTGCATGGACTTACATTTGGGTACAATTTTCCATTCCTTAATCAAAGTATCTTTTACCAATGTTATGTTGTTTATATTATTATGACACTATAGGATAATAATAGCTGGTCTATGATTTTTATCAGTAGAACATTTATATTCTAATTATTTTTATTATTATGGCACTGTAGAATAACTAGGTCAGGTATAATTATCCTTTTTGCCATATTTGTTTCCTCTGGATTGTACTGTATATTCGGTCTTTATTTTTTATTCTATACAAATTTTAAAACTTTGTTGTATATCTATACAAAACTGGACCTGGAATTTTATTGGAATTTTACTGAATCAATAAATAGTGTTTGGTAAAGTGGTCATTTTCATAATATTAATTCTTACACTTTGTGGGAACGAAAGTTCTGTCTATCTTCTAGCATCTTCCTCTTTTTTTCCTCCAGTGTTTTAAAGTTTTCATTTTAGAAATCTTCCATTTGATTTGTTAGGTTGATTTCTAGTATTTTAATTTTGGAACCTATTGTCATTGGGGTGACATTTTATTTCTTTTTCATTGTGTTTACCATTGCTACATAAGAAGGATATTAATTTGTATGTAGATTTGAATCCTCCTTCTTTACCGATTTATCTGCTTTAAGACTTATTTGGTAAGGTCATTAGGGTCTATTATTGATAGAGTAACATTATATGAAAATAGGGATATTTTAGGTTTGTTCTTGTTCATATTCCTCTCCTTTTTGTCCTAAGACAGAATCAAGTACTGCATTGAACAAAAGTGAAAAGAGGGAGAAACCTTTTCTTGTTCCTGATCTTAGGGAATGCGCTAAGCTTTGCTCCATTAACATTATGATGACTATAAATATTATATATTTCAACTATTACCCTCTGCCCAGGAATATAGCCAAAGTACTATATATAACTTACCAGGCATATCTACACATATATGTTTATTGATTTCCTAGTCACAGCAGATAAGGAAAAGAAGCTGTTTGAGTGTCTGTAAACTAATAAATCAATAAAGAAAATATCATGCCTATACAAAATGAAATTTTATTTAACTACAAAGAAAATCACAATTATGAAAATCTTGATGCACTTGGCAAAATTATGCTGAATTACCTTATACATCAACTAGTCTAACCCACCCAGACATCAAATAATATATATTCAGATGCCCTTGGAAGGCCTCATGGGAATGAGGAACCTTTGGGTTTTGATATAAATGCTTGAATGTAACTGTTGCTATATGAGTTTATTCATTTGTTAAATTCCCCAAATTATGTAGGTTAAATGGATGCTTCTATTCCCACTGCCAAAAATTGAACTAATGTTATATTAAAGTTGAGAAAGCATATAAAATTATGAGCATAGTGACTATTTATTACAAAAATAGCCATCATGCTATAGAAAATGGCATAAACATTCCAAAATTGCTTAAGAGACTATATAAGACTCTTCTAATTGTGATTTGTCTTTAAAGAAAGATATCCCCTATCATACTAAACTGTTCTACTTGTTTGAATTTTAAAGCCCACAAACGTGTGGCTCAAGAAAAACTTCTGCTATCTGGTTTTAGTTCCAGTGACTGTTTTATATTTCATTTTTTATCATCTTGTATTATAAATCCAATAAGGATTCTTGAAGTAAAATTGTAACCAGTTCATGAAAACATTCATCCCTCAAGCCAGGTGTTTGTTTTTCATTCAATAGTCAAAATCTTGAATTTGAAAAGTTCAGGCTAACATAAAGAATTCACTGTTAATTCATAATCATTCAGAAATAATTATAGGACATTCAAAAGGAAATGAAATCACTGTTAGATATTATATTTAGGCAAAACTCAGTTTTATAAATTTCATACACTATAATCAAAGGGTGATTAGCTTGGCATTTGTCAGGGATGATGTCAGGCTACTCGCTCTGTACCCCTGTAATATTCCAATTGCTCTTCCTCCTGCTTACTACCCATTTGTCTTCTCTGCTGGTAATGGATGAGCAATCAAATTGTGCTGACATTTATTGCTACTTAGAGTCTTCGGATAATCACCTAATGGAGTTAGTTTATGACGAGGTCACTTCTGGAAGGTTTGAAACTGAGGAAAGAGCACCAAACTCTTAAGCAGGAGCTAGGGCTGTCACAGCCATCGGTCACCCGTTCTTAGGTACCCGAACATGACCCTGTGTGTTTGAGGGCCTACTGTGTACCAGAAATCCTACTCACTTAAAACGTGAATTATACTCTTTCATTTTAAAAAGTTACAAATTCAAAAGTTCAAGAAAGTTAGAGCTGAACTGATATGTCTCATTTTCAGGCAGAAGGATCAAATAAATGAGAATAAAGTAAATGTTCCTGCCCCATCTTTGTATATTTAAGAGTATACAGGTGTGTGTGTGTGTGTGTGTGTGTGTGTGTGTGTGTGTGTGTGTGTGTGTGTGCATGAAGTCCATAGGTCACTATCAAGTGCCATTCTGCAGAAAACAGCTATTCTACTTTTTGTATGACATAAGTTCTCTCACTTGGTCCTGGGGCTCAATGGGTTAGATAATCTGGCTGCCCAGTGAACCCTAAGTATAAACCTGTCTCTACCTTCCTGAGGCTGGGATTGCAAGAGTACCATTATGCCTGACTTTTGTTCATGGGTTCTGGGTGTCAAACCAGGGTACTTCACTGACGGAGTGACTTCTCTGATCCAGAATGACTCTTTCCTTTCCTAGAAAAGAGAAACATTGAACACAAACAACATTCGTAACATATATAAGTGTTCACTCATGTATATATATCTTTCATCCTCCAGAACATAGAAATATCGTGAGCTGTGGAAACAGCTTCAATGTACTCATTTTGAAAGAATGAGGAGCTGAATTCAAATCTCTAGCATACAAGTTAAAAGATGAACATAGCTGCAGGTGCTTGTAATCCCAACACCGGGGATGAAAAACAGATGGATTCCAAAAGCTCTCTGTCCAGACAGCCTAACCTAAACCCAAGGTTCCAGTTCAGTGAAAGACAACTCTCTTTCAAGGCTGTGTGGAACAGAATGATCAGGAAAGGCTGGCATCATCCTGCTCCAGCCTCTCCATGCATGGGCACCTGCACATACATTTATATGCATGCATTACCCACAAATACCACGTGCACATGTGCTTTCATGTGTGTGTGTGTGTGTGTGTGTGTGTGTGTGTGTGTGTGTGCATGTACACGCACATACACAATTGATTAGGAGAAGAAACTCCATGTAATAGGTCTAGATTCAGGAAAACCCACTATTTCCCTTGTGGCTTTCCCTGCCATTTTCCTCTTCACTGTACAGATTGTTTTTCCAGAAGTGTACAGAACTCATTTCCTTAGTGGTATACTGAAGATACTTTGCATAAAAGACTTTGCCACATTTGGTGGAAAAGGAGTTTGTGCAGAGGGAACATTGATTTTATTTTCCGTACAATCTAAACCATGCTGGATGGAAATCTCTCACTGCCTCCCAGAGGAATCACCAAGCCCACTCCATTTAAAGGGAATGAACTCAGCTGAGCAGGGATGATGGAATGTCTGTCAGTAACTGTTTCTTTGAACTACTGTTCCTGGTGATTATATAATTAACATCATGATTTCTTTTCCTATTTTGAATCTAACATTTAAAAAATTACTTATAAACTGACAATCATTTTTGTCCAAGTGCTGGCTCAAGTAATACAATGCTCAGATAGCATATTTGGAAAACCATTTTGCTGTGTAACTAATTTATTTTACTTTCAATGGCGCTGTTGTACACGGAATATTTTCTATTTTCCAAGGCATGGGTAAGAAATATGGTTTAAAGTGTTGAGTCTGATGAGAGGTGAAAATATCACCAGTGAACTCTGCTTGTCACACCCTGCACACTGAACTATGCTAATCGTAAAAGCTCAGAATGTTAGACACAGTAACAGAGAAACTTTCAAGGATATTCTTGGCAGACTATTCACTTTCCCCTGACCTCCCAAAGCCCAAAATATTTTTTAAGTAGGAGTAATGACATCTTCACAATAGAAACTAACAAGCATAGTAGGACCAAGGTCTTCACAAGTGATAGTCCACATGTCCAGTCTATTGTGAAATGTATTCACCAGTAAGATTTTCCTAGCTTTGTTTACAAGACATTTGCTTTAAAAGGTTGTAACATTGACAGATACTAAGCTGTTATGAGAAAAGAAATGCTAGTTTTATGACTCCCGAATAGCATGTTACATTTGGATTAGAAAGTAAGTGGCATTTTTGTTGTCATGTGCTGAACTGTATTTCTCCAGTAACTGGAAGTGTTGCAGGAGAATGGGAAGGAGGGGCAGAGAGGAAAAATGAAATTTAATATGTATTTACACACATAAAGAAACTCACTCAGAATATTTCATTACCACCCTGTATGGCAAATTCTTTTTTTAAAGATTTTATTTACTTTATGTGTATCAGTATTTGCTGGCATGTATGTATGTGTACCACATGCATACCTAATGCCTCCAAAGGCCAAAAGGAGGTTTCGAATCCCTTGCGACTGGACTTAATGACAGATGTGAGCTTCCATGTGGGTGCTGGGAAACGGAACCAGATCTACTTCAAAGGTAACCAGTGCTCTGTGCCACTGAGCCATCTCTGGAGAACCCACAAATTCTTTGTAATCAAACACATATTAACATTCATGTGTAATTGTAGAATGGATATTATCAAGTAACCAACTGTGTTCTAATTGGACTCAAAGCCCACAGCACATGGATGAACACATGACTAGTAAACTTAATCGAAACCCTATGGCTGAGTAGGTCATAAAACCTGGAGAGGGGATAAGTTCCTGATGTTATTCTGAGAAACGGATGTATTGTCCATGTGTTTCTGAGTATTTGTGTTTATGCACATCCGTAAGTGTGCTGGTTGGTCTTCCTCAGACAAACTTCCCTTTGCAGTGGACAGATGTTAATGGAGATATTTATGACTGGTCAAAGCAATGAGAATACATGACTGTTAAGTGAACCTTCATAAATGGTGCACCTATATCACTGCTTCAGTGCTCAGAAAGAGAGAATGGTAAGAAAGAAAGAAAGAAAGAAAGAAAGAAAGAAAGAAAGAAAGAAAGGAAGGAAGGAAGGAAGGAAGGAAGGAAGGAAGGAAGGAAGGAAGGAAGAAAGAAAGAAAGAAAGAAAGAAAGAAAGAAAGAAAGAAAGAATCAGAAAATGGATGGAAGTACTGTTTGTATTTTCTGGGCACGACATAGCTTTAGAACTCATGCATAGCTGCCAGTACACAGCCTGCACAAAAACTGAGCAGCATCATCCTATCAGGCATGGACTAGAGCTTCACAAGACCCACCCATTTATCCCTAAGGAACTATGGGCAGCCAATGGTTGATGGAGTGATGTGTTATGTGTTCCAGTGGAGTAAAGAGTGGTAAATTACTTGCTCATAAATAAATCCCCACTCATTCACATGCTAGTGTCTAAAATTAAACTCAGTTAATTAGACACACTCATACACACATATGTATGTGTGTGTGTGAGTGTGTGTGTATGTGTATGAGAGTGTGTGTGTGTGTGTGTGTGTGTAAGGTTAAGATGAAAAAGGATCATAGGGTACAATAACTAAACAAAATTAATTATCTACAACTACAAAATTAATAAATAATTAATAAAACGATTAAAAAGAATCACTCTATAGGTTATTAAAGCACAGATTCCCTGGGATGGGTCCAAGAACTTGTATGAAAATTTGCATTAAAAAAAACCTTCACAATGATGTTGATGCAATTAGTTTGCTTTTGACATCCCTTGAAAACAGTTATGCCCAGATAAGCTAAATTGGTATCTACCAAATTCTATACCTACCAAACATACAGATTTTGAAACCGAACCTATAATTGAAATATAAAATTGTCTCCTGAAATATAGTTATTAGGAACAACTAGTGAAGCTGAGAGTGTTTGATTTCTGGCTCAATACAAGTGCCAGTCTTCAGGTTTATCTGGTAAATAAATAGATAACATCTAAAAGATCTTCACAGAAAATAGGAAAGATTTAAAGTATTAGTATTAGATAAAGATTAGATAAGTGGCCATTGAAGCTTTATATTTGTTAAATATTTGCCTTCTAGCAACAGGCCACCTGTCCTAGTTACACTGTGGTAGGAATAGGAAGTCAATTAAGAATGGTGATGCCATCAAGAGATTTCAGTACACAAATTAAACTTTGTTAAAATTTTAAAGTGATTGTTATGAGATTGTTATATGAACCCCATCATAGTCTGGATTTCAATATGTGCTAGATTTCTAGCAATGGTGAATATGCTAATTACATTATCATTCACCACAGTAAAGTTGAATACGAAGAGTTATGTCTATAACTCTTTATATGTCTATAAAATGACATATATAGATGTATGTATATGTGTGTGTATGTGTGTGTGTGTGTGTGTGTGTGTGCGCGCGCACGTGCATGTGTGTGTATGTGTCTGATACTACAGATGACGCTCAGACCTCTTGGAGACAATATGGTTCAGCTAGAAGAGAGCAAAGACTTTTGTTTGTAGGCAGACTTTCTTTGGACTACCAGCTCCCAAATAATGACATTGAGACATTTTACTCATTAGGAAAGCTTGGTCTTAGCATAGGCTTGTCCCCAACTAACTCTTAAGACTTAAATTATCCAGTATATATTCACCTCCAATCTGCCCTGTGATTAATTACCTCTTTTCCATACTCTATGTACAACATGCTCAGTATCTCACTGGTGAATAACACCTCTCTTCTTCCCGGAGTTCCTATCTCTTCTTGGAAGTCCTGTCTACTCTCTTCTGACTAGCTAATGGTCATCCAGCTCTTTATTAAACCAAAAAGAAGGCATCTTGGCAGAGACACATTTTCACAGTGTACAAAAAGACAACCCCACAATATCTGCTGGTTTTGAAAAGACACCGCTGCAAAGCTGCCGTTGCCAGGTGTGTTGCCTGCTATCTGGAACCCACAGGATCAGCACCTGGTGGCACAGTCTTTAATCAAATACTCCTACAATGCTCAAGAAGTAGGCTTCCAGGTTATTCAGACTACATGGAGGCTTCGAAGAGGAGAAATACTTAACTGTGTGACTCTCTGGGTGATGGAGCTGTGTATCCAAAGAGAAGAAAGATTTCAGAAATCTTGATAGGCTGAGTAGACAAATTCTGTTTCTAGAAGACAGCAGGAAGGTTATAATGTCTTTACTATTGTCACAGGGTTCCATAAGGATCATATTTTAGGCCTATGGGTGATAGTATTCTCCAATAGAGGTACTATCTCCCATGTCTCCAACTTCCTGTCCAATATCTCCTTGAGAGAAAGCACCATTTTCAATCTGACAACAAAATACTACTTTCTTCTAATACAAATATGAAATAAAACTGGAGATTCATAAAAACAAAAAATTTCCCCCAACACCTTAGATCTTGTTACCATTTTAAGCCACACAGCCAGGAAAAACTTAGGGGCAAATCAATTTGTCATGCATATATTAACATGCTGAGCATTTTGGACCATAATTTTAATGGAGCCTCATACTGTCATTCCACTTGATTGCTGCTTTCTTCATTGATTTTCTCCTCACAGAGCTGTCGACTTCTTTTATTTTTACTGTTTCTTGTTCCCTACCTTCTTCTTTTTGGTCAAATAGTTCCCTTTTAGTTTTCTTTAATTTTCTTCATCTTTTAAGATGCAAGCTCAGAAACTTAGAGTATATATACTATTATTTGTATAATATTATATATTAGAAGGTTGAGCATATATAATATTATATATGTATATATTGGAACATTAATATGAGTACCTAAAACATTAAATTCTCTAAAATGTTTCTTTTGCTGCAATGTACACATTTCAATAGGTCTTGCTTTTCTTTTCATGTCAATAGATATTTGACATGGCATGAAAATATCTTATATTATGATATTATGAAAATATCTTATATTTTTCTCCTTTGACAAATAACTTGTTTAGAAATACTGTTGCCAAAATATTTTGAAGTTTCTGATATATTTTTAATTGATGTCTAACTCAAATTTCTGTCTTCTGCATACTCTTAGTTCAATGTTGTTATGGTGGTGAGAGCATTGTGCTTAAGCATATGTGGTGTTATGAAAATGCTTCATTAGCAATTCATAGTCTAATGGACTTTGCATTGTTCCAGTTAATGTTATAATGGTCAATTGAGTTAAATTGGTTGGTGGTGTCATTCAAGTATACTGCATACTTTATGACATTCCATCTACTTGTTTTGTTTCTAATAAAATAATAGTAAGACCATCATCAAATGTATATTTGTCTATTCCTCATTATTGGTTTGTCGGTGCGTACTATGTGTTTAATTTTTCATATACATTAAAATATTGAGCAAATCTTGATTAATTTATTTTTTATTAGTGGAAAATGTTATTTTTATTTAATGTCCCATCTGCTAATTTACTCCTTTAGCATCCAATGATTTGTGTCTTTGTATGCACATATGCTTCTTGTGAAGGGTTTATGGTAGATTTGCTTGGTAATTTGATAATTATACCACAGATTTGGCATATTTAATTCATGTATATTTTATAACCATAAAATGTATAATTACAATTCATTGCTTCTTTGCCATCTGTTTTCAAATTGTTTCAGAGACTATTTTTGTTTGCTTGCTTGCTTCTCTTATCATCATTTGACCTGTATATTTAGGATGATAAATTATTTCTTGTCTTTGATATTATTTTAATTATCTTCTATTAGGTGATCTACTAGCAAAAGAAAGATTTCAGTATCATTACTATCCCTCACCTCTATGCTTCACATCCTATTGGTAATGCTATTATTTTTTATTTTAATTGAAGAATGAGAAAATAATTAGAATTTAAATAATCATAAGATGTGAATAAAATGAAGTCTGTTATACTTGATGGTATGATGGTTATTTATAGAAAGCTTAGCCATACTCCCTTGTTATAAGCTATATTCTCTGTCGACCGTTCTGACTTGTCACAGTCTCTCTATTTGGAAAGAGTTGAGCATCCTCCTCCCCCAATCTGCTTTCAGCTCTGGTAATTATTTCATTTAGAGATACCACATGCTTAATTTCCTGAATTTTCATATCTTTTCATGGTCTTGTAAAATCCTATCCTTTACCTGTGCAGTTCACTACCCATGGAAAGCCTGAAAGAGATCACATTACAAAATTGTTGAGTTCAAGAGGTACACAGTTTAAATAAAAGCTTTTAAAAAATTATGTACCTCTTTTAAAACCCTTCAGAGGGACTAAAATATACTTCACTGCTGGAGCACTGATGACACTCTGCTCTCTGTCTTTACCAGGTCTAGTGTACTTTTTATAAAACCACAATTCTAAGCAGGAATGCACAGTAGGAGGCTCAAACAGAATTCTAGGTGATCCAAAGCAATGTCTTGAGGTGTGGTGACAATGATGGAATGAGAAGCTCAATCTCCTGTTGATGTACGAGTGGTAATGCAGTCTCGTGTTGATACATAAGAGGTCTTATAACAGCTGGAGATGTCACACATCTGACTTCAAGAACTTCTAGCCTGATTTGCTGTCAATTCAGTGCCGATGTGCCCATTGAGAAGATATGAACAAATAATGATGGGGCGGTAGGTATGGAAGACGGAATGTAGCATCCTAATAGTAAGTGTCCAGGGGTGGAACAGACAAAAACTGAAGGGAACTCAGCTTAACAATGCATCAGTCAGTTAATGGAAAAGAAGGAAGCGACAGGAGAAGGACCTTAACTTGGCAGTCACCTGTTAAGAAAGAACGGATGGAAGTAGAGACTGATCACATTGGTAAATTTGATGGCAATCACTGCAATTTCCCCAGCATACTAAGCAAGGGGTCATTTTAAATGATGTCAGGCATTCCTAGGATTAACAAGTGAATGAAGGTGATTCTTGCTAATGACCATCCACAATGTCCAAGAAAGAAATATGACCACTCAATGAACTCAGCAAAAATACGCTTATGTCTTAGAAAGTGATGGTAATCTTGACTAGATATTCTTAAATTCCTTAACCTTGCAAACTCACCTGAAAGCAACTTGAGGTGACATTAGAACATATTGAGTGAAGTAATTATCTCCTATCATTAATTTACAAATTTTATATGTATTTGAAATGCAATTAATTCAACAATCTGCTTAAATTAATAACTAAACTATGGATATCATACGGAGAATTTTTTATTTATCAGTATACTCATTAACTTTAGAAGTAGGTGGGCACTAATAAAATAGGAACTAACATGCTCTCAAGCTTTTCTCTGTACACTTTCTTAAAGTGGCACCATTAACCAAGGAACAAAAGAAGAGAACACACACATTTCACTGTCACTATGAAAACTGAAATAGAGGAAATCAAAAATCCGATTGAAACGAAGGCATCTACCCTCTTACTCCCTGTTTAGGTAAAATGGATTACCTGACAACGTGGACCAAGGTGGATGATAATGAGCAATTAACCAAGCATTTGCTGTGTTTTCTTTACCTTGATTCACGTTAAGGAGAATAAGTAATAATCTCTAAAGTTGGCAGACTACATTTCCGTAGCCTGCCTGTAATTCTCCAAGTAGCAGAGCAATGCAGAGAGCACATCTTAAAAAGTTGTACTTCCACTGGCTGGTTCCTTGGGATTTGGCTCATTTTCTTCCATGCCTTTTTTTCAAAATGAATGTGCAAAACCTGAATTTTCATATATATATATATATATATATATATATATATATATATATATATATATTCCATGTATATATGTGCACATATACAACACACACACATATTGCTTAATTGTTAACTTGACTTTAGCATTTGAGTTCATGAAACAATTGTTTCATGTATATGATGAGCTCTACAACTTTAAAATAAATTAAAGATAAAGAGTGCATTTTTTTCTTTAGCATATGTTCAGAGACTGGGAAATCAACACGTTCCCTGAAGGATATTATGCTTTCAGAAGAACAATGAATGGGAGGAAAATCCCACACCACAGCCGTGGCAACAGGAATTTACAGTATTTTGTCAGTAAATCAGTCATAAAAAAATTAGTTATTTTACAACGAGATACGCTCCACGTACCATGTCGTGTAAAACAAAATTCCAAATCTTGCCATTCCAAATCTTGATAGCATGAATAGTTGTATAAACATCTAAAAAAGACATGATAATTCTGGTTAATTATTTTTACTGAAAGGGTTGCTGTATGTCATTCCAATATTCACCACGGTCAAATCTACTCACTGATGTGAAAACATTAGAAGGTAGAGTCTTTTTGCAAGGTGTTTCAGTCACGAGGAACTGAACCTTCATGGGTGGGATTAGTACTTGCAAAAAATGTACCTAAGGAACCCTGCATCCTTCTGCTGGTGAGAAAGACCAAGAAGGTATAACATTTAGAGAAAACTGAACTGCATCAGATACTCTGTCTGCCTGAATTCTAAACTTCCTAGGCTGTAGAATGCTGAGACTTAAATTTCTTTACTGTACAAGTTCAAATCTGTAATATTTTGTCCTAGTAGCACAAACTAATTAAGAAACAAGCTTATTTACATAATTGTTTCAGTACTACATTGTTTTTAGCAGATTTTTAAAGCAGTGAAAACATGTCTGAAATAAGTGAAAACAATGAACAGGGCAATCACAACAATAACCTACTTTTTTTTCTAATAAAAGTGACTCAACATTTTCCATAGATTTTTCTCTATTTCCCTTTTATACAGATTTCTAGTCCTACCAAAACCAAAAAGTAAAGTTCTTATCATTAAGAAATTACCTGTGAAGACATAACAATCCTGTGCAATCAAAGAGTTGCTAGAGGCATCATAATCCCTGACCTCAAACTTGACTACAGAGCTACAGTACTGAAAACAGCCTGGTATTAGCATAAAAACAGAAAGGAGGACTAATGGAACTGAATTGAAGATGCAGATGTTAATCCACACACCTTCAACCACCTGATTTTTGACAAAGAAGCAAAAAACATCAAATGGAAAAAAGAAAGCATATTAAGCAAATGGTTCTTGTATAACTGGATATCAACATGTAGAAGAATGAAAATAGACCCATAACTATCCCCATGCATAAAACTGAAGTCCAAATGGATCAATATAAAGTCCAATACCTCAATATAAAGCCAGCCACACTGATCCTCAGAGAAGAGAAAGTGGGAACTACACTTGAACACATTGGCACAGGAGACCACTTCCTAAATATAACCCCAGTAGCACTAAGAGAAGCAATTAATAAATGGGACCTTCTGAAACTGAAAAGCTTCTGTAAAGCAAAGGACACAGTCAACAAGATAAAACGACAGCCTAAAGAATGGGAAAAAATCTTCACTAACCCCACAACATACATAGGTCTGGACATCAAAAGATACAAAAGACTCATCAAAAGAACATATAATCCAATTTTTAAAAAATGGAGTACAGACCTAGGCAGAGGAATTTCAACAGAGGATTCTAAAATGGCTGAAAGACACGTAAGGAAAAGTTCAACATCCTTAGTTATCAGAGAATTGCAAATTGAACCACTCTGAGTTTCCTTCTTACACCTGTAAGAATGGCCAAGATCAAAAATACTGATGAGAACTTATGCTGGAAAGGCTGTGGTGTAAAGGGAACACTCCTGCATTGCTGATGGGAGTGCAAGCTGGTACAGCCCCTTTGGATGTCACTGAGGTGATTTCTCGGAAAATTAGGAAACAACCTTCCTCAAGAGACAGAAATACCACTTTTGAGTATATGTCCAAAGGATGCTCAATCATGACACAAGGACATGTGCTCAACTATGTTCATAAAAGAATTTTTTGTCATAGCCAGAAACCTGGAAACAACCTAAATGCCCTACAACTGAAAAATGGATAAGGAAAATGTGGTACATTTACATAATTGAGTACTACAAAGCAGAAAAAAAATAACGACAGTTTAAAGGAAAAAACACGTTCAAGAAGTGGAGATACTAATGTAAACCTAGCAGTTGGGAAGGTAGCTTAGTCAACAACATGTTATCTAATAATGAGAACCTAAGTTCAGACTCCCCAGTACCCATTTATAGCCAGGCACATTAGCAAACATCTGTAATGCCAGTGCTTGGGAATGGAGAGTGGTGGATACTTGCAGCTTATTGGACAACCAGTCTGGCAAAATCTGTAAGCTCTAGCTTCAATTTGATTCTGCTTTTGAAAAACTAATATGAGTTACTAGAATGCACCTTTGACCATTACTTTCAATATGTACATGTATACACACAGATGAATATGTATCTATACACATACCACGTACTTATATTAATAATCAAACATTTTAAAGGTGTATGTGTCCCAATCATTTCCTTTCCTCATTAACAAAAGAATAACTCATTTCCTATTTATGCTGATTCATAAATCTACTGTCTCTGCTCATTCAGATAATGAAATAGTTAGTACAAATGAAAAAGAAACTCCTCCTGAACTTAGTCTCAATGCCTGAACATATATCTTCAGTGTTATTTTCTTAGGAGGTCCCCTGATTCAGAAAATACTATGTCTGTAGGGTTAGAGGAAAAGAATATTCTGATACTTATTCAAAGAGTAAAGAATATTATTTTATTAATAATTGATTAATTATTCAATACAATTCAATGGATGTCAAAGCTATTGCAATGAGGGAATGAGATACTGTGAACTAGCAGAGGGAGAGCAGGCAATGTATGGAAAGGAACAACAAAGGTAGGTAAATTCTTTCTAAACTGACTTACCAGAATTCTTGCTGAAACCAGCTCAATGACTTATACAGAAAAGGTGTAGAAGGAGGGCACTCCATTAGAGATCAGGAGTGATAATATACAATGATGGGATAGTAATTGATACTAAACATGCCTAGTATGTTTGATATTAAAAATGAGCAAACATTACCCATCAGTGACAGGAAACAAGGAAGGCCAAGGTAAAGCTATGGTCAAGACGTGAAATCAGAGGGGTTAAAAATAGTCATAGGTGAAGAAACAAGTCTTCATTAGTAACATGTATTAGAAAATCAAGAGTATATCCTTAACCCATTAAAATGTTGATTTCACCTTTGTCTCAAACTGATATTGAAATAAAGCCCCATGACTTATAAAAGATCAGATCCTTATAGCTTGTTGCTTTCATCTTCAAGTCATGGCTTAACATAAATGATTCACAAAAAATTGCCTGACCTTCAGAAAATGGATATAAGTTCCACCAAACAACAAAAAAATAAATAGTCTACCCTTACAATTTAATTCCTAAAATCCATGCATCCACACATCATTCCTTTATATTTTTTCTGATTAGAATATAGTAAGAAAACCACTATATTCTTCCATTGTATAATGATCTTTGATGTGCCTGTAACCACTGAAATAGGATAAGGAATTCTACTAACAAAGTAGAAATGATGACTGGCTATGTAGACAAAATTTGTATCTGAATAAATCATGAATGCTTAGAACAAAAGTCTCCAGAACAAAGACAAATACAGTGACTATAGGTCTCCTTCTTTATAAGTTAAACAAGAGCTTTATGAAGCAAATAACTACTTATTTCTGGAATACAGAATATCAGTAAACACGGGGATAGAAGGTGGACTACTTTACCAAGACAAACTAACCCTGTCTTCAACTAAGGCAAAAAAAAGGTGTCCTACCAGTTTAATTGTAATAAATGACTTAGTATAGTTTTCTCTGCAGCCTTAATAATATACTTTTGTAAGAAGTAGAGCTTTGAAACACAAAACAGAGTGTGGGATTGCTGAGGGTGGGTGGGATGG
Source organism: Myodes glareolus (assembly GCF_982192425.1). Taxonomy (NCBI): domain Eukaryota; kingdom Metazoa; phylum Chordata; class Mammalia; order Rodentia; family Cricetidae; genus Myodes; species Myodes glareolus. Next base: position 29,567,376 of record NC_142051.1, read on the forward strand.
CATAAATTAACAAAACTTTTTTAAACATGATACTTGTCTTATAATTCAATGATTTCTGTTACTTAACAAACACAAATGACTCCAAATAACACACATTATTCTTTGCTTATGGGTCTATGTGTGGAACTTTGTGTCCTGTACTCCTCTGAAGCATTTGGTGAAGCTGAACTGGCTCTCCTGAGGCAGGGTACAACTTGGCCTCAAGTATAGATAAGTTAGGGTCTGTTTGATGAGTTGAACCAGCCATGTTCTCTGTTATTTTCTATCCTCATATTTCTAAAGAATCATCTAAGTATTCTTTTCTTTTTTCCTTTTTATTCTTCTCTCATATAATACCTCCTGACCACAGCCTCCCCTCCCTCTCTTCTTCCCTCTCCTGACTTCTCCTCTCTCAGAGATCTACTGTTCCTCCATTTCCATTCAGGAAAGAGCAGGCCTTCCACTGATATCAACAAAACATAATGACATAGCCAAAAGCAATAAGAACAGGCACAAACCCACATATCAAGGCTGGGTGAGGCACCCCCACTAGGAGGAAGTGGGTCCTATGAGCAGGTACAAATACCTTAGAAGGATTTTTCAAATATCTTAATGTAGGATGCATTTTCCGTTAAAGTGAGCACACGAGTATGAAAGAACTCTTGAGATATTAGCTCAGGAATGATATGCTGATTTAGCACCAGACAAATGGATAATGAAAATGTATTGTAGTATTACACCACAATAAATGAAGATACCTTGTCATCTGCAACATAGGAGCTAGAGAACATAAGGATACTATGTTACACGAAATGAGACAAAAACAGAAAGGGACTATGCATTCTTTCTCTTGTGTGGGAGCTAAGAACAATGACCTGGAAGTAAAGGTTAATTACTATTCCTAGGATGTGAAAAGGGCCAGGGAACTGAAGAAAGATGATCAGATTCGAATAGTGCCTATATATGTGCTTGAAAACATACAAAACTTTATTAACATGTATAATTAATACATTAATAGGAAGTAAAACAACAAAAAGTCAATACCCTCTGCCCAAAGAATAAGAAAGAAATTGCATTGCTATTTGTCCACCACATCCAATTTTCCAAAACCCATCACTATGACAGCAGACACCCAAGGGGATAGGAAATAGTCTCCATTTCTTGGCGAGAACAATGCTATACACATGTAGTTTTAGGCAGAATAATATTTGCACATAACAAGATTTGGAACTGCAATAATTTATGGCCTTCTACTCAGTCCAAATAAGACTTTCTACTTCCTATCTGCCTAAAGCTCCATTCAGCTTGTCATATATGAAGCTATGTATTTTGTGTTTTGCCTCAATTTTGGAAGTAGAGTTCCAGCTTAGCTAGGGATCTGTGTTTTAAAAGAAAAAGGTACCTGCCTCCAACACAGCAAGAGCCTGAAAAGGCTATGTGACTCACCGCTGCTACCCATGTTGTCATCTTGAAAGTTTGGACCATTGATAGACTTTTCATTAAAACATCACTTCTTCACATGAACCAAGGACTGACTTCATTTCTTGTAATCTCACTAGCCATGTTTTCCCTCTCTCTACACAGTCTCCTGGGTAGAACCAGAATCCTATAAAATGAGACAGATTTTCAAAATGAAAAAATAGGAACTCTTCTTTGATGGAAGGTGAAATTTGCATATGTAGAAACAAAACGAAAACATTGTCAACCATCCTTATAAACAGGATGTGATACCATGGATCATTTTTAGGCCTTCATATTATTCCAACAAATTCTCTTACTTTGCCACTTCGAACATAAAGCAAACTGAGGACACATTTCTGTCTTTTTTTATAGATTTTGCCCAGAATCTTCATACGCTTTTACTATGTCACCACGAAATTATAGTCTATATTCTTCCAAGTACATATTTATCTAGCAAAGAATGTTCCAATACCTCTATATATAAGGTATGAATTTTCATTTAATTCAAGCTTTTTTTTTCCAATTGTACTTTAAGTAAAATAAAACCTAGTTGTAAAGACTTATTCCCCAGTATGACAGCATCCAGAGGGAAGGTTTTTGTGACATGATTTGATCATAAGGACTCTGTATTCATGATTGTATTTATAAAATAATGAACAGCACTTTAATGGGTTTTATTGAAAGACTTTTTACAAAGATGTGTTGTCTCTTTGCTTTCTGAACTCTACAAGGTGGGCATCTTTGACCTAACAATCACCTCACTGTAGAACCCCACATGTAGAAGCAAAACGGCCGTGAACTGAAACCTCTTGCGCTATGAATCACAAACAAGCACCTTCTCTCTTTTCCATTATTTCTCGTAAGCCTTTTGTCTCAGTCAATGAAGACTAGACTCTAGCACAATAATTGCAAGGGTAGAATAAGCAAGAAGGGATTTGTGGGGTGGAAGTGTTTCCCTAAACTCCCTGTGTCAGATGACTTACTTAGGAGACATAAGTGGAATCTCAACTTTACGGAAACTGATCGGGTTTTCAAAAGCACATGTCAGTCGTTTATTATAATAGAAAATATGTGCACAAAATTGGAGTATTCAAGCAAAAGAAAGATGTGGGATTCCCTCAAGATATTCAAGGATGATGTCCACAAATTAGGAAGAAACATTTTCCTTAAATCATATCCTATTCAAAACCTCAGTTAGAGTCAATATTTGCCAAATCCTCGATTTTCTTAATAAAACACAAATTATTGCTTTTTGTTTCTGAACCAATTTGAGTTCAAAGTGCAGACATGTCCAAAAGATTATTTTCTAAACAAATAAAGTCTATAATTCACTTTAGGTTCTTGTGTCTAAGTTGTCCTAAGCATTCTTTAATTTTTTTCATCATCTGAATAAATAGGCATCAAATTTTTTTCTTCAGTCCATTGGTTAACTCATTTTTCCCTCAAAGAATTTATTTAGCTTGAAACAAATACATATTAAAACTATTTCTACCCAACATTGAATTTTAAGAAGGATTGCATTAACTGAAAGTCAAGTCTCAATTTATTGATATCAACAAAATATTCTTCACATTTTTCCTCTAGTGTTCATAGTAATTTGGAAAATTTTATGAATCACAATTAAAGGTATCTTTATATTTATTCATGTTGAATTATATGTCAAATGCATATATATTATGCAAAGGTCCACTTTCCATAGAAGTTTTTGTTTCTATGTGCCTAAGTCACAATTCTTACTTATCTTCTATCTTCCAATTTAGCTTGTTTATATGCAGTGTGATAAAACAGTAATAATAATGTACAGTAGAATGTCAATTTTCATTTTAGAATTGTGAATGTTTGTCAAGCATACCTTTCCTTTGAGGAACTATTGATGTTAACACTATAGCAAACCTTTGTACAACTCTTTCTCCAAACTAATTTAAGAGCAATAGACTAAGACCCAAGATAATTACATGTATTTTTTATTGGCAAAAAAGGACATTAATAACAAATTACAAGATGGTAAATAAAGTAATCATGGACATATGTATTATGAGGAAAACAGACAATTTGTATATCAGGACCGTAAAAGAAAAATGTGTCACATTGTTCTTTGAAGATTTGAAAATGGATCAGAAATTGAAAAGATAGTTCTGTAGTTAAGAGTAGTTGGCAGCACTGGCTGTTCTTCCAGAGAACCAGGGCTCAATTACCAGTACCCACACACTGGCTAACAAACATCTGTAACTCCAGTTCCGTAAGATTTGATGTTCTCTTATGGTCTCCTTAGGAATTGCGTGCATGTGGTACATAGATACAGAAACAGGCAAAATACTCAAGTACTTAAAACAGAAGTGAAAATGAAATATAATATTAATTAAAACCAGAAGTAAACATTTTTGAAAACTGGTCCAGTGAAATGGTTCAGTGGGTAAAGATGCTTGCCACTGAGCCTAAATAAAGCAGACTGTGTACCCTAGGACTCATCTGGTGAAAAGAGAAGAGACAATTCTCACATAGTGTCCTTTGTCCTCCACATAGGAAAAATAGCATGTGTCTGCCACAAAGTAAGGAGACACACACAACTAGTGAACAAGTAACAAAAACAATCAAAGACTATCTTCTGACATTATAAGGAAAAAAGTCTAAAACAGAGACACTAAACAAATTGAACAAGTGTTTTTCTTTGTCACAGGAAATATCTTCCTTGGGATACATAAATATAAAAAATGCTCTTAATAAAGATTGAAAGATTTAAGAAATATATTCCTAATTACATGACTTGAACAGAGTAAATGCATTTATTTAAATGGACAAGCGAGGAAAACACTCCTGGATGAGGATAGGAAAACGGAAGAATAACTTCTGCAGTCCCTCTTAATTCTGTAAATTTGTGATTTTTTTTCAAAAGACATGAATCCCTTTCCCAGCCGAAGAACCATACAATCATGCCATAAAATTACCTGACATTCTACCTGCATAGGTGTGTGGTAAATTTCAACATACCTCCTTTGCCAGACCCACAGGAAAGCACATTAGAGTAACAACGGCACTTTATTTTGCTTCATGGCATAGTAATTGTTGGAAATTTTCCCTTATGATAATTTATAATCATGTGCACATCTTTTCTGAAGTTTTTTAGTTTCTAAGCTTATTAAAGAGCTCAAATGTTAAGGCTAGTGATCACATCGACTTCATTTTCTCTGTATTAAGCTCAAATAGGAATCAAATACTTATAACTCAAAATTATTTTCAAGATGATTGATTTGCAGAGATTATTAAACATGCCTCATAACTTTACACACTGAAACCAAAATCTCAAATCTAAATAATTTAATATAAGAAAAACTATTATTATGACTGACTAAATGCCTATGCATTCATAACAAGGGAGATATCCATACAATACATATTTTAATAATTTCACTAAAGAACAGAGTTTATCGCTTCTCGGTCTCTAACAATAGAGATATTAATTTAGTATGAGAAGCAAAAGTTGCCACCACAGAACTTAGGCAAGAAAGAGACCCAACAAAACTCACAGAAGTTTTATGTTGAAGCGTTTTCTTTTTGTAACTGCAGATGCCTGCAGTATGTGACGTGCATCAGAGAAGAGCCGAGTCCATCATTCTGAGGCTCAGTTTTGCTCTGTCTGTGGTTAACGATGCTTAGAATGGAGTATCAAGAAAGTCTATTTTCATGGTTGAGTATTATACTCACGGCCTACCCATATATTTAGATGTTGTAACATCTTCCTCAGACCCGAAAAACAGTGCACTTTTCGCCCGCTTATTCTAAAGCCTATTATCAGGATTCCAATCTGAAAGTTTCTTGAGCTAATACTGAGCTTTCTTCTCTTCTCTGAAGAAGGATAGCATTCATAAACCTACTTGACAGATCCTTGGCAATGTACTCCTTCTAACACTGTCTTTATAGAAGCGGTATTTGTTTTTCTCGCCAATCATTTATCTTTCTTGTCAATAAATTCCCATTAAAACAAAATTATTTTCTTGGAGTTGGAATTTTCTAAGCAAAGTTGAAAACGGTTATCTTGACTCATGCAATCAATCCTAAAACCAACATTTTGGGCTTGCATAAATCAAACAGCCGTTGATGAACCAACAGGAGCATAGACGGACGTGGAATAAACAGATGGGGGAGAATGCATTCAAAACTTTAAAATAAATCAGAGTATTTACATTTTATTCACAGTATAAATCTTAAGGCTCACACTCAGGAATCAGTCAGAAATAAAGGATTATCAAGTAATTTTGATATAATGGTTCACAGCTTAGTCTGCGAAGTCAGATGGAACCCTCAACTAGTTCATTTCTATGAAGATAGTTGCTTGAAATATGGATATTAAAAGTAAATGTCAAACTTGCTTGTTGTCCAAGCATTTAAAGAAATATCATACCTCAATTACTTAGGTATAAAATAAAAAACTCTATCTCTAAGACAAATGCCATTATTAATATAACTCAGAAATTTCCTCAGATCAAGGGCAAGAAAATTATCCTTAACAGCTATGAACATAATATTAGTGGAAAGATTGCTAATTTGGCTGTGTTGAATGAGATTGGCTTTGTCTGAGTTATCTAAATAGTGCATTCATTTTATAGTCATATCTAATGAAATAATGGAACAAGCTGTTTAAAATACACTTACTCAGCTTTGCTTCTGAATTCGCAGCGAGAAGTCAGTTACAAGGTCATGATGAGAAATTCTCTATGGATGCCTGCTGGAACTGAAAATTTGCTTTGCATCTGAATAGAAAATGGGAAAGTAAGAACTAAATGGTTGCTTTTTTTCCTATAAAGAAAATATAAATATTATATTGTTGTAAGGAGTCAAAAAAATAAATTGCTCTTTTGTCTTATCAGTCATCTTAATTTTAGGTTTAAAGAACAACTGCCTGGAAAGGAAAAATTGCTGTAGCCAAAACGACTTCAGGGGATATTGAGTAAAAAGTATATTTTTCATGAAATATTTAATGACATGATACATAAATCATCAAGCTAAAATGCAATAAAAGTTGACTTGGGGGGAGTTAGAGAGGTTAAAGCTTACACGTGTAATAAATGAGGAGCACAGCTGCATTACCTTGAGGGGAGATGTTGTATCAGGACAAAGGTTTCCTGCAGAACTGATTTATTAAAGCATTCACGAAAAATGTACTGAGACTCTTGTCTCTTGTTCACAACCCCCCCCCAACTAATCCTTGCTGTTTCTATTTGCATGAATGCTGTGTGTGGATATTTCACTGTTACCCACAGAGTTGCAATCAAGCAGAAAAGCACAACCAGTTTTCTAACTAACAGGGAATTGCAAGAACCTTAGATTTCAAAATTCTGGGGTTTTTACTCCGCTTAATCAAAATCTGCATTTCACATTCCATAAAATTTGCATCAGGCAGGTGGAATTCAAGCCAACAATGAAACAAACAACCATATATATATCTTTGTCATCCAAGTTCAAACTTCTGAAAACTATCCTTTACTCTCTTACCATCTGATCTGATAGTATACCTGTTGAGACATGTCAGTTTTCCCTCTAATCCATTCAATATTGATAATTTCTCTTCAGTCTTTGCAAAACCAAGAGTGTACCGTGACCTTTCACGTAGGCATGGTCTGCTTTCTGACTTTCCTGGTATTCAACCTCAGATATCACATCGATCCTATTTCGCACATATCCTACGTGTTTAAAGGTTCACCAAGTCAGAAAGTCACATTTTAATTTGGAGAAGTGGAAAATCAAGATGTTTCACATTGTTTAATTCTCACAATTCTGTGTCAGAAAACTCTAAGTGCTGTACCGTCGGTTTATATAGATTATGAATTGTTTGTTTGGGGGCATAAGAATGAATTTCCTATGAAGGTGAGAAAAATCATCTTATTCCTAAACTAGATATGACCAGTTCACTCTGCAGTGAAGGACTTTGGATATACTTTTAAACAGAGGTAAAAAACAGAATTATGAGAAAAATGTTCACAAAGAATGGTTCAGTGCAGAGTGGGAGAAGTTCTAGGAAGGAAATGGAATATAGAGAAATTATATAATTATATTTTAGTAAAAAATAAAGCAAATAAAATAACATCAACTTGTTTGCATAGGTTAATATTGATTCAAAAGCAGAACTGGAATTTGTCGCCATACCTTGTGTGGTACTGGCCAAGTCTACAGTCTCCTGGATGATCTGTGAGAAGGCAGTATCATAGCTCCTCTTTCTTTAAACACAGAATCTTTTTAACCTTCCCTCTGGAGAAATAAACTCAGAATAGACCCATCAAGGTCAGTATTTTAAGCAATTGAGGTTTTTCCAGCTTTACTTCTGTATTGTTATGCTTGCTATGACTGAATTGGTTGTTCCAAAGAGTGCTGTGTAGAATTAGAAGAAAATGAGCAAGAGTAAGGTGGAGGAGAGAAGATAAACAAACCGCTGTGTCCACCTGTGTGGGAGGGAATTGTAAAAGCGATTTCAAAAACTGAAAATGTACAAAAGTATAGGTGACAATCTAGTTGAGTGGAACATATTGCCCGTGGTCTTTTAGGATAATTCTTTGGGAATTATTGGCAAAGATGCCATTGCTGTTCTTTGAGTTGCAGGCTATGAGGCTGATGTGTGCTCTGGCTGCAGGAACATATCCTTCCTGGAGGCATTCATTTGGTTCTCTCAAACTGAAGAGAAAGGCAAGCAGAGAAACTGAGTCTTAGGTGAAGAGGTAACACATAAAAGCATTTCAGTCCTTTCAACCAACTGTGGGAACCAACTGACCCCACTGACTTTGCAGACAATGAACCAGAAACTTTGATCATCTTTTATTGGAACAAGTTACTGTGGATTATTTTTCTAGCTCTCGTACTTAACTTAATTTCACTTAATTTACAGGAAGAATTGAGTACTTATTAAAATGAGTGTATCTGTTTATAGAATTAATCAAAGAGATATTATGAATTATTTTATACTATATATATGTATTATATGTATTATATATATAGCTATTGAACTATGTTGCATTAATAGTAGTCCCACTCTGAGAGTGGGTCTTGTAGTTTAAGTTTCCACACAAGATGGAGTCTAGTTATTAACCCAGAAATATTTTCATTTACAACAGCCGAATTTCAATTCTGATTCCCATTTTGCTACATATTGTTCTACAATTTACTGGACTGTCTAAATCTTATTTTGTTCATGTTTAAGCTATGTACTCTAGTGCCCCATCATATTTTGTATGCATGAAATTATGCAATGACTCAAAATGACCTTTGCAGCAATATTCAATGGATGGTAACTACGAATACACTTATAATCATTTTCAACTTAATTTAAATGCTACATTGACCAGTGTCCTAAGAAAATAAGCAAGAAATAACAAGAAAAGAAAGCAGTATCATTGAGCATAAGCAACTTTTCAATTCTTGTCTACAAACTGAAGACTTGAAGTCTCTAGAGAAAAAAATAGTATATGCCAAATTTGTGATATCAATCAGCAAAATATTGAGATGCCAAAGAGGAAATGGCCCAAGATAGAAATCAAAAGTAGATACATTCAATAAAAAGATGAAATGAATTTGTAAGATGTCATAATGATATTTGGTACATAAATAAATACTGAATACCCCTCCACAAAATTCAGCATCATTGCTTCCGATGCCAATCACTTGCTAGCTGCAGATTTCTACCATTTATGGAAGAAACAAAAACAAATCAAGGATAAAGTTCCAAATTTCTTTAAAGCGTGGAGACAGCAGAAATACATGATGAACAAGATTTTCTGGAAGACCTGTTGTGATATTGTTTTGCCCATGACAAAGCATCTCATATTCTTTCTAACACAATGTCCAAAGAAGTCCACTTTTCAAAGTCAGGGAAAGTTCCTTATCTGTCCTTAAAATGTGTATCTTTGTTCACATGCCCTTTCTGCCTTCGGAACAGTACTCCAAGAAATACGGTGTTCTCCATTACAGCTTCTAAAATCCAAGGACTTGCATTTGCCCAGAACAGTATGTAGTGTTTTCTTATGGAACACTGATATAGGTGACATCTGTGGCCCTGGCAATGTTTAATTTTTAAGGATTGTATTTAGGGTGTATTTCTTCACATGCTGTGCCCATGCCAAAACTTCTCGCTTTTGTTATGACGTCCCTTCTACTACTGGCCCATCCTCTATCTCTCCAATCTCCATTTTCTCTTCTCCCCATTTCAGTTTTTCAGCTGCTCCTTTAAATGAAATTTCTGGTCATAGAACAAACCCTGAACTGTCCTAGCTTTTGGTTTCTGTTCAGGTTTCCCCATTCATAAGACCCTTTCCTTCATGTCTTTTTGTTTAAAAGATTCAACTCTGGATCAAGGGCCTGGCTTGAAATGCTGATATTGCTATTCATGTTTAATTATCACCCTCTCAGCTTCCTCAATTGCAATTGAAGATAATAGCCTATTTTTCAGAATACCAGTGTTAGAATTGGCATAAATAATGTAACATGCTGGATCAAATTACTACCTCCTAACACTCATCAAGTTTTGGCAATCATTATCAACACTTCCTATTTGTTATTGTTCTCTAAGACCCTGAACAGGTTACATAATCAAAAAAATTTGTCTTAACTTTTAGAGTGGAAAATATAAAAACGTTCTTAAGAGGAGAGTTTCATCTGAAAGTAGAAGTAAAGGGTGTAATCCACAGACACCCCCACATCTCTCATTTCTTTCCATAGTATCGCCCCACTGTGTTACATTGCACACACCCTAGCCTAGTTTTAAAATGATAGCAAACCCCCATCTCCCTGTGAGCTTGCATTTATTTTAGGCCTCAAATTCTTTTATTATGTCTTTTACTTTTAGAGATTTTATTGTAATTACATCTTTTACCTTTCATATTTTTCCCTTCAAACCATTCCTATATACCCTTCCTTACTCTCTTTCCCTATTCTTTTTACTCTTAACACGGATATATATATATATATATATATATATATATATATATATATATGTGTGTGTGTGTGTGTGTGTGTGTGTGTATGTATATATGCATATATATTATAAAATAACATATGTATCATGATAATAAACATGGACAGAAAGACACACACATGGGGGTATTTGTATATCCATAATATATATTTCCCAGTCCGTACAATGTCACTTTTGTGTGTACTTTCAGGGTTGACCATTTGGTACTGGACGTAGTCCTCCCTGGGGAAAACTGACTGAATCTACTCTCAGTTTCCCTGAGTTGCCCACGGTTCTTTGTGCAGCATTGATGCTTCATGGGCTTTCCCCTGCTCACTTCAGCATGTTCATTGTTGTCCTCGCTCAGATCACATATAATCAGTCATGTCGGTGAGACTTCATGGATGTGCTTTCTGAAATCGCTAGAAGACACAAAAAACTCTCTGATCCTCTGGTTCACACAGTCTTTCTGAGTCCACAATTTTTGTTCACTCTTTCACAGGTCTTTTATGCCTGGAAATTTTGCTCATTTGTGATTTTGCTTTGTTCCGTTCCCTGTAGTGTGGTTAGTACACTACAGGGAACATATTTTTATGTCAATAAAAATTTTATTGTCACATAAATATTTTTATTTATTTTTATGTCAATGAAGAAATGCAAAGTATCTTCAATCTCCAATTCTCAACTCAGTGCTTACTAATGTCATGGGAAACCAGGATATATACAAAAGAATTATTCCTTATGGTACCAGAACTGAGGATTTTGTCCTAGCAAACTATAAAACCTCACATGTGGCTACCAGTTTTTGTTTTGAGTAACAGCAAACTTTTTCTATGACCAGGAAATGCTACTCTGTTTTCTGTTTTATTTTGTAGCATGGAAGAAGTTTAAATAAACTCCACAACAAAATTCATTCTCTGAGATTCTTTCACAATCATGCCCTATAGATCCCACAAGTCAGATGACAAAGGATAAGAGAAGATAAGATAGAAGATCTAGAATGATATAAATCTAAGGAAGGTATAAATTGTATTTCTTCTTTTTTTCCCAAAGTTTATTAAATTATAAAAGTTTCCATTTCTGCCCCTCCTCCCAACACCCTCCCACTCCCCCCACTCCCTCTCCTCCTCCCTCTCCATCCCTAAGAGCAGTCAGGGTTTCCTGCCCTGTGGGAAGTTCAAGTTTCTCCCTCTCCCTCCAGGTCCAGGAAGGTGAGTATCCAAACAGACTTGATCCCAAAAATCCAGTATATGCAGAGGAAACAAGTCCCAGTGTCATTGTCAATAGCTTTTCAGAAAGACTCCGGGCCAGCCACATTCAGAGAATCTGGCCTCATTCAGAGAATTTGGCTAGATCACGTGCTCATTCAGTCCCAGTCCAACTGGCCTTGGTGAACTCTCCTTAGATCAGTCCCCTTGTATCAGTGGGTGATCGCACCCCTCATGGTCCTGATTTCCTTTTTCATGTTCTTCCTCCTTCTGCTCCTCATTTGGACCTTGGGAGGCTCAGTCCACCTCCTTCTGCTCCTCATTTGGACCTTGGGAGGCTCAGTCCAGTGCTCCAATGTGGGGCTGCGTCTGCATCGCCATCCATCGTCGGATGAAGGTTCCCTCTGGTCTTGCCTTCTTTGCTCACGTTCTCTTTCCTTCTGTTTCTCGTTTGGACCTAGGGAGTTAAGTCCAGTGTTCCAATGTGGGCCTCTGTCTCTATCGCCATCCATCGCCAGATGAAGGTTCTATGGTGATATGCAAAATATTCATCAGTATGGTTATGGGCCAAGGCCGGTTCAGGCACCTTCTCCTCTGTCCAGAGAACAATCTGGGGATCTCTCCTTGGACCTGGGATCCCTCTAGAATCAAGTCTCTTGTAAACCCTAAAATGACTCCCTTAGTTGAGATATATTCTTCCCTGATCCCATATCCATCCTTCCTCCCTCCGTCCCATCTCAGCCCCCCGAGCTTTCCCCATTCCTCCCCTACTCCCTTCTCTCTAACCCTTTCCCCTTCCAACAACCCTCCCACCCCCCCATGCACCCGAGGTTACCTGGGACTCTTGTCTATTTCCAATCTCCAGGAGGATAACTACATGATTTTCTTCAGGTTCACCTTCTTATTTAGCTTCTCAAGGATCACGAATAATAGGCTCAAAGACCTTTAATTATGGCTAGAATCCACTTCGAGTGAATACATACCATATTCCTCTTTTTGGGTCTTGCTTACCTCACTCAGTAAAGCGTTTTCTATGTCCATGGTTAAAGAAGGTGTGGAAAATATATACATTAGAGTTTTACTCAGCGATAAAAAACAATGACATCTTGAATTTTGTATTTCTTCTTTTAATTAAATTTTTTTTTAAAAAATTACCAACCCAAATTCCTACTCCATCCTCTCCTTGTTTGGCCATCTAGAAAGAAAAATTCAGCATAATTTTCCAGAACAAACATCTGTGAAAAAATTGCAAAATGAAGCCCATGGATTCTCACACAGTAAATCTAAAGGTTCATGCCAGGCTTCTGACTTCTGTTCTCATGAAATCCTCCATTCTTCAATTTCATAACAACTTATTAAAGATAGATTCACCTTGATAATAACAGGAGATACAGTATGGAAGAAAATTGACATGAAGATATGCCCTTACTGGGCATGAGATTCATAAAGAAAGACTTATTGTAAAGTCAGGATTTAGGTACAGCAAAGTAAATAGGGCTTTGGTACAGAGAACTAGAATTCAGTTAGGTTCAAAAGAACTGGAGAGGGTCAAAGATCAAAAGCAGCTAATGAAGTCAAGCACATTCAAGAAATGAATTCTGTAGATAGTATCGTTGATCAGTAAAAATTGAGCAAGCCTTAAAATAAGAGTTAAAAAATGGCATAGAACAGGGATAACATAAAAAATATACAATGCTATAACCTGCACTAATCGGTCTTTCAGGCCTTTTCCATAGAATACGATTTTTCTATATCTGTAAAATCTTTATTATGAGTCAAATAAAAAATAGTTTTGTCTAGGATTTATTTAATGGATCTTTAGAATTAGTTTAATTGATATAAAGATATGAAGTATATTTATCTCGCAATTAAAGAAAAGGACAATCTATTTACCAGAATTTTGCGAAGAAATAAATGCTTATTTTTGGGTCTGGCTTACCTTACTCAGTAAAGCGTTTTCTATTTCCATCCATTTGCATGCAAAATTCAAGATGTCATTGTTTTTTACCGCCGAGTAAAACTCTAATGTATATATGTTCCACACCTTTTTTAACCATTCTTCTATTGAGGGGCACCTAGGTTGTTTCCATGATCTGGCTATTACAAATAGTGCAGCTATGAACATAGTTGAACAAATGCTTTTGTAGTATGTTAGGGAATCTTTAGGGTATATTCCCAAGAGTGGTATTGCTGGGTCCTGAGGGAGGTTGACTCCCAGTTTCCTGAGAAACCGCCACACTGATTTCCACAGTGGCTGCACGAGTTTGCATTCCCACCAACAATGGATGAGTGTTCCCCTCACCCCACATCCTCTCCAGCATAGGCTATCATTGGTGTTTTTGACTTTAGCTATTCTTACAGGTGTAAGATGGTATCTCAAAGTGGTTTTGATTTGCATTTCCCTGCAAAAAAAAATGCTTATTTTTGGAAGAGTGTGAATTCATATGTTTATGAATGATGTATGTCCTTTGAAGAATATATCATATCTCTATATGACTGTAAGTTAAATAATTCAGTCCTGGGAAGCAAGTATATATGCACTTCTTTTAGTATTTTAATTAAGTAGAGACTATTAATGTTGGAGCAACTGTTTTTGCCTGTTCTTTCACTAAAGCTCCTAAGTCATATAATAGACTGAGTTTGATGGAGGAGGAGTTTACGTAACTAGATTTCCATTTTTGTCTTGTTTGGTTTTATTTTTCTTGCATTGTACATCGTTATATGTCCTAGGCTAAATCAGAACTTATTATATAGCTTATTATAATACTGAATGGATCATACTGCCAGAATCTGGAGATTGTTGATATGTGCCACTACATGTAGTTTTGAAATTTTTAATACTGAGAAATCTTGGACATTTCTATAGAACCAAATATTTTCAAGAAGCTGAACTTTTTCTAAATTAATTTTTCTTTATTCTAGCACTAGATACTGGCTATCTATCTATCTATCTATCTATCTATATCTATCTATTCTATATCTATCTATCTATCTATATCTATATATGTTTTTTATTAAATTCTTAGTAAGTGCCAAGTATCATAGGCCCTAAAGAAAAAGCAATGACCTGGTTATTAATATGGTCTTTTGTGTATTGAGACTCCCGTGAGTCACTTGACAGTTTAACTAGTCTGGTTGTGTGTTTGGCCCTTTATAAATATGGTGAGCTTTGTCTATTGTCAAGTCTAGATATAGACCCTGAATCTGTAAGCAAAAGTAAGATATAGGGAAGGCTGTGCCACAGGAAAGGATGAATATAAGTTTCCAAAGCACAATGACACCATCTAGGCAATTGCTAGTGATACACATGCAATTGCTAACAAAGTATTGTTTGGTAGAACACTACTTAATAGTAGGCTTTTTTCTCTGCCCGAGTATTGATTAAAATGTAAAATTCAATAGAGTGCTCATCTCTCACCTTCAGCAGACACTTTCCTCTGTTTATTCATTTCTAAAGTATTTATTTGCTGCTTAGGAGAGTCATAACATGGCCTCCAGATTCTTTGTTTTATGCAAATCTTCAATTAGAGTAGGTTGAAAACCTCTCCCCATTTACTTTTTTCCAAGAGAATCTTAGTAGATTTTAGCTCTTTTGCATTGCAGTTTGCCAAAACTGTCTACTTCATTTTTACATAGGTCTTTGTGTTCACTGCAGTTCCTTAGACTCTTTGTAATTTTGCCAAAATCTTAATTGCATTAAACAAGGCAGGCAAATTAAATGGATAAAGGAAAGGCTTGAAAACACAGGAGTTCTAGAAAATAGAAAAATAAACACAATGGAACATAGAGCAGAGCATTCAAACTCAACTAAATTCCTTTAAACACAAAGTCTTTTTCATGTTAAATGTGGATTAAGAATGGTAATTTGTACACAGAATTTTGAAAATTGTGTTATGTTCCAAAAAGTGCTGTTTTCAAATAGCCCTTGGTTTCATTGGTTTGAATCATTTTAATAATACTTTCTTTTACTCTTTGATAATTTCATATAATTATACAATGTAGTTTGGTCATAGCCATCAACCAATACCCTACTCTATCTCCCCCTAGAGTACCCACAACCCATAACCCTACAGAATTCACGCCCATTAAGAAAAAACTTAATGGCTGAGAGTTTACACAGGACAATTATCAAAACAATCTGTAACTTTGGAGAGATCCCCAGATTGTTCCCTGGACAGCAGAGGAGAGGGTGCCTGAACTGGACTTGGCCCATAACCATACTGATGAATATTTTGCATATCACCATAGAACCTTCATCTGGCGATGGATAGAGATAGAGACCCACATTGGAACACTGGACTAAACTCCCTAGGTCCAAATGAGAAGCAGAAAGAGAGAAAACGTGAGCAAGGAAGGCAGGAGCAGAGGGAACCTTCACCGGATGATGAATGGAGATTGAGACAGAGACCCACATTGGAGTACTAGACTGAGCCCCTAAGGTCCAAATGAGGAGCAGAAGGAGGGAGAACATGAACAAGAAAGGCAGGACCGTGAGGAGTGCGTTCACCCACTGATACAAGGGGACTGATCTAATGAGAGTTCACCAAGGCCAGCTGGACTGGGACTGAACAAGCACATGATCAAACCGGATTCTCTGAATGTGGCCGGATTCTCTAAATGTGGCTGGCACGGGGACTGTCTGAGAAGCCATTGATAATGTCACTGGGACTTGTTTCCTCTGCATGCTCTGGATTTTTGGTATCCTAGTCAGTTTGGATGCTCACCTTCCTAGACCTGGAGGGAGCGGGGAGGAACTTGAACTTCCCACAGGGCAGGAAACACTGACTGCTCTTAGGGCTGGAGAGGGAGGAGGAGAGGGAGTGGTGGGAATGGGAGGGTATTGGGAGGAGGAGCGGAAGTGGAAACTTTTATAAATTAATAAAAAAATAAGTAAATAAATAAATAAATTCCTAATGTTTAAGTTCCAAAAATGAAAAGTTACTGATTAAGTAAATCTTCCAGAAGTATCTTGTTTACACTTCATATTTGCTTTGTAAAAAATTTCAATTTATTCTTATTATGATAAATAAAAGATGATAGAGCTTCAGAATAAAAACACATGCTAAAAAGTATTAACAATATGCATGATAATAAAATGAATAATTGATATCACAACACCTTTAAAAAGCAGATAAACTATTAACAACAAAGGACAGATTGGCATAGAATAAATCTTATTGAGAACACCAAGGATTGTGCACCTTAATAATAACTGATAATATTTGGCAATAAATTTGCACACAAATTCTTCATCTCATGCTCTAAGGTAATCCAATTCCAAATGCAATCTCTAATATTCTCCCAATATCTCAAACTGAAACCTAGTTACATTTATAGTTATGCTTAAATGGTACTATATTGATTTTTATAGACGAAGCAAAATACATCTTGCTACCAGTAAATCCATGTAATGGTCAGTCATAACCTCTATCTTTGAAAATTGATTAATTATAACAATTTTGTTTTCAAGCTGTTTCTGCAATTGAAAATTCTGACTCGGTCAATGAACCTGTAGGATTCCAATCTACCTGTCTGAGTTTGTATGTGGAAAATGACATATGAATCTGTAAGAATTGACAGGATGATCCTGAATGTTTGATCTTCCTTCTTGTGCCTTCCACAGTGCTGGATTATAGATACATACCACCACTTTTACTTTATGCAGTATTGTCGGTCAAACACAGGGCTTGGTGTATGTTTAGTACATATTCTAGGACTTCATCTACATTTCCCATGCTTTGTTTATTTTTTGAGACAGGATCTCATTATGTACTCAATGTTGAACTTAAATTCATGCTATTCCACGATTTATCTAAGATTATTAGGTGTGATGGCTGGTCACAGAGAGTCTCCAGTGATTCTAGCCTCCTAGCTTTTATAACCCTACACATAAACTTGATGCCTATTGGTGTGATCAAGTAAATAACACATAAGGAAAGCAAAGAAAATGCATAACTCAATAAAAACAATTAAAATCAGAAACTGTAGAAGTTTGGTGCCATTCATTAAATTTCAATGACGTTATGATCATGTTCTGGTGGAAACCTTCCACTGGGTTGTGATACGCTCTAATCATCTTGAGGGAAGGGCTTCCTAGAGGGAAAATGAAATCTGCAGGCAACAGTCAGCATCAAGTTATCATTGAAAGCATGTGAGTAATTCCCACTGACAGAGCTCCGCCATCATGTGTGACTTATAGTGACTCCAACCACATATGACTTGAATAATAGCCCCATAAGCAGACCCATGGCAAAAATTAATAAATTAATTAGAAAGCCAGGTTACATGTTAGTTTCATATCCACAGAAGCCATGAAAGATGATAATTATTGTTGTTTGAAGCCATTCCCTTTTCATATGATATTTATCATTAGATAGCCAGGACCATGGTATGACTACCTAGTGTATGTGTATATTCTTTGGTTCATTGTCTTTGAGTTGATTCCAGTCACAGACCACACATCATCTCAGAACGTTTAGCAGCTTGAGAAGGGGGGATATAAACTGAGAGTGCTTGGGAGGAGCCATATGCTGAAGTGCATGGTTCATACCCATTCCTGAACTGAAGCAGGCAACTGACTCATTTGATTGCATTTTAAACAGTTTGTAAGGATCTGAAGGGATAAGTTTCTGTATAGCATAAAGATAGCACAAGGAATGAGTGATAAGATGGATAGAAATAAACAGACTCACACAGTTACTTCTTGAGAGACCTTCCTCTAGTTACTAAACTCACTAAAGGTCGAAATTTTGCATATGATTTTGACACAACAGTAAGGTCTTGACAGTGGCTTATAGCGAGTTTTGTGGGAAAAGATGGGCAAGAATCTGTTACCTGTGTCTCAGTCTTTACCAGTACAGATTAAACCTTTACCAGTACAGATATACATACACACACACACACACACACACACACACACACACACACACACACATATATATATATATATATATAACTAGATTACAGATCACAGAAATATTTGGCAAATTTTTCAGGCAGTGATGACACACATCTTTAATGCCAGAACTCAGGAGGCAGAGACAAGTGATTCTCTGAGTTCTGGGCCTGATCTAGAGTAAGTTCTATGACAATCAGAGCTAAACAAAGAAATCCAGTCTCAATAAATCAACAAACAAACATATAAATAATCAAATAATAAGAAGAAATGTTTTGAGTGCTTTAATCATTTTATTTAAATCAAGATAAAATTGATTACTACAAAGAAAAGAAAAAGAAATTTATCTTCATGGAATGAGTATATTAAAATAATGAGACTACTCTTTCTTTAAGCTCATCAAAATAAATGCCTTAAGGAAAAGATTTGAAAATAGGTGCTGTAACAATGAGGGCTGGAAGGTCTGACCTTTGCCAGTGGAACATGGTGTTTGTCAGTAAACCATAGAAATTCCTTAATATGCCAGATTAGAGATAAAGTCTTAGGGATCAAAACTGAGTCTTTAACTCTGTACCATAAGCCTGTGCCTATAGGTAGAAAAATGACAAAGCAAAAAGGATGAACTGGAACCCAGAACTGAATTTTCAGCTCTTCTGTATGTTGGCTTCCTAAAAATTCCATATCTTTATAGGTAGAGGGCTTTGGAAAAGTTAGAACAATTATGAAAAAATGTTATCAGGTAAAAAACTAACACTTTTTGAAGGTATTTATGAAGTGGAACGATTGCCCACATTCTAACCTACTCACCAAGTTCCTAAAGGAATCTATGTGTAGTGAACAGAGACAGCAAACAGCTATCACTGCTTGTCTTAGCTCTTTAACTCCTGTGCTTGTCCAAGAACAACAAAATCAATCCAGGTAGAAACACGGGACAAATCACACAACTCATAATCGTAAACTGGCCTATGTATACAACAGAAACTAATGCAGTTGATACATGGAATCCTTTTAATATGCTTTTCAAATATTACCTGAAACTCATAGAAGAACAATAAGAATGCAAAGTAATCAATGATAATGTAATCAATGGCTTATCCTAGTAAAAGATTAATAAGATGTATAAACTTTTAGCTAAATTCACCAGAAGATAAGTTACAAATAAAATCAGACATAAAACAATAACATTGTATAACACAAGCCATTGCAACAAATACTTAAGTAATTCAGAAAATCACAAGAACATAGATTAAATTTTATCTTCCACTAATAAGGACAATATAAAAGAAATTGATGAGTGTCTAGATATATGAAACATCAAAACAAAATTAAGATGAAATAAATTATTTAAATGGACCCATAATATACAATGAAATTAAGGCAGCCAACAACAACAACAAAAAAAATCTAAGTTACAGAAATCTCAGGACCCTATGATTCAGTTCTGAATTCTCACAGACCTTCAAAGGATAACTAACACCAATACACCTCAAATTATTTCACAAAATTGAAAGAATATTTTTAAATCGGTTTAATAGACTACTAATACTTGGATATATCAAAAACAAAATCCAAACAACAACAACAAAAGAAATACTTAGGCCAATGTCTCAGATGAATGTGGTCACAAATATTCCCAATAAAATACAAACCAAATTCAAGGACACATAAAATTATATGTCCACTGAAATTGGGAACAAAGCAAGGATAACGACTCCCTGCCTTTCCATTCATTACAGTGCTTGAAGTATTCCCTAGAGCAATACAAGTGAAGAAGGTAAAGGACACACAGAAAGGAAAGTGGCCAAGGGATGCTGACCTCCAGATGATTAGGATTCTATGCATTGATGCCCTACAGAAGCTGCCAGGAATCTCCCCAGCTACGAAAGACATTCGACAAAGCAGCAAGAAACAAAATGAGCCCCCAAATAAATAAAGATTATGAACCAAAAATGGTGTAGTCTTGGTGTGAGACAGACATTGAAATGTCTAACTAGATCAATTTGTTTTTATGCAGTTAATTAGAACTTAGTTTTCTGTGTTGCTTTTTATCCTGGGGATCTATATTCTAACTGCTCTCAGGTTCTACAGAACACCCAATAAAATTCCTCTAAGGTGCATTCATTTCTAGCCTGATAGTTTAATAGACTCTGAAAATAAAAACGGGTTGGTGTCATTTAAGAAAGTGACAGTCTGGGTAAGGGAAGAGCATGACTGTCAGAGAGAAGGCCTCTGGCATCTGACTGCAGAAGTAAATGGGAACGGGATGTCTAGAAAAATATCTCTCTCTGAGTAAGCAGATTTCCAGATCATATGAGCTATCCATTTTGGCATACTAAAACTGGCTCCCTGTGTATGTCAGCATGTCTGCCTACATGGCCAGCATTACTTGTCTCTGTTAAACAAACCAAAAGGAAGCTTTGCATTTTCCATGCCATTTCATTCCTGGAAAATCTACTAAGTAAAGATAGTATGTTCAATTAAATGAAATTAAATATTTTATCAAATATTTGCAAACAGTCAGAATGTTGGGTGCTTTTATTGATAATACTGGAATACATTTTATATATAATATAATTTGACATATATGTATATATAGGTATATAATAATATATAATAAAATATAACAAATATATAATACTTATATATTTACACTATTATATACAATGCATTTCTATATGCTATTTATATATGTGTATATAATGCTTTTAAAGTATTTGTATAAATATATAGTGTTATACAAAATATATATTTATAAAATATATCACAAATGAATTTTACGATAGAGCATTTTATGTTAATTTATAAATATATTTTCCTCTATGATAAATAAGATTAAAACTGTGGTTTTAATGCTTCCTGCACATTCTCAGTTAAATCATTTATATTTAAAAAGCTGTTACTCTGGCGGTAGCAGTAACAGTGGTAATAGAATATCTTTCCAGTTCAACTAGAGTATTTAATTAGCCATGTGGAAAAAGAAAATATTAGATGCCTAGTCTTGCTTGTATCAGTCAGTGCCTGGCTAACAACGCAAAGACAAAATCTATTTGCCAACTTTACACACAGGCTTTGCATATAAAATAATAGTCCAGTGCCTGTATTTTCCCTTGAGATACTCTGTTCAGTACATAAGCCATTTGAAACATGGAGTTCTAGAGCATCTTGAATGTGTTAGGTCCAAACTGAGAGACGTTGTGTGTGAAAATGCAGACAAGATGTCAGCATTCCTAAAACACATAAAGGCAAAATAGCTCACCAATAATTTTGTATTGACTATGACTTGAAATGATGTTCTGTATGTATTGGAATCCGCAAATTATAATCTTAAATTTATTTTCACCATTTTTGCTTTACTCTTTCAATGAGACTTCTAGAAAATTTCAACTTGAGCTTCTGATTGACTTGGGTTCCTTTTGTTACATGTCTCCAAAGCCATCTCTCTAGAGGTTTCCCCCACATAATGCAAATATTCTTCAAACTGAAGGAATAAAAATATTTCAGTTAAACTACGGAAGAATAACCCATTCTCTCTCTGCATGTGCCTGTATTAGTAAGTGTGTGCCGTGTGTGTGTGTGTGTGTGTGTGTGTGTGTGTGTGTGTGTGCATGTGTAAGTGCACATATTGTATACGGATGTGTGCTCATATGCTTGCAAGGAGAGGTCAGAGGAGGAAGGATTCCTAGTGTCATATTCTATTACTTCTGCCTTATTCCTCTCAAATTGGATCTCTCACTAAACCCAGAGCTTGTATTTTTCAGCTAGGTTGACAGGCCTAGTTGCCTCAGTGATCCTCCACTTCTTCATCTCCATCTTTGGGGTACCAGGTGCTACCTCCATGCCTTGTTTCTTGCATAGGATCTGTAGATTGAAACTCGGGGTCTCATACTTGCAAAGTGAGTACTCGTACTGAGCCATTTCCCCAGACCTGAGGGGTGATTCTGTTCTCTAGCTTTTTTGAGTTGGTTATTCATTTAACAATACTAGGAATTTCCATGTGTCGATAGGTTTGCCCCCTTAATTTGTTGAGCCTGAGTATTTGGTAACAAAAAATGGTAAAATGTCAACAGAATGGGCTATTCAGTTAATATATACCTCCTGGTTTGTTATAGTTAATCATTCTAGTTTATTTCTCCAGCCTACTGGTGGAGGTGCCTGGTTATAAAGTCATGCGTCTTCATGTCTGTCAGTCCCCTTTAGGTACCATCTTTCCCTCCAAGGCCCCTAGAACTGAATTCCACTTCTCTCTCTCACCAGGCAGTATGCTCTTTAATCAATTTGGGTCACATGCATCTCCCCACTTTGTCTTCAAGAAAAGCACTATTCATTGTGAACACTGAGATCTCCTCGAATTCCAAAGACCCTCAGCTGGCCACCTCTTGTATTTCCTTCTGACATACACATTTAACTCGCATGATCCATCACTAGATAGAACCTCAATCTCTATTTAGCCCTGCATGCTGGGCTGGTGTCTGTAAATATAGACATGACGACTCCCTTGCTGTTGGATATGCAATTCCTACCTGGATGATCATTCTAGAAAAAAAAAAGAATAAAGAGAAAAAATTAAGAAGACAGAAAGAATGAGAGGGGGAGGATGGAGAAAGACAATGAGGGAAAGAAACAGACAAATAAAGAAAAAAAGCCTGTTTTCTAGTTCATAATTTTTCTGTTACTTTTACAAGAATTCATTTACATAAATTTGAGACTTTTTCTTCTCATTCTGATTTTTAATATGCGTTGTGACCTAAATACTGAGCATATGGCGTGTAATTTCCTACGGAAAATTGCTCAGTCTATCTAATTCTCATTTCACCACTTGCTCCCTTGAGTTGTCATATCAGCAATTCCTGACAGAAAAAGAAACATCACCATGTTGTAAGTAAGCAGAAGTAACTCTGCCACTCCAGGTTCACGGAGCCTTTAAAAGGCCCAGCCCGGGATTGATAGGAAACACTGACTTCCTCAACGGCAAGTGCTTTATCTCTGTCAGGGTGCCTATGCAATGCTGTGGTATTTTATCAAAACGTATTATAAAAGCAAACTAAAACATATACTATTCTTGCTGTTACGAAGAGATATAAATGGTAAACAAAATAAAAAAATATTCGTAAATGGATTCACCATGTACAGTCTCTTCTAATAAAAAAATACACCATTCAATTTTTTAAAATAGGAAAGATAGTAAAAATGGCCTGTCAGGTCTCAATACAATATACAGCATCAATAAAAACAATTGTCAAAAGGCATGAAAGGCAAAAAGTATAAAATCCAATGCTCAGTGGATTTTCCGTAGAGACAATAGCAACTGGGGAGAGTCAAACTGTTTGAAGAAATGGAAAAGGGAAGAGATTTTTGGTCAGACAGACAGATCAAAACCTACTGATGACATCTTTAATAAGTGAATATAAAAATGAGTAAATGGCGTATTATTAGCATCAGATATGTGACATATGATAAAGAGTTTTAGTGATATAGTTAAGATTACAAAATGTAAGCTTCTATTTTGCTTTCATTTGTTTGAAAGGACTAATAGGTATGGGTAGTTAAAGGCACTGGCGTTATCTACAGCAGAATTCATATAATTATAGTGACATGTACTGTAGATAAAACACAAAACAGCAAAATGATTATGATATAATAATTATAACTGGTATTTTGATACGGTGTTTCCATCATAAACACAACATATTGTTTCTTACGTATTTTAACTTACATGTTGCTAACTGTGTGTGTGCTCTGTATGCAGGGGGGCATACATGTGGAAAACATCTACTGCATTTGGTAAATACAGCACCTGGGTTATTCTTTAGACAGGAGAACATTGTTCTAATGTTTTTTTGTGTGTGTGAAGATCCTAAGAGAAAGTTCTGCTACTAGTCTCTGTCTATCCCAGCAGTAAACAACAAAAACAGGAATTAAACTTCAGTAGCTGGTCCCCATAGCTCAAAGGATATTATGATGTACTGATGAGCAGAATCATATTTTTACATCATAAAACCTCAAAACAACCTCTCAAATTAACTGAAAAATATTATTAGTGTTGTCAAATCTCATAGTATTATAGGAAGGCACATGTCTTGAAATCATCTGCACAAACCATAATTAGCCGACATGTACATCAAATTTAATGATTAAGATGCAAAGTCATATTTATTATGAAATTTTTTCAAGAGTTGCTCAATCTTAAATGGACTTAAACTTTAAGATGCAATAAAATATCAAGGAAAAGGTGAAGATGTCTCTGGAAAATTGATTTTGGCTGCACAAAATCATGATTAATGTCTTCAGTTTAACGATTTGCTCATTTTAATTGTGCGTGCATTGGTGTGTTGCCTGCATCTACGTCTGTATGGGGGTGTTAAGTCACTTGGGGCAATATTTCAGATAGCTGTGAGCTGTCATGTGGGTGCTGAGAATTGAACCTGAGTCCTCTGAAAGCCTGTCCAGTTTCTTAAACTCTGAATCATTCTCCAGCCCTGATAAGATTATTGTCTTCTTATAACTCAGTTTCTTGGGTTTCTCAAAGTGGTGATCAGAATTCAAAGATGTCCCCCAAGATTCCCTGCCATTTGATGTCTACATATGGGGCTCTGGTTCTGAGTGATTTTTTTCTTCCTTTATTCAGATGGATGATATGAGACATTTGATCTTAAATACAGATGTTGTCCAACCATAACTGAAATAATTACATCAGCACTTTAGAACTGAAAGGATTTCCCAGATATTTGTAGGGGAACAAAAGGAAAAAAGAAAGAAATTAAGACATTCACAAACTGGGAGAAATTGAATGTGCTTTGGGAAGCTTTAAGATGGAAGGCCTACCAAAGACCAGAACATGAGGAGTTTCAGAAACTAACTCTTCACTGGCAGCCTGCAGGGAATCAGGGACTTCAATCTATAGTCACAGGACTGAATTCTGTCAACAGCACGAAAGATCTTCAAAAGAAAATGTCCCCAAATCCTATATACAAGATCTCCGCCCTGAAAACACAATGATTTTAGCCTTGCATTGCTCTCATTAGAAAATGCAGGCATGTGAGGAAAAACTTATAAAAAATAATTTGAAGTTAAAAAGTAGTCATTTAAAAAATACTTAGTTTATTGCAATGTAATATAGAGCAAATAAATTCATATGTGATTAACTAACTGTTCTGTATATGTGACACAGTGAGAATCTATAAATTAACCATGCAACCAGAGAACTAGATAACTTAAAGTAATCCTATTTACAGAATCATTTATTCTTCCAATCCATGCCTTCAATTTGTTATTCATCTTCATAGTGTTTATAATGTCATGTTTCTGAAATCCACACTCTGTGGGAACCTGTGGAGCTTTCAAAGACATTAGCCATGTGGGAGGTCTAGGTCTTCAAGGCATGCTCTTGAACGATTATGGGAAATGGTCCTTTCACTCACTGTGTTGCTGCTTTGAGATGCCACACAATAAGCAGATTTCTCTACCATGTGATTCACTGGCTACTGTCCAAAGGAAACAAAGGGAGACAAGTGACCATGGGCTGAGACCTCCAGAACTGCTAAATAAATCTGTCAACCTCCCAGGTATTTTGCTTCACTCTTGAAAGCCTAACTAATATACAGTAACCAAATAAAACTGTGTCTTAAATTGTGCCTAGGTTTAGTTTCTTTGAAATGGGTAACATAATTTAAATCTCCCAAATGTTACCTACCTTCCATCCATCCATCTATCCATCTATCTATCTATCTATCATTTATCTTTGTCTTTCACACACACATACACCTTCTATTGTGAATATTATTATGAATGAAAAAATCCATTCATACACTTAAACTTTATTGTTCTTTTCAGAACTGTATCTGCAGTTCTCATGATGATAAGCCTTTACTTTCCCTCTTAATTTTACTATTAAAGTGGCATCACCTGGACTTGATTTTGATGCCTCAAGTTCACATGGATAAGTTTATTTTAGCTGCAGTTAGAAAATGGTTACTAGTCGACACGTAATAGGAATGGAAAACCCTTAAACTGTTTCGATGGGTGACTAAACAAAGTTGCTATCCACCAGGCATGATGCAAAAGTCCCCAGTTTCTCAGATATTTAGGATTTCACCTTTTATTTAACACAACTTATTTGTTTAATTTCCATTTGTTTCTAACAATTAGTATTGCCAGATGTGTTCAAGGTTGAATCTTATCCCTTCATGTATCTTCCTCCCGTTTTCTGATTAATGTCTCTCCTTTTAAAAGTTTGTTTATTTTACATTATATGTGTACCATGTGCATGCAGATACCTGTGGGAGCCAAAAGAGCACACCAAATCTGCTAGAACTGGAATTATGAACAGTTGTGAGTAGTCATGAGGGTACTGGAAAATGAACCTGGATGCTCTACAAGCAAAACAAGGACTCTTCTCTGAGTTCCACTTTCTACAAATCTTTAAATGATGTGGGAGTCCCCTCTGTGTGCTGTGATTACCATTAATGAATAAAGAAACTGCTTTGGACCTATAGCAAGGCAGAATTTAGGTGGGCAGGAAAATCTAGGCTGAATGCTGGAAGGAATAAGGGCAGGGTCAGAGAGAAACCACGGAGCTGCCAGGGACAGAGGTGCTGAAATTTTGCTGGTGGGCCATGACCTCATGGTGATGCACAGATTACTAGAAATGGGTTAAATTGAGGTGTGAGAGTTCATTAAGAAGTTATAGCTAATGTGCTAAGCAGTGTTTTAATAATAAAGTTTCTGTGTGGTTATTTTGGATCTAAGCTAGCCAGGTGGCTGGAAACAAATAGTGGCTTCTTGCAACAAATTGGCCTCCAACATGGTGGTCTGAATTCATGTGAAACCTGAGAAAGCTTAAAAAGGAATTTTAAACACACAAATACAGAGTTGAACACAGCTTCTTGCTGTTTGCTGGCAGCATGCAGCATCTTCTTTAAGAGAGGTTTTCCTGACTCAGTGGCAGCAGAAAAGCCATGCCATCTTTCTGGGCCATGCTGCCATCTTGACCTCTGGCTCTTTCGGGAAACCAAATATTTGGAGTGGGTTTGTGAGAAACATGCTGGGGCTTTCTTGATGGCAACTTGGACAGGCTGTGTGCCTGGATGGAAGTGGGGCGGTGTGTGTGATCTCAGAGGCAACCACGCAGCTCTGCCATGCCGGACTGGGAGGGGCAAGCAGAAACTTCCATATTACCCATGCATTAAAAACATGCAGCTTATGTTTTTAAGAAGTGGTCTTGGACGGTAAAGAATTACAGATACATGGTAGGACAGATTCAGACATGCAAGACCTCTAACAGGCTTGGGAGAGGAAAGAAAAAGAATATAGAGAGTCATAAAATAACATTAATGCTTTAAAAAAAGTCTTTAAAGAGACAGAGTACAGTCACAGATTAACTAGAAATGAGTTAAATTGAGAAGTAAGAGTTAGCCAATAAGAAGCTAAAGCTAATGGGCCAAGCAATGTTTTAAATAATATAGTTTCTGTGTGGTTATTTTGAATCTAAGTTTTCAGGCAGATGGGAACAAACAAGCGGCTCTTTGCAATATTTAAACTTTCTATAGTCTCAATAATAACCCACTGTTCATTATACATTGCAATTATCTTCTCAAAATGTGTGGCTTTCAGCATTATTTATCATTTTATAACAATCATTTTTTATTTTAAAGGCCCAAAATGTCAGTCTTACAGAGATTTTCATGTTTACAACTAAGGGATTCATCCTGATCTAATATTAAAGATATACATTATTGTTCCCTTCTAAAATTTCCAATTGTTGCATCTTAATACTTAGATTGACCTGTAGCTTGGACAAAGGTGGCACAGAAATTTGGGTTAGTGGCTCAAATCCCTTATTTATGCCATCTTGTTTTGTTAATACTTGTCCTCGATGTATGAATTCCCTACTATTACAACAGTTTCTGTTGAGCCTGCCTGATCATTTGAGTTGACGACATCTGATAGAAACTCTAATCAAAGTAGGTGGGTCAAAAAAATAGGACATGAAAATTAAAGGGAACAAGCTGTGAAAATGGGATTTAGCTGGCGTGGAAGAAGAATAAAAGCATAGTGATGGTGCACATGATAATAATGCATTATATGCGTGAAACTGTCAAAATAGATACTAAATTCAAGAAAATGTTTTTCATTATCAATATGAACAAGTAACGTTACTAAAGTTATTAGACTAAAATATGAAAATGTAAATAAAGAGAAAAACATCTCCCAGGAGTTACTAAAGACAAAGTTCACCATTCTATTCTGTTTTTTATAATGGTATACAATATTTTATGACTCAATTTTGACATAGTCACCATCACTTTTTAAGGCAATATTGCCTTTCTAATCATACAAGAAGTTAGTCATTGCAAATAATTTTTAAATAGACAGACATGTACATAAAACACAAAATTCACCCACAAGCATACTACTTGGATTTTACTATTAATGTTTCTATTATCTTCATTATGTATTTTTAACTCACAAAAGCAATTCTGTAAATATACAATATTAGACCCTCTTTCTTAAGTAAAAATTATATCTTTTCTCATGAAACAAATGTCCTTTAAATACAACAGTATTAATTGACTCACCATTCTGTATGTATCTTTTATATAAATCACTAAGAACTTAAAGTCTTATCACTATTATGGTACATTTCTTAATTGATTGTTAAATTTTAGTAGGCTATTTTCTGTGCTCTGTAATCATTGTTACAAAAGGGAATGATTTTTTTCCCAAAAAAAAGATAGGAATTTGGCCAATTTTTGTTTTTATATTTTTTATGATATACTTTATTTTATTTGCAATGGTGTTTTACCTTCATATATTTCTGTGTGAGGGTGTCAGATTCCCTGGAACTGGAGGAATAGACAGTTGTGAGCAACCACATGGATAATGGGCATTGAACCAGAGTATGTTGGAAGAGGAGTCAGTGCTCTTAACCTCTGAGGCATCTCTTCAGTCACAGAATTGGGCCATTTTTATACCTTTGAGAACTGAACAATTCAAGATTGCCTAACTTAAAGAAGTCTGAAGATGCAACCATTTTGGAATTCAGGTACTCTTTTTCTCAAAAGTTCACCTCAGATTTCTCTGTGTTCTGGTTCCATAAATGGAAGGCTGTCCTCTGTGACATCTCACTGGGTCTTCTGACTATGACATTAGGCTCTGAGTCAATGATTAGCTACCCTGTGCAATTCCTTTTTTATTGCAAAGCACTTGTGGTCAACAAGAGTTCCAAAGTCTACACTGTTATTACCATTGCTCCAACACTACTAAAGTCGATGGTGCATCACGCTTATCAGTGAATTCATTCCCAGAAGAACGGCAACATAATTCTCTAGCAGTAAGTATTGTAACAAGTACACATCAGCATTGTGTGCCAAGATCTACCTTCCTATTCCAAGCTACTCATAATAGCATCTTGATTCTAGTTATCAGTAGGTTATCCAGATTACAAATCTTGTCAGAACCGAAACTTCCTTGGATAGTTTGAGTGCAGTAGAGTGCATTTTTGATATAGAGATTATGACATGGCTACTGTTAAAAATGATCTTAGCATCATTGTCTGTGAAAGGGAAGGAAATAATCCAAAATTAGAAGTGAGAGAAGCTGAGTGGCTGTACTATTTCAACACTGCCCTAGTATCTGCAAAGATCTCTGACACTGCAGTGATCCACTGGAAAAGACAGTGGATAAAATTCAACTTAAAGACATCATTTTCATCAATGTTCTCTAGCCTAATAATTTCAACACCTATGGTATCTTCTGTTGTTCCATTTAAAAAGGTATTAATAGCTACCGTTGTGTTCCTACCACATATGAACAGACATGAAACATAACCCTTGTTGTAAAAATCTGTTTCCGTTTCCTTGATATGTTATAGTGATATTTTATGTGTGTTCAAATAAATAAAACTTACCTGAAGATCCTCAGGTAAAACTGAGCCACTAGAGATCAGGCAGTGGTGTCACACACCTTTAATCTAAGGATTTGGGAGGCAGAGGCAGAAGGATTTCTGTGAGTTCAAGGAAACCCTGGGCTATACAAGATCAATGCAGAAACAGATCCAGGTGGTGGTGACTCACCCCTTTAATCCCAGTCCTAGGAAGTCACATACCTTCAATCCCAGCACTAAGGGGAAATAAAAACTGAAGGAGATGGAGGCTCAGCCTTGGTAGAGGTGGGACTTCTCTGGTGGCTTGACTGCTTTGCTTTTCTGATCTTCCGCTTGAACCTGAACATCTGACTCTAGGTTTTTATTATATGTATTATAATATGCCTTTCTCATCATCCCAGTTTTTTTATATTAATAACCCCACAGTTTTCTGCATGTAATTCATTGTATTTATGTCACTACTCATCATTAATATTTAATGTCAGTGGACAAAATGTCATACTTTAAGACTAATCAAAGTTAGTTTACTAAACTTAAAGCTAGGTTTGTTGTGTTTATTTAGGTCCCAAGTTATGGTTTGAAAAGAAAACATGGTTTATAGAACCTCTAAATTTGTCTTTATAACACATATTACATATGACATATTGTTGAAGAGTTAAGTATTGGTAGATTACATTTTGTGTAAGTGAACAGCCTTGTTGAGCAAAATTTCATGTTAATAATCAGATAGTAAACAGTTTAGACTTTGTTGACCATGAGCCATGTCAATTATGAACCTCCAGGACTGAACGAAACAGCCACAGTCAGTGAAGGTCAGTGCACAGGCCATGATGGAAAAGTCTTTGCATAAACAGGTGAGGGATAAATTTGACAATGTGGTTGCGGTGTGTCTAATCCCTGCTCCTGAAAAAGTACCAAAATTCAACGCTGCATTTTGACTGCTTTCTGCTATTTCCATATGTTATAAATTCAAAAGAGGTCATGGATAGAAAAAGCAGATGAAGGAACATTTGTATGTGACAGTTTTGCGTGACATAAGTGCAGCAATTCTTAGCATGGCATATTTTTAACTAGGATGTTATTAATATAGACAGCAAATAGAAATAAAACACGTCGGTTAGTACAAATTTAGCCCCACAGGAGAATTCATTTTTTTACCGTAACTAATAGAAGTTATTAACTGTCTAAAGACTATTTGAAGAAATCTGTGGAGGTATGTTAATAAATAGATGAAGTTTAAATCACATTTTAAAAACTTCATATTATTTAGTGAGGTGCAGACATTGAGCTGAGGAGGCGCCAGATGCCAATGTATCTGGGTAAATCTTCTCCATCTACCACTGGAAAAGCACAATCAGGGTACCAAGATTTCACTGGAAGGGAGGATTATGTTCAACTCACCAATGCTTTTTAAATTCTAAATTGTATGTGCAACAGTTTGAAAACCATCTCTCTGTTGTCTGCTACCTTGGTTATTTTTTTTTCTTCAATGAGCTTTGTTTTCTGCTGGCAAAATGCTCTTTCACATCATAGAAGTATTTCCCCCATGTCGAGTTACCAAATACTTGGCTGCTTCCCAGAGAAACCTGTTCAGCCTGTGAGGATTCCTCGAAAGAAGATCCACTTAAAAGCACTGAATACTGCATTTGATCAAATTAGGTATCACATACTGTGAGTATGAAAACATACTACAAATATGTTTCTAAAGATTGCCTAGTGTTTCAAAATAGCTTGTTATGTTCTGAAGTAGTTCCAAATGGAGCTAAGTGAGACACTGGCAGTCCCAAGTGACATGAAGTTGATGGTGTCTTTTACTGAACCATATTTGAAAGTCATAAACATATCATAGTTGATAATTAGTAAAGAAACATAAGAAAATAACGATGAGATCACAGCAAAAGTGTTAATATAATACAGGATATTGGATATCATTGTGATGGTTTAAACAAAGTGTGCCTTAGAGGATTCTCCTTTCTCTTCTCTTCCCTACAGTTTCACTCTCTTTGGTTCCCCCATGAAATGTCTCTTGAGTTTCCTGTCCTCTTTCATGTCACATCTAGCCTACTGTCTGTCCCCAACACTTTCTTCTTATATGTTTTTTAACCCTCTTTTGTTTCATTTCAAATGTTTTAGAATTTACCTACATTTACACCCATTTATGGATATGTGTATGTTGGGCTAAGATCCACATATGAAAGAAATGTGCTTTCTCTTCCTGAGTTTCGGTTGCTTGACTTAAAATTTATACTTTCTAGATCTGTTCATTTTCCTGAGATTTTTATAATTTCATTTTTCTTTTCTACTGAATAAAATTTCATTGTATACGAGTACCACATTTTCATTATTCAAATCCACTCTTCATAGACATCCAGCAGGCTCCATTACTTCACTATTGCTAACAGGGCAGCAATGAACACTAATGCCCTAGCATTCCTGCAGTACGATGGAGGCTTTTTGATACATACACCCAGAAAAAGTTATAGAGCTGGATCATAAGGTTGCCCTATTTTTAAAATTTTGGGAAACCCCCATACAGATTTTCATAATGACTATACTAAATCAGAACGCCAAAGCTGTGCCAAAAATGAATGACCAGTTTGTGGTGACTACAAAGGAAAGACACATGCAGAGCTAAGCAAAAAGCTAAATGAACACAAATCACAGCTCCGCCATCAGAATTTTAGCAATAGCAAGCACGTCACAACTGCCCCAGTCTAACTTTCAGAGTCTATTCATTTGACTAAGTCCACTTCAACTTAAACAACAACCTATTAAAAATCGTAGTTGAGAATGATTGGTCACATACTTTGAAATTTTTATCTAACTGACATGAAAAGCAATTGGTTAATTCTTCAAGACAGAAAGTTGTTTTCCTGATTCTCACTTCAGCACTTATCCACTAGCCCATCCATTACTCTAAATAATTATAGAATACCTGACCCTCCGGACACATTACAGTTAAGTATTAGTAGATCTTTAAGCAAATCAAAAGAAGAGAAGAATTTGACTGTGTGAACAAAGAACTGATTATTACACTGAATCTTATTTTAAAAAATAAAAAATAATATGTAGATAAAATGATGTAAAGACCATTCCTCGACTTAACCAAAAGAACAATGTAATCAAACTTCTTTACCTACTTTGTATTTCAAGGATGCTATCTATGTAGAATCTAAATTGTCCTGTCAATCACGGTTAGAAACTGGGCCACAATCTACTGAAATCAATTCATGCCTCACCTAGTTTCCTATCTGAGGAAGAATCCTTCTTCACTGTAATAGTAGGAAGCTTCTCTTCCCTGGCACATGCTCTCCCTGCACTAAGGAGCTCTCAATCTTCCTGCTCTACAAATGTCACTTAGCATTAGCTATTTCTGTGAGTTGTAATGGACTCATTTGTCCTTTTCTTCTTCTCAACTATTCTGCGTTGTCTACCCTCTCTTTTGACTTGATACTTCATTCCTGTTTTAAGATAGGATGAAGAAGCATTCAAGGGAGATGGAATTTGGTTTGTGAAGTTTCTCCTTAGATAATCAAAGATGAGTAAAACTTAGAGAACATTCCAGTACATTAATATCTCTATGTGTTCTGGCATGTTTCATGTTTGAAAATAAAATGATATAATTTCAGATTCTCAAATTTACCATATTGATAGGTATATACTATTTATATTTATATATTTACATGTTCATGAAAAATTTAAACATTCTTGTCAGTATCCTCCTGAGGAGCATTTATTTTAGTTGTATATATAATACCAGGGAAAATAATAGTTCTTCAACCCAAATAAAGGACAAAATAAAGTATTTTTTGAGGCAAAAAAACTTTGGAGATATTTACTAACAAAAATATCCAGATAATATTTCCAGATTTTAAGAGCTTCAGCAAATATTACCTCTTTGAAAGTGCCAGGAAGTAGTTTTGGTCTAATTTTATAATGAAGAAATATTCTAAGTGATTTAATAAAGATTTAATAGTTGCGGGATCCAATAACAATCTAATGTCTTAAGAAGAAGCTAAAGCAATTGTGAAAATTAAATTTTAGACATAAATACTTTATTTCTAGTATTGTCTCCACTGCCTTAAGCTTTCTCATGTCCTAAGTTACCAATGATGTATTTCAGCAGCTACAAAGAACATGAGATGCCTTACAACCACACTCACATATGTGATTACATATTGGAACTAAATTTCTGGGTGTAGGAAAAAATTTATAACTTATAGTACATGCAGAGTAGCAATTTCTTTTATGTGAGCTAATGAGGCCCACTTCAAAGGAGTAGGAGTACTAAGATATAGTATAGTCTCATAGGATATTACCTCCCTGTCACCTTCCATTCTAGAACTCCTTACCTCACGTAGGATGATCTTTAAGACAAAAACCTTCTACAGTGATCTTTTCGACGGGAAGAAAATATCGTTTCACACCTGAGATCACAGGCCTCTTTAACAATCACTATATTCCCTCAGAGACCCCTCTGACTGTGAGCATCCTTGGGAGGAGATGATGTCTTGGAACACGGCCTACTTCACATTTGTGGGAGCTTAAGTCATTCTCCTCATTTGAAAGAAATCAAAATATACAAAATTTGTAGGTTTAACTTCAAATAGATATAGCTTTTAAAGATATGCACATATTTTCCACTCAGATTTTCAGTTTATACCTTTGCTGACATTTATTGATTTCCTTAAACAGTTTGACAATAGTTGTATTTATGTATTAGGTATAATGATTTTAGAAAAAAAATGAACAAATAGAAACCTTCCACACAGCACCATTTAGCCGACTAGATTTATCCATTCCTCTGGAAAAATGCATC
This sequence comes from Myodes glareolus, assembly GCF_982192425.1. Classification (NCBI taxonomy): domain Eukaryota; kingdom Metazoa; phylum Chordata; class Mammalia; order Rodentia; family Cricetidae; genus Myodes; species Myodes glareolus. Next base: position 29,602,554 of record NC_142051.1, read on the forward strand.
TTACATACCAGTGGGACTGTAACAAACAAAAGTCTTTTAAGATTTATACAATTAACTACAAAAACTGCTGTATGGTGGTTGGTGTGTGTGTGTGTCTGTCTCTCCGTGTGAGCATTCATGCATATTTCTGATGAGACTTTGATTAATGAACACTATGTTGTGCTATTTGGAATATTTTGTTCTTAGCTGTGATTTCCATATGTCTGTAAAGAGCTTCACAATGAATAACTTGCTGGGATGAATCAATTTCAAATCAAAAGCCATTTTTGAAGGCTGCTACTTGCCAGTGTTCAGTCAGTCACTTATTCCCCATAAACAGCAATGGAAATATTGTATATTGGGAGAAAACATCATCCTTGACGATGTTTTATTTTACAAATAGGGGAGTTAGACAAAAAGTTTGGTAGTGGTGACACACAGACGCAAACAAACAGACAAAAGCAAACAGACAAGAAAAGACTCGAGAGCAATATGATCAAATGAGAATGGTAGAAAAAAAAGTTGAGAGTGAGAAATATATATATGATTTATGAAAATAAAGTGATTAGGATCAGGTGTGGGGGCCACCAATGAAAAAAGGCATGAACATGGAGGTTGAAATAGGACATGTGTTTAGGAAGTATGACAGCACAAGGGAGGTTCAGAGACATGGTCTGGAATAAAAAGGAGTAGTAATTTATGGTTGTTATGGTAAAAATTAAATGCCACAGGTCCCTAAGTGGTTGCAGTGGGCAGCGGGCCATGAGGAGCTGCAGTGGGAAAGCACTGCAGTTCCCCGCGTGGCCATAGGCCACGAGGGCCAGCGGATCCCAGGCTGGGAATTGCAAAGTGGGTGAGAGACAGAGACAAGCCATACAGAGAAAGTGGGTATTTATTTAGTGAGTTATGGAGGGGAAAGGGAAAGGGAAGGGAAGAAGGGGGGAAGATCAGAGAGAGGCAGAGAGAGACAGAAAAAGAAACAGAGATAGAAGGGGGAAGAAGAGAAAGGAGAGGAAGGGAGAGAGGCAGAAGCTGCCTCTTTGGAAGAGAGACTGAAAGGAAGGAGCTCAGGCTAGAAGTGGAAGGAAGAGCTGTAGTCCAGGCAAAAGGAGATTTGAAAATCACTACCTCTCTGTTGTTCAAGTCCAGAATATTGTGAATAACTTTCAAGGAATAAGATTATTTTTTAATTATTGGTTTTCTTGACAGTGACAGCTTATAGAGATCAGTTTTAACAGTCACATTATAAATAACCTTAAATTTTAAAGACTGGCTATAAGGACACTGTAAACTATTAGTATCTGTTTCACTTATTAGATAGAGAAACAAGCAAATGAAAGATAGTCCTAGGGACTGACCCACTGGGCTCAATATGTGATGATAGAACCGACCTAAAACTGCATTGATTTCCTGACCTCCCAAAGCCTGGTGAACTATAGTGACATTTGAATCTCACATAATTAGTGTAAGTTCAGAGAAAATGCCCAGAAATCCCATACAGTTTGATTATTTCCCTCTATCTAGTACACAGTTTTCCTAGCAAAATTGTACATCCTCCTGAAGAAGGAAAGAGAAAGACTAAAAAAAAAAATAACTTTTGGAAATACCAGGTCCATCTTCATTGGTATGAGCTTTCTTTTTGTTTAAGGAATCTATGACTGTTACTGGATAATCCCTGGAAATCAATGGCATGTCCATGACTGTATTTTCATGATTCAATAAGAATTTGTTCCCTCAGCCTACAGCCTTTCTGTTTTGTAGACAAAATAAGAGTTTAGTAGACTTAGTATCAATATTCATGTCTTTGACCACCATGATCAAGTACCCAGAACCCTTAATCAGACTGGTGTAAACTAAGCTAATTTGTGCTTTGACTCTGTTATTGATTTTAAGAATCCCACCTCCAATACTATCAGCTGTCTAGTACTGTCATTTGATCCACCACCTTGAGATCCCATCATTCTAATTATTTCTGGTTTGCCAAATTCAGTGATTGTGTCATTTACAGAAAAGTTATTATCTACAGAAAGGAGAAACCTTTGAGTTCTGTTGAATTTATTTCTTCCATCCTAATGTTTCAGTCTCCTGTAGCCTATGGATCCTTACCTCTGTGTTAAACGAAGACAGGTCTGACTTTGCTAACTTATGTAAGGCAGATTTCAGCTCATGCTTTGGACAACCAGGCAAATTGTTCACACTGTTTCCTAACTAGTAAGCTGCAGTTTGAAAGGTGGCATCTCTCTTTAGAGTCTTTATACTAACAGAAGAGGCCTAATTCAACTCCAATACTGTATGTTTTTTCACAATTATTCCACATTCTAATAAGGTTCATTCCTTTGGAGGCAGAGAGTATGGGCTGAGTGGTTATCTCCATTCAAATTCACATGGTAACACAAATCCTTGGTATGACTGCATTTTCAACTGAGGTCCTGAGATGCAATTGTATTAAGTCAACAACTATGGAACTTATAAAGTAATTGTAATTAGTGCCTTATCAAAAGAGTGTATAAATATCGAGGGATAGCCAAGGATGTTAGAACATAACAACAAAACAACTGCTTACAAACTAAATGGAGTAAATGGAGAGCTCTCAGCAGGTTTTATATATATGTGTGTGTGTGTATGTATGTATGTATATATATATATTTGTGTGTGTGTGTATATATATATATATATATATATATATGTGACTCTGTCAAAAATGTTCTTCTAAAAAAGAGAGTCTTCAGTAGCTATAAGCCTGACTAATTATCAGATCTTTGTCCAAATGCTGCCCTCCAATAATATGGCTAGAGACCATGAAAGAAGAAAATGCAAGATGTCTCTTAAATTATGTGCTATCCATAAACTATCAAATATGCATGCTATGCACTATCCACACATATCAAATGCATGTGCTATCCATACACATCAAAATAACATGAGTAAATTCAAGGAAATAGTGAGACATAAACAAATATGGTATTTTAGAACAAAAAAAATGATATTAAGTAAAAAGTAACAATTTCCACTAATCACATACATAGTGCATCATACATTCAGACAATATGCTCATACACACCATATTAAAATAAAACTTATAAATATAAGTACTGTGGTCCTTGGTTAAAGTCATTGTCAACGTTGGACTTATCAATTGAAGTCATCCTTATATTAAAGGAAGACATTAACGCTGAGAGAAACTTGGTGTAGTGTACCCAGTAACTATGCTATAATCCTGATATATCTTTAAAGATTCTAAAAATGTTCTTCATTTAAAACTGCTTAGTCAGGTACTTTGTGTTTACAGGTGAAGTTTTGCTTTTGTTTTGTGAAAAATTTCATCCATTACATTTGATTTTTTTTTCCCCTGAGGTATTTCCCAATGCTATTGCTCCACAGGATATGACTCTTGAGCCAGCATTATCTACATCTACTGAGAACTTAAAAGTACAAATTCTTAGACTTACTGCAGTGATACTGAATGTTCGAATACCTTATACTTTCATCAGCCTTATTAAGTGATCCTGGATAAACACTGAGATTTTGAAACTACTTCATTTTAATACTATATAGACTTTAAATATCTACCTTAAATACAGATGTTCAGGGATTCAAACTTGATCAAATATTTAATAAGATGCTGATAATCATATTTTCATCATCTAAATATTTGATAATCAATTACTTCATTCTAAAAACATGCTAGATTACTTTCAACATAAAATTCTGAATGTAGTGACTCATTTGTAAATCATAAAATGTGGATTAGGGAGGAGAATGGGCAGAGTCAAGGTCCCAAGGCCATGGTTAATATCACAGATACTTATATCAAAAAGACAATTATAAAATCTAAAATATTTGCTCTTCATATTATTCCACTTACTTTCCATAACATCAAAATAAATAAGTAATTATTCCATGTCTTAAAAGGTCTCCAATTGTTGAGTCAAATGAGTTTTGACTAAATCTTACCTGATTCTTTGCTTTGTGATTGGCTTAGTTCTTTCAAATGTAAAGTAACTGAGTTCAAATATCTCTAACACTGAAAGATTTTAATATTCCCTTAGCCACATGTTCCTCATGAACAAGTTTATTTAGGGTAAATAGTTTTAAATATTAAATAAAAGCAAAAATGAAAATGTTACTTGCCTTTATGTAAATGACCCCTTTACTGTGACAATTTTTGATTATCAGATTGTCTAGTTCCAGGCCTTTATCAAAATTATGTGTCTCAATTTCTTCACAAATACAAAAACCTATGAAACATAAACTGAGAATAAAACTAAAGGAAATAGTTAAGCATATTAAATATATTAAATATAACTCGTTATATTTCCTATTTTTTAAAAAATAGATATACATTTTAATTAGTCCTGTTGTCTGAAATTACATGAATCAATAAGTGTAGATGTGTAGATACTCCAAAAATCTCAAATAGGATAATAACTAACTAGGAAAAGCAGCTAAATGGAAGAGGAAACAGACATACTCAACTGTTATATAGATTTTAAATTTTTTATAGTCAACTTAAATGTACGTCTAATACATTTCTTGTAGTATTAAAGGCAGCGTAATTGTTATTAATGGAAAATCTGTACAATGATGTAAATTAATGGAGTAATTATAAGCCGATCACTTTAATTAATAGCAATACATAAAACATTCAATAGCAAAGATTAGAATTGATCTTATGCAGATTAATTTGTAAAACTTACACAGGATTCAAAGTCAAGAGCCAGGGAGTTTACAAGCTAGTATTTTAACCTCATGGACCCAACTTTATTTAAATCATACTGTGACTCTAATATATTAGATATAAGAGTTAAATAAAATGAGATTTACAGAAGCTAGTCTTTAAAATGATGTATCATTAAGCAAAGGAAATGACACTAATGTATTTGAAATCTCACCAAAATAAAGTTTCTTCAAAGATAGTTTCCAGAAATTTTCTAGTAATAGTCTGTTCACCATGACTATTGACACATATATTTTGTGGGTATGATGGTCTTCATTCCACAGAGAGGTAAAACAATTATATGTGATGTAAAATAAGTGACTTCATATAGAGATCAGTGTTTTGATGTTTTGTTTACCTTCTGACAAATAAAGCTTGCATGGAGATTAGAGGGTGGAACTGCCGCTCGTTAGCCATAGAGGTCTGGAGGTTTGTACAGACAGACAGGAAGTGATACAGTTCTGGAGAAAGAGGAAGTAATAAGGCAGGGCATAGACAGGATCTCGGTCCTTTATGATCTGAGCAGTAGGAGAGTTAAGAGGTGACTGTGGTTGATCCTTTACTTCTCTGATCTTTCAGCTTTTATCCCAATATCTGACTCTGGGTTTTTATTATTAAGACTAATTAGGACCATGTATCAGATCAGAGTTTGGACAAGTGTGAGATTTTCTGAGCCTCTTGCTCACCTAGCTCAGGACTCATGAAAGAAAAGAGTGCAGACTCAGTGTCTGTCCTCTAGTGTTGTATTAACAAAAAGAATTTTAAAATGAGGCAGTGGAGTAGAACAGTTTTCATTGTATTATCAGATGGTCTATTAATTTAAATCTCCTTCAAATAGCATGGCTATTTTAACTGTGGGCTTAATATTTTCAAGTCTATTCTTTACCTGCCAACAAAACATAGCATTATGGATATGTAAATCCACAGGTGCATTTTCATGCTTACAATAAGTGCACAATGAATAGGGTTATTTAATTGTTAATACTATACCTGTGATTTGAAATACTGGATGAAAGGAATTATTCCCAAAATGTAGCAAGAACTTTAGCCTCAACTTTAAGCTATGCATGGCTGGCATCCACCCAAAGAGTCAATTGAGCTGTAAAAACAGAATGATCTGGGGCCCACTCTGTGTAATCAATCAAGAATTGACCACATGCCATCTTCCTGCTAAAGAGAAAGCTGCTACAGAAGTAAACTGTTATTTATTTTATGATTATAATTAAGAACATAAAAAAGATTATTCATTTCCATTACAAAGGTGGATTTTTTTCTCAAATTATCACCGCCTAAAATCAACTCAAAAAATTATTCATCATCCCCTGGGATATGTGTGATTGGATTAATGAGTAATTATCCTAAATTTCCTTTGTATCAAGCATACTGGGATAAAATATTTAAATTTTCTGTTTATAGCATGACCATTAACCTTTGTGTGCAGGATATCCTGCTCCTTCCTTTCAGTATAAAGACATTAAAATATCCATATCCTTTCTTTTTATAGCAGCTTATATGCATAAGTCTCATAAATTTATTCTTCTCTGTGTTCTTCCAAGTCTATCCTGTTCCTCACTTCCCCACTGCTGCATTTTATGGTCATTCCCGAGTGGGAAGTATAATTCTCTTCTATCAGTTTTAGATGTGTTATGACTCAGCCGCAGCACAGCTGACATTTCCAGGTTCTAGGGCCTTGCATGTGCAGACAAGCCCTCAGGCAGAAGTGCCTAATGGCCCCAGAGATCTTAAAGAGCCCCGCGTGACCCACGTGCAGCATGGTTACATCACCTAGCTATGATGCAACTGTGTGATCTTACTCAGTCTTGAGCCCTCCATGCTACAGTACCCCCTATCAGGAAAGATGTGCTGTTGGCACAATAATGGCATGTCTATTATTGGAGAACCAATGGCTTTCTGAACAGTTTTGAGAACCTGCTCTACAGGACTGAATTTACACTAAGTCCTCTAAACTGATCAGAAGTCCATGGGTAGGTGTTCCCATGCCTTGGTGAACTGACTTACAACTGTTATCGGTAAAGCAGACATGCTTTCAAACTGCCACTTAAATAGCTATAATTTATACCCATACACAAATGTTGTTGGTTTCAGCCTTGATCAAATAAACTTTACTTTCCATATAACATGTTGATAAATGCAGAGGTTCTTGCCTTCTCAGGATTCAGAGGCAATGTGACTGTTGAGTAATGAGTCCTAAAATTATGCCATCCTTTCAAGGCTTCGAGAAAATTGCAGAAGAGAAGACAGAAAGCATAAAATAGCCAAAGACCCTCTCTTCCTTTATTATGGAGATATTGAACACAGCTGTCAACAGATAACAAATACAAATGATTTGAAAATCAGTGTTGGTCTCCTGTGCCCATGTTTTGAAGGCTACTTCCCACTTTCTCTTCTATCAGGTTCAGGGTGGTCAGATTTATATTGAGGTCTTCAATCCCTTTGGACTTGCATTTTGTACACTGAAATAGATATGGATCTATTTTTGTTATTCTACATGTGGACATACAGTTATGCCAGTACCATTTGTTGAAGATGTTTTCCTTTTTACACTGTATAATTTTACTTTCTTTTTGAATGAATACCTTTCTCAGCCTAGGTATAGTAGGGGGCCTTGGACCTTTCCCAAAGCAATGTGTCTTGCCCACTCTGAGGGGAAGATGGAGGTGGGGTAGTGTAGTAGATGGAGGATACGTGAGGAAGAAAGGGAGTGGAAACTGGGATTGGTATTTGTAAAATGAAAAAAAAATAATTTGTTTTCTTTTCAAAAATATATAAAAAAGAAAATCAGTTTTGGAAATAAAAATTTATCGCTTGGTGAAACTGAATGAAGAAAATGTCAACAAATGGTTTCATATATGTGCCTTTGTAAATCTACAAAAGAAAGTGTAATATATGCAAAAGAGAAAAACGAAATTGAGGGATAAACACATCTGATAATGCGGCAATCAAGTCAAGGAGATATACTTAAAATCAGAATACTTTACACCAATTGGATATTTTGAAATAATAAAACAAAGAGAAGAAGAAGAAAAGAAGATGAAGAAAAAGGAGAAGAAGAAGAAGGAGGAGGAGGAGGAAGAGGAGGAGGGAGAAGGGGAGGGGGAGGGGGAGAGAACATGAAGAAGAGAAGAAGAAGAAGAAGAAGAAGAAGAAGAAGAAGAAGAAGAAGAAGAAGAAGAAGAAGAAGAAGAAGAAGAAAACAGCCTAAAGATATAAAGATATAAAGTTAGAAAGTGGCATGCTAGCTTATGAAAAAGACATAGGTTTCCAAAGTCCCCTATACTGTGTCTGAACAAGAGTGAGCTTGTCAACAGTCATGGATGTAGGAGCAGCTCATGGGGTTCTACTTTTTCCTTGAGATCTGTTGACTGTAAACTGATGCTAGAAAAGAAGTTATGAGCTTAATTTCTGTAGCTGCTAGTGCATTCCTCGTGCTCCAGAGCATAACTCTCCACAACTCACCCACACAGAGATGGCATTGGTTAAACTGAGTCACAAAATAACATCAAAACAAAATCATGCAAATGCTGGAGAAAGGAGGCTTGATGAGTTTGGGAGGAAGGAAAATAAAGGGTGGAGATGAGTGTCACCAAGATGCATCATTTATGTATACTCAAGGAATGCACTGAAACAACTTTAGATGAAAATCGAATCCATCATACACATTATAAAATTGTATATGTAATAAGTGATAAAATAATAAAGAAAATGTATTTTTGTCATAGTCAGCAATTTGCTATGACATTTCAAGAAGCTTTAAACTAAAGAAATGATGAATTTACACTATCTGGAACTGCCTCAGACACAGTATAATTAGAAAATTTAACACATTACAACATATCTCCTGAAATTTTTAGGTACAGAAGAGAGTATAACTTTGTGTATTTTTTGGTTTGGTATGATTTTGTGATGAGACCGTAGATAGAAAAGCAAGAAAAAAATTAACTTTCTATGAAAAGCTCATAATAAATATAGAAAATTCACCTTTTCCTAGATCTTAATAGCTGAGAAAGAACCAGCGTGCTATAGTTCTAGGAAATGCAGGATCAACTTGGGCAACTTGATCTAGATAAGATACAGAGATGCCCAAAAGTGTGTAGTAACTGAGAGTTATCTAACTTTGCTACTTTCTTTCATTGATTTTTTTTCTTTCAGATACTTAAATCCCAGGACTTTAAACACTATTAAGTTCCCTTTGAATATTTAGGTCTTCCTTTAATTTGACTCCTCAAACACTAAGGTGGATATTACTGAAATCAATACACTGATATTGAATAATAAAATGTAAAACTTTTAATTTTCCATTAACAGATTCTTTGAATAGCAGTCTTTTGATGTTAAGTAGCTTTGTTCCACATATCCATACTGCAGTCAGCTTCTCTGAGTGATAGTTCACAGCTGAAGGTTGGTATTGAAGAGTATGAAGAGAAGATCTATTTACTGAGTGAAATCTTAGCCAAACATGCAGCTATTGATTTTCTGTAACTCATATAGACAGGCATAGATAGGAACCATAATGTTGTCAGACCACTGTCCAAAAATACTTCTTTAACGTCTGTTTATTTGGGGGTGACTTTCTACCAACCTTCCTTATGTGCTGAAGTGAGCTCCAACTTAAACTGCTTATGCTGTGTGGATTTCCTATCTTGATGGTTTAAAGATACCTTTCTTTACAATCGAGCAGAGCATTACTTTAGCTTTATGTTAGCAAGAACTGAAAAATCTATTGTAAATTGTTATTTATGATATTAATGAAGTCATTTCTGTTTAGAGAAAAATTGTATGCTTCAGAAAATTCAAACACTAAACACTAAACATAATCAGTTGATTCCTGAAATCTTTAAAAATAATATTTCCATAAGGAAGTTTAAATATTGGTTTAAGATTTATTAAGCTTTGATAACCTGACCACTTCAGTTGTAACTTCCTGTGTGTGTGTGTGTGTGTGTGTGTGAGAGAGAGAGAGAGATTCAATATTTTCTCATGTAATACAGATTCATGACACAAGAAAGCAAACCTTTATGAAAATATGTAATTAATATATTTTTAACCATAGTTATACTGCAAAATATATCAGAATGAAATTATAAAGTTGTTCCTGATTCTAAATTTAGAGATCACATTAAAAACTTCATGCCATAATTAATAGGTAATTTGTTTTGAAAATTATGAATTGGTCACCTAGTCAGTACTAGAAATGATGTCTATATGAATGCAGATTCACTATTCGTACAGCTGAGTGCTTGCACAGAGGTATTGTCTAACATAAACACGAACTTGGGTTCAAGTTCTACCTGCAAAATAAGGATATTTGTGATTTCACAGTAAATTAAAGAAAATCTCTCAAGGAAATCTATATTCTAATCTCTACAGGTTTTGTGTGTTACATTGTGTAACAGAAAGTAAAGGAAGACATTAAAAGTGGTAACTATTTTAAGACGGGCAGGATCTCCTGGATTAGCAACTAGGGCACAACAGCTCTGCAAGATCCTTGAACCTAGAAAAGAAAAGCACAAAGTTGATGGTAAAGGAAGGATTGACTAGTCAATGACTAAACTTTGAACATCAGAGGGGCCAATGAGCAGACAGTGAGTCGTCTTTAGAAGCTATAAAATCCTGAATACAGGCTATATCCCAGAAATGCTAGAATGAACATGGTTCTCACCGATCCCTGCAGTCCAACAAAACTGCTGATGACTCTAACTATAACCTAATGAATTTGTACTATTTAAGCCTATTTTAGCACTAAGTCTGTACTATAGTATTATAGCCACAATGGGGACTAATAACCTCCATCCTAGGATTATGTTATAATAGAGATAATCAGGAAGTACAATAGGATTACAAGAGGTATTTAATCAGCTAAAGGTGGCAGTAGGCGGGGTCAGGAAAGGGCTGTCCTAAGGAGAGCAAACATTGTTTGCTCATTGGTGATGTAAGGTGGGATTTGGTGAGAAGCAAGAAGAGTGAGCCATTATAAGCAGTGACTGTCATGGGTAAACAAAATACCCAGTGATGGAAGGAAATGGGGCATCTGTACATGGTAACATAGTATGGGCTACTGTGTGTTGTGCTCTCTTACTGTGAGGTAAGTATGTTTTGCTTTACAGGTGTGTTCTCCATCACATATGAAAAGTATTTTTTTTCATTTTTTTCTTTTATTGAAAATAATTTTCTCAAATATATCCTAGTTTCAGCTTACCCTTTATTCCTACCAGTATCTGAAGCCAATCCCTCAATCCCCACCCTGGATCCACTCACTTTTTGTCTCTCATTAGAAAAGAACTATCTTCTAGGAGATAAAAAACAAGAAGCATAATATATAAGATAAAATAAAAACTAAGCTATACAAGGCTAGATAAGGCAACCAAGCAGAAGTAAAGAACCCCACAAGCAGGCACAAGAATCAGAGAACCACCCAGTCAGTGGTGGCATGCACCTTTAATTCCAGCACTCAGAAGGCAGAGGCAGGTGGATCTCTGTGAGTTTGAAGTCAGCCTGGTCTACAAAGGAAGTTCCAGAACAGCCAGGGCTACACAAGGAAATTTTGCATTGAAAACCACACAAACTGACTATCAACATCAATAAAAATATCCAAGACCCGGTTGATCATACACAGAGGAGTCCCATAAAAATATTAACTTGAATGTTATGATACATATGCAAAGGACTTGGTGCAGGCCTGGGTAAGCTCTGTGCTTGCTGCTTCAGTCTCTGAGTTGGTATGAGCCTTGGGTAACTGACTCAGAGATACTCTGTGGCTCTTAAACATTTTCTGCCCCTCATCCTCCGGATTCCCTGAGCTCTGAGAGGAGGGATTGGAAGGAGCTATCTCATTTAGAGCTATGCTTTCCAAGGACTCTTTCCCCACACATCTCTGCTTCTGTTTTCTTTTTCTTTTTTTTTTTTTTTAGTAAATTTTATTAAATTATAAAAGTTTCCATTTCCGCCCCCCCTCCCAACACCCTCCCACTCCCCCCCACTCCCCCCCTCCTTCCCCTCCGTCCCCCAGGGCAGTCAGGGTTTCCTGCCCTGTGGGAAGCTCCAGCTCCCTCCCCCTCCCTCCAGGTCCAGGAAGGCAAGCGTCCAAACAGACTGGATCCCCAAAATCCAGCATATGCAGAGGAAACAGGTCCCAGTGTCATAGTCAATGGCTTTTCAGAAAGACCCCGGGCCAGCCACAGTCAGAGAATCCGGCCAAATTCCGAGAATCTGGCTAGATTACGTCCTCGTTCAGTCCCAGTCCCACTGGCCCTGGTAAATTCTCATCAGATCCGTTCCCTTGTATCAGTGGGTGATAGCATCCCTCGCAGTACTGATTTCGTCTTTCATGTTCCTCCTCCTTCCGCTCCCCCTCCGGACCTTGGGGGGCTCAATCCGTTGCTCCAATGTGGGCCTCCGACTGCATAGCCGTCCTTCGCCAGACGAAGGATCTATGGTGATAAGCAAAATATACATCAGTATGGTCATGGGCCACGGCCGATTCAGGCACCCTCTCCTCTGTCCAGAGAGCAATCTGGGGGATTTCTCCTTGGACCTGGGATCCCATATACAATCAAGTCTCCTGTAAACCCTAAAATGGCTCCCTTAGTTGAAATATATTGTTCCCTGATCCCATATTCATCCTACCTCCCTCCCCCCCCATCCCCGGCCACCAAGCTTTCCCCGTTCCTCCCCTACTCCCTTCTCTCTAGCCCTCTCCCCCTCCATCGACCCTCCCACCCCCCCATGCACCCGAGGTTACCTGGGACTCTTGTCTATTTCCTACCTCCTGGTGGATAGCTAAATAATCTTATCAGGTTCATCTTCTTATTTAGCTTCTCTAGGATCACGAATAATAGGCTCAAAGACCTTTAATTATGATTAGAATCCACTTATGAGTGAATACATACCGTGTTCCTCTTTTTGGGTCTGGCTTACCTCACTCAGTAAAGCGTTTTCTATTTCCATCCATTTGCATGCAAAATTCAAGATGTCATTGTTTTTAACCGCCGAGTAAAACTCTAATGTATATATGTTCCACACCTTTTTTAACGATTCTTCTATTGAGGGGCACCTAGGTTGTTTCCATGTTCTGGCTATTACAAATAGTGCAGCTATGAACATAGTTGAACAAATGCTTTTGTAGTATGTTAGGGAATCTTTAGGGTATATTCCCAAGAGTGGTATTGCTGGGTCCTGAGGGAGGTTGACTCCCAGTTTCCTGAGAAACCGCCACACTGATTTCCACAGTGGCTGCACGAGTTTGCATTCCCACCAACAATGGATGAGTGTTCCCCTCACCCCACATCCTCTCCAGCATAGGCTATCGTTGGTGTTTTTGACTTTAGCTATTCTGACAGGTGTAAGATGGTATCTCAAAGTGGTTTTGATTTGCATTTCCCTGATCGCTAAGGAGGTTGAGCATGACCTTAAGTGTCTTCTGGCCATTCGAAGTTCATCTGTTGTGAATTCTCTGTTAAGTTCAGTACCCCATTTTTTAATTGGGTTAATTAGAGTTTTAGTGCCTAGTTTCTTGAGTTCTTTGTATATTTTGGAGATCAGACCTTTGTCTGATGAGGGGTTGGTGAAGATCTTCTCCCAGTCAGAAGGCAGCCTTTTTGTCCTACTGACAGTGTCCTTTGCTTTACAGAAGCTTCCCAGTTTCAGTAGATCCCATTTATTCATTGTTTCTCTTATTGTCTGTGCTGCTGGGGTCCTACTTAGGAAGAGGCCTCCTGTGCCTAAATCTTGTAGACTACTTCCCACTTTCTCTTCTATCAGGTTCAAAGTGGACGGATTAATGTTGATGTCTTTAATCCATTTGGACTTGATTTTTGTGCATGGTGATAGATATGGATCTACTTTCATTTTTTTACAGGTTGACATCCAGTTATGCCAGCACCATTTGTTAAAGATGCTTTCCTTCTTCCATTGTATACCTTTAGCTCCCTTGTCGAAAATTAGGTGTTCATAAGTTTGTGGGTTAATATCTGGGTCTTCTATTCGATTCCATAGGTCGACTTCTCTGTTCTTATGCCAATACCAAGCTGTTTTCAATACTGTAGCTCTATAATAGAGTTTGAAGTCAGGGATGGTAATGCCTCCAGAAGTTCTTTTATTGTATAAGATTGTTTTGGCTATCCTGGGTTTTTTGTTTTGCCATATAAACTTGATTATTGTTCTCTCAAGGTCTGTGAAGAAGTTTGATGGGATTTTGATGGGGATTGCATTGAATCTATAGATTGCTTTTGGTAGAATTGCCATTTTTACTATGTTGATTCTCTCAATCCAAGAGCAGGGGAGGTCTTTCCATTTTCTGGTATCCTCCTCAATTTCTTTCTTCAAAGACTTAAAGTTTTTGTCAAATAGGTCTTTCACTTCCTTGGTTAGAGTAACCCCAAGATATTTTATGCTATTTGTGGCTATCATGAAAGGTGATGCTTCTCTGATTTCCCTCTCTGCTTCTTTATCCTTTGTGTATACGAGGGCCACTGATTTTTTGGAGTTGATCTTGTATCCTGCCACGTTACTAAAGGTGTTTATCAGCTGTAGGAGTTCTTTGGTAGAGTTTTTGGGGTCGCTTATGTACACTATCATATCGTCAGCAAATAACGAAAGTTTAACTTCATCCTTTCCAATTCGAATCCCCGTGATCCCCTTATGTTGTCTTATTGCTATTGCTAGAACTTCAAGCACTATATTGAAGAGGTATGGAGAGAGTGGACAGCCTTGTCGCGTTCCTGATTTTAGTGGAAAGGCTTTGAGTTTCTCTCCATTCAGTTTGATGTTAGCTGTCGGCTTGCTGTATATTGCTTTTATTATATTTAGGTATGATCCTTGTATCCCCAGTCTCTCCAACACCTTTATCATAAATGGGTGTTGAATATTGTCAAATGCTTTTTCAGCATCTAGTGAGATGATCATATGGTTTTTTTCTTTCAGTTTATTTATATGATGGATTACATTGATAGATTTGCGTATGTTGAACCAGCCCTGCATCTCTGGAATGAAGCCGACTTGATCATAATGGATAATTTTTCTAATGTGCTCTTGGATTCGGTTTGCCAGTATTTTATTGAGAATTTTCGCGTCGATGTTCATGAGTGAGATTGGCCTGTAATTCTCTTTCTTGGTTGTGTCTTTGTGTGGTTTTGGTATTAGGGTAACTGTAGCTTCATAAAAGGAGTTAGGCAGTGACTCTTCTGTTTCTATATTGTGGAATACGTTAAGGAGTATAGGTATTAGCTCTTCCTGGAAGTTCTGGTAGAATTCTGCATTGAAACCATCTGGTCCTGGGCTTTTTTTGGTATGGAGATTTTTGATAACAGCTTCTAACTGTTCGCGACTAACAGGTCTATTTAGATTGCTCACCTGTTCTTGGTTCAACTTTGGTATATGGTATTTATCTAAAAAAATGTCCATTTCTTTTACATTTTCCAACTTTGTGGCATATAAACTTTCATAGTAAGATCTAATGATTCTCTGAATTTCCTCTGTGTCTGTGGTTATGTCCCCCTTTTCATTTCTGATCTTATTAATTTGCATGTTCTCTCTCTGCCGTTTGATTAACTTGGATAGGGGTTTGTCAATCTTGTTGATTTTCTCCAAGAACCAGCTTTTTGATTCATTGATTCTTTGGATTGTTTTCTCTGTTTCTATTTTGTTGATTTCAGCCCTCAGTTTGATTATTTCCAGTCTTCTAGACCTCCTGGGTGAATCAGCTTCTTTTTTTTCTAGATCTTTCAAGTGTGCTGTTAAGTCTCCAATGTGTGCTTTCTCTGCTTTCTTTAATTGGGCACTTAGTGCTATGAACTTTCCTCTTAGCACTGCTTTCATAGTGTCCCATAGGTTTGAGTATGTTGTGTCTTTGTTTTCATTAAATTCAAGGAAGAGATTAATTTCTTTCTTTATTTCTTCCTTGACCCAGGGGTGATTTAGTAGTTGACTGTTCAGTTTCCATGAGTTTGTTGGCTTCCTGGGGGGAGCATTGTTGTTGAATTCTAATTTTAGTCCATGGTGATCTGACAAGACACAGGTAGTTACTAATATTTTTCTGTATCTGTGGAAGTTTGCTTTGTTACCGAGTATGTGGTCAATTTTCGAGAAGGTTCCATGAGCTGCAGAGAAAAAGGTATATTCTTTCCTATTTGGGTGGAGTGTTCTATAGATGTCTGTTAAGTCCATTTGATTCAATACCTCCAATAGGTCTCTCAATTCTCTGTTTGGTTTCTGTCTGATTGACCTGTCCATTGGTGAGAGAGGAGTGTTGAAGTCTCCTACTATTAGTGTGTGTGGTTTGATGACCGCCTTGAGTTCTAGAAGAGTTTCTTTTACATATGTGGGTGCCTTTATATTAGGAGCATAGATATTCAGGATTGAGACTTCCTCCTGATGAATTGTTCCAGTTATGAGTATGAAATGTCCATCTCCATTTCTTCTGATTGATTTTAGTTTGAAGTCGATTTTGTTAGATATTAGAATGGCCACGCCCGCTTGTTTCTTAGGTCCATTTGCTTGGAAAACCTTTTCCCAACCCTTTACTCTGAGTAAGTGTCTGTCTTTGTGGTTGAGGTGTGTTTCTTGTAAACAGCAGAATGTTGGATCCTGTTTTCGTATCCAATCTCTAAGTCTGTGCCTCTTTATAGGTGAATTGAGTCCATTGATATTAAGTGATATTAATGACCAGTGGTTGTTGACTCCGGTCATTTTTTTTTTTAAGTAGTAGAGTGTATGTGTTTTTCTTCTTTGATTTGTGCTTGTGAATGGTCGCTAGATGTTCGAGTTATTGTAGATCATGTTGGGAATGTTGGATTCCTTCGGTAGTGATTTTCCTTCTAATATTCTCTGTAAGGCTGGATTAGTAGCTACGTATTGTTTAAATTTGTTTTTATCCTGGAATATTTTGTTTTCTCCGTTGATAGTGAACAATAGCTTGGCTGGGTATAGTAGTCTGGGTTTGCATCCATGGTCTCTTAGTTTCTGCAGTACCTCTCTCCAGGATCTTCTGGCTTTCATGGTTTCCATAGAGAAATCCGGTGTAAGCCTGATAGGCTTACCTTTATAAGTTACTTGACCTTTTTCCTTTGCAGCTCTTAAAATTTTTTCTTTAATATGTATGTTTTGTGTTTTGATTATTATATGGCGTGGGGATGTTTTTTTCTGATCCAGTCTATTCGGTGTTCTGTATGCTTCTTGAACCTTCATAGGAATATCGTTCTTTAGGTTGGGAAAGTTTTCTTCTATAATTTTGTTGAATATATTTTCTGGGCCTTTGATCTGCAGTTCTTCTCCTTCTTCAATCCCTATTATTCTTAGATTTGGTTTTTTTATTGTGTCCCAGATTTCCTGAATGTTTTGTGAAGAGAATTTGTTGGATTTGCCGTTTTCTCTGACCAGAGCATTTATTTTCTCTATGGTATCTTCAGAATCTGAGATTCGTTCTTCTATCTCTTGTATTCTATTGGTTATGCTTGATTCTGTAGTCTCCGCTCGTTTACCTAGGTTTTCCATATCCAGCCGGTTCTCGTTTTGTGTTTTCTTCATTGCCTCCATTTCAGTTTTCAATTCTTGGACTGTTTCCTTTACTTGTTTGATTGTTTTTTCTTGGTTTCTCAGGGTATCACTCACGGATTTACTTATTTCTTCAAACTTTTTGTTATATTTCTCATCCATTTCTATACTCATTTCTTCAAACTTTTTGTTATACTTCTCGATCTGTTCCTTAAGGGAGTTATTCATATCCTGTTTAAGGGACTCTATTGCTTTCATAATGGCACTTTTTTACACTTCATCTGGGTTAGAGTGTTCAAATCCTTCTGTTGTAGGGTCATTGGGATCTGATATTTTCATGTTGTTTTTCAGATTGTTGGAGGAGGTCTTGCCTTGGCGTCTGCCCATCTCTTCAATCAAATGCTCTCTATTGGAACTTCTGGTATCGGGTCAGGTTCCCTTGTTGGGCAGGGAGTTCACTGATAGAATGCCTACCTTTCCCCAAGCAGGGTATTGAAGCACAGGCACTGCCTCTTTCCAGGATGCCCCTATAGAGCAGGCCCAGTGTGCAAGGCAGCTGAGCTGGGGAAATTTTATGGGCTCTGTGGGAGGGGAGAAATATAGAAATTTGTACCTGGATGGAAGCTGGGATGGCAGGTGGGAGAGCCTAGCAGGGTGGAGCCAGCAGAGCAGGCTGACCTGGGAGTCTATGGGGTCGGGGAGAGTCCTTGCTTCCCCTCGTCGGGCCCGCGGGGGCCCGAATCAACTCACCACTCCGAAGGCCCTCTGGATGGAAGCTGGGATGGCTGGCGGGGAAGCTAGCAGGGTGGAGCCAGCAGAGCAGGCTGACCTGGGAGTCTATGGGGTCGGGGAGAGTCCTAGCTTCCCCTCGCCGGGCCCCTGTCGCGGGCCCGATTCAACTCACCACTCCGAAGGCCCTCTGGATGGAAGCTGGGATGGCTGGCGGGGAAGCTAGCAGGGTGGAGCCACTCTGCTTCTGTTTTCATCTGCTGAAGATGGAAGCTTCTCTGACAATGACTGAATAAAACACTGATCTAAAGGTAATCCAACATATGAACAAACTTGGTGTCAGAGGTCCTTCTGTCTGTGTGTTGCTTTCATTGGTTAATAAAGAAACTGCTTTGGGCCTATAGCAGAGATGTAGGGGAACAGAACTAGGCGGGGAAAACTTAACCGAATTCTGGGAGAAGGATGAAGAAACTCAAAGCAATGTCACTAAAATCAAGAACAAGACAAGGTTATCCACTCTTTCCATACCTATTCAATATTGTACTTGAAGTCTTAGCTTAAGAAAAAATATAACTGAAGGAAATCATGGGTATATGAATTGGAAAAGAAGAAGTCAAAGAGTTGTCTTTAGAGACAAGTGATCCTTAAAAATTCCACCATGGAACTCCTACAACTAATAAACACTTTCAGCAAATTTTCTGGTAAAATATTAACTGACAAATATTAGTAACCCTCTTATATACAATTAAGAAATGAATTGACAAAAGTTATCACAGAAATAATGGATTTCAAATAGCCTCAAATAATATAAAATATCTTGAGGCAACTTCTAACCAAACAAGTAAAAGGATTGTATGACAAAAAAACCTCAACCATTTGAAGAAAGAAAGTAGATGAAATATTAGATGAACAGAGTTCCCATACTCATTGATTGGTAGGAATAACACAGTAAAGGTGGCCATCATACAAAAAGCAATCTGTAGTTTCAATCCCCATAAAATTTCTAATAAAATTTTTCACAAATCTTGAGAGTATAATTTTCAGTTTTATATGAAAAACATGATAATTAAAACAATTGGGGAAAAGACAATTGGGAATACTAAAGATGCTGCTGGAGGTCTTCTAATCTGACTTTAAGATGTACTACAGAGCTGTAGTAACATAAAACATATTGTATTGGCATAAACTCAGAAAAATTGATCAATGAAATTAAATTGAAGTCACAGACATAAATCTACACACCTATGGACACCTGACTTTTTTAAAGAAACAAGTAATACAGTCTTGGAAAAAAAAAACATCACCTTCAAAAATCGTGATGATCAATCTGGATGTCTGCAGGTGGAGGAATGCAGATAGATCCACAATATCACCATACACAAAAACTCAACTGCAAATGTATCAAAGACCTCGACATAAAACCAGAGACACTGAGCTTGGGAGAAAGAGGAGACTGGCCTTGGACTTTCTGGCCCAAGAGAAGATTTCCTGAACACAATGTCAATAACACAGACACGAAGACAAACAATTAATAAATAAGACCTCATGAAACTGAAAATATGTGCACAACAAAGGATACTATCATTGGGACAAAGTGGCATTGCGCCTAATTTTTAATGAAATAAAAATTACAGTCAATCCTAAAATTTGAGAATAAACTTCAATGTTAAGATTAAATTTTACTGCCACACACAAAAAAATGGTCCACAAAACATTCTCCTTTCCTTCTGAAGGTTTTACGATGCATTGTTATCATTAACCAGTCTTTTACTATTAAACTTAAATGGCCAATTGAGACAAACAGTTCTGAGACCGTTCTTCCACCACTGATTAAGACTGGGTGGCAGGTATTAGGGATAATATTGTGTGTGGCGGTTTTAAGTTATTAGTTTTCAAAATCAGTACTTTTTAATGGAAACAACTTGACCAAAAATCTGTCACAGAATTTTGAGACCCATTAAAACAAGTTTAATGAGAAAAAAAAGATTAAATTTTACTGACAACTCCCTACATAAATCTAGACAGTGCCTATGTGGAGCTTTGAACTCTCCATTCTAGTGTCTTTGATGCAGGAAAGATTTGTAGGTGATCAAAAGAGAAATATAAAGACTAACCCACCCACAAAACATTTCAATAATAAACTATCTTATCTGCAAAATATGATAAGGCAATGGTGGCACAGAAATTATGAAATTAGCTGGCCGATCAATGTCTAAATTGACTTAAGCCCAACTTCATGAGATGGAACCCGTACCCAACCTGCCTGAGTAAAAAAGAGCCATAGACTAGATATTCCAAAAACAGAGGGTAAAACCAAACATTACTGTTCTAAAAAGCAAAAAAAGTACCAATAAAATGACTCATCGTGGAATCTATATTAATAAATGTAAGAAAATAGTAGGCTAATGATTTTGTCCAGAAGTAGAAAAGAGAAGAAATAGAGAAGATAATATTAGGACGAACATGATCAAAGTATGCAATTTGCCTTTATGATGATTTCGTGAAGAGCCCACTATTTGTTCAACTAATATCTGCCAGAAAAAAAATGTTGAAAGCAGAATAAAAGAGGAAAAAGGCATATGTGGCTTCAACACTGACTAATTGCCACATCATATATATGAAAGAAAGGCAGGACGATGTGGACTAATGGCTTCCATAGACCAGAACCGCCACCTCAATTATACCATTTTGGTATTTTATAGTTAGCAATAAACCCTAAAATTTAAGATTTGTGATTATGTTCTTTCTATCTTTTCAACCTCTTAGATGGAACTAAGAGGATCTCCCGACAGGAGGTCACTTTCTGCCCTTGCTCTATTTAAAGAATGTAATAGATTTGTTATCTATTTAACAAGGGAGGCTTGCCACAAAGAACACAAAGAAGCTGAACTCCGGAGTCTTATTTTGGAGTCAGGATGTGTTATGCTGTTCTCAACTAAAGGGGAAGCCTACTTCCCTTGTGTGTCGTCTAGGCTTCCTGTTCTGTAGTTCTGTGATTTTGTTTGGTTTTTCTCCCTCTAATTTGCTTTTCTTTGTATTTTCTACCTATCATGAATCTCAGCTACATAATTTTAATTGACTTTAAAAAATTATTCTATGAATATGGATGTTTTATCTGCATGTGTGTCTGGTACCCATAGAGGCCAGAGGAGAACGTTGGATCCCCTGGAACTGGAGCTACTGTCACTTGTGTGTGCCATGTAGGTATTGATAACCTAATCCAGGTCACCATCAAAAGCAGTTGGTGCTCTGAACTGCTGAGCCATCTCTCTAGTCCCTTAGCTGATGTATTATTAATGTCATCACACGTGGTTTTCAGCAGAAATATAATACCATCAATCTTTATAACTATTTCTCAAGAAATCATCTAATCTTCTCCTAGACAGTGAGCTTTTAATAATAGCAGAATATTTTTGGAAAAATTTACTCTTTTCCAGACTTACTTTTAAAATTCAAGCAATGCCTCTGTCACAGTATATGTAATTTGAGAACAATTTGATATGGTTTACTGTTCATTTATTATAGAGAATAAATTTCCTAAAGGATAAAAGCAATAAGTCATTCACTTTCACACAGGCTGCAAAACTTGAGGAAGTAGAGACGAAAATATCATGTCATCCCTGTAGTCAATGAATGATCATTAAGAATTTACTACTTACCAGGGGGTGTGAATTTGATGTTTATCAGCAATCACCTACATGCTGAAAAGTCAGAGCTGGAAAACACACCATTTTCCCTACCTGCAAGGAGTGTTTAAAAAACAGGAGGAGAAAAACAATTTAAACACGTAATTATTGAAGTCTTTATGTTAACTCATAAATTATTCAATGTACAATTTGAAGAAGAAATTAAAATTTTGGCAACCCTAAATCAGTTATTTTGTGAAAGTCACATTTTGTGACAAGCTTAAGAAATTTTTAAAATCCTATTTGTCTTCATGTGTCCCTTATGTCTCATCTCTTTATTGTGCTGGGGACTTTTATCTACAGTACTGAAAGTGTATATTTATATCGTGAATAACGGAATGTCTTGGCAATGACAATGGCGTGTTTTTGAGGTCGGGAGGGGGTGGAGTAAATCAGTGTTTCTTCCATAAAAGACACAGGCCACTAAGGTGTTAGCTAATTAAATCCATGCTGATTCCACTTTTAATATTCCCAAGCACCACCAGGGATGCTCAGATATCACCTTAGGGTCTCTTTGAAAGGAACACACTTGTATATCTCTCACTCTGTCTCTTAACTATTAATTAGCAAACCGGTGTTGTAATTCATTCAAGATCCTTTTTTTTTATGATAACACATTTCTCAGGATTCAGTAGTAAATAAAACTGACATCTAAATGCCTTCAAAGACTTAATTATGTGACACACACACAAAGAAGGAGTGTAAGGTCAGTCTCCATTCAGACCACTAAGGGTTGGTAGAAACTATTGCAAACAACCTCAGAAAATGAAGCCAGCCTCTTTCCCAAACTCACCGGTGTGTCTTGGGCACAGACTGTATGCAACCATCCGCTGTGTGGAATGTGCAGGGGATGACAAAGAATGAGGCAGAGACCATTCACCAGATAATGAAACAAATATAAAGTTCTTGTCCTCAAAATTACAGTTTCAGAAATGCACAAGTTAGATCCCAAATCAGGAGCACGTGGTATTGTACGTGGGAGGATTGGAAAACAACTCAAACACAACAGAGAAAAGTGATGTGCTCCCTTAGGTGCACAATGTTCTCCTGCCTCCCTCGCACTCTCAGAAGCATTCTTAAAAGGAGCATTGCCCCTAATCTCAGAATAAAATAAAAATCACAGCCAATCCTCAAATTTCAGAATAAACTGCAGTACTAACGCAAAATTTTGCTCCTAACTCAATTGCGGTTCTTTTCAATAGCCTCAAATTCCCCATGATGGCTAAGTAAAAATACCAAACTGCAGTAAATAGTAAGAGGGAAAACGTCTGCTTTCCCAACAAAATGCTGATATGTTTCATGAAGCTGTAAATTTGATATTCAGATTGCCGTGAAGACAAAATCCGAAAAGATCAGGCAGAGTGCAGAGGTCAGAAGTCACCAGTTGTGATTCCAAAAGAGTCCCATTCTTTTTCCTAAATATTTAAATATTGCTGATTTAAGCTCTACAGTCTTGATTTCCAGATTTAAGGCCCATCATCACTATGCCTCTTATGAAAAATTTAATTTTTTTCTGTAATTGACTGACCTCTAAATATTTCCTGCTCTGTCCTAGACCGCAGAGCAATTCCATGGCGTATCGCTGCCCTGGAAAGAAGTCTTCCATGGTATGACAGGAGTACCACTCTCCTCTTGACCATCCTACCTTCTTCAACTAACTTTTCCCTAATTCCACAATACTGACTTGGGAATAGCCACTTTCCAGAAAGGCTAACATCAGACATAATGTCTGAGTTACTTTTATCCTTCCTGTGGCTACATATGACAACAATAACTTATGGGGGGTGGGGGATTAATTTGATTCACAGTTTAAGAATATAGTACATCAATTGATATACTATAGAAAACATTACTGCCTTGGAAGCAGAAGCCATAGGTCACATGACTTTGGCTGTAAGAAGGGAAAGAAAAATAAATGATGGTGATTATATTGCTTTCTCTTTCTCTTCAGCATGGAAAGAACTCGGAATGATGTCACACAAAGTTAGGGTAAGTCTTCCCACCTTACTTAACCTATCTGAGAAACTCCTTCGCAAACATGCTCATAGTTTTGTCTTCTAGCTGATTTGAGATCTTTTCAAGTGGACAATAATATACCTCGCACAACCAATTCATCGGAGATAAAAGAGACTCACCAAGACACTGCACTTTCTATGGTTCCACAAGGATAACTTCTACATTATGAAATCGTTAGTAGCCTATTACTAAAGCATTGTTTCATTTCCATGTCAACCAAGAAAAACTACAGAATAGTTTCAAGGAAGGTGATGGAACAATACCCAAGTCCACTCCCAGCTATCTTAAGGAACTAGATTGTCCTCACTTCGTCTTCAGATTGTCTGTCCCCATACTGCAGAGAACAATTCAGAGAGAATACAAATAATTTGTCTTCTTGTGAACCAAAATAAGAAACAAAATTATAGGACACTTAAAACCAACATTTAAAGATTAAATATTCTTTGACAATCTTTAAAAATGTGTCTACTAAAACTGGACCGACTGGCTGTCAGGGGGAACACGGGAAGCTAACTTACTGAGCATTTCCAGACTTCAGTTGTTTTTTGGAGGATATTTACTTTTCCTTTATATAACTCAAAGGACTACAATGTTGCTTGTTCTTTCTTTATTACTTTTTTATTGTAGGGGGTATCAATTCTTTTCCCAAAACAAATTATCAAGTCCCCTAAAGATAAATTCGAACTTCAAATTCTGTAGATTACGCCTCATTTTCAAAGACAGTTTTATATTTGGTTTATGAGCAAGGCTCTTCCAAGGCTAGTCCCCAGAACCCAGATTCAATCACAACACCCAAAAGACTACTGAAAACAAGCATTCAAAATGAATCCTAAAATCAGGCTTTCTATTTGAACACAGACGATAAGAGAAAAGAGAATCAAGCAGGAGGTGGGACAAGATTTCGTGAGCTGGAATCCAATCATTTGTGAATTGTTTTGTCAAAACAGAAACTCAGCTGATAAAGAACTCAAAATTGCACATAGAACCAAATCACACCACAGTTCATGCCCTAACATCGGGGAAAACCGTCCCATGGATGAGACATGGAATGTACTTTTGCTATTAAGCAGTTTGTCTATCATGGTCACAGCAAAATGTACCATAAATGCAACAAAGTTTTGTTGTTCAAAGTTTTTCTTGTCGCAGACCCAAATGTGAAGTTTAAATATGGTTATGTTCTCATGGGGCAAGGAGCCTGAAATGTCAGGAAACTAATATGTCAGTCCTCTGACACTCATATTTATGTGATAACTCAACGTAGTCTACATAATTCCAAGGCTCCACTACCATATTCCAAGCTCAAATATTTTTATATATTTGGTTTACTAAGTGATATTAAAATACACTTTCTTTAGATTTCTTTCACGCTTTTCCATTAAAATAGGCTTTCATTTGATTTTTTAATACTTCCTTAAGGTTATGACATCAGTTTCTACATGCCTTTGCTCTAGGAGTCCTATAAATGCAATCTCCTTTGATAAATCAAGCAGTGCCATTGAAGCAGAACGCTTGACGATAGCCCAGGGTGGAACTGTGCGTTCTTTCTTTGCAGTCAACCTAATTACATTTATTTTAATTCTCCCTATCAAAAGAGCACATTCATACCTCTAAAAAGATCTTATTAAAACAGACTTCCTACATTTGTCTGTTTCAGTAATACTGTACATGCTGTGACAAAGTCAACAAAGTTGCTCTAGCTTCCGTTAAACTCGTTAATATCATTCATAGACAAAGCTGTCAAGAAAATTTCATTTAAGATAAAAAACTTTTGACCCATTGCCTCCTGGTAGACATCATTATCTTGTGGTAATGTCCGTTTGTGCTTCAGTCAGTCAGCCAGGGTCTCCTGACCACCCTTGGGTTACATTCACCCAAACAAGTGGGCAACAAAAGGAACATGATGAAATGGAATTAAAGATAACACTCAACTCTTATTAAATCACTTTCCAAATCAAATATTAGATAGGTTTGACTATCTAAGTTTCTTTCCCACTCCAAGAAAATTTAAACAAACATGGTCTGATAAGGAAAATGATATGTGGAGTAAGAAAAAGATAATATATTAATCTTGAAAATTTGCTGATTTCAATACTTAAGACATTACCTGTATGCAAGGTAGAATCAAATAATATTATTTAATTATTGTTACAACATAATAACTCAACTAATGAACCGGACCATAAATAAATGTTCTGCTTACAGAATTGCTTCCAAGAGAGTTCTGTCACCCACTAGACCATATTTAACTGAGAAAAGAATATGCTAAACAAAAGGAGCTAGCACGTACATTGTCACACTTGGAAGTAAAAATATAATAATAATACCACTCTGGTAACAGCAGCTTTGCCATTTTAAGATCATTAGATAATATTTGATGATCATTGTTTTATTTTATCATTTATTTCTCTCCATGGCACTTTTTTCATAGTGGTTTACTCAATTATCAATTAATTTTGTTATGTATCATCTAAACATAGGATGATGAACTGGAGAATGTCTGTAATTAAGAACTCTGTTCTCACTGAAAACCTGAGTTCCACTTATAGCCATTCACAACTCTACTTGCAGAGTGTTTGACACCCTCTTCTGACCTCACTGAGGACAAAGGCATTCACATGGTAGAACTACTTTCATGTAGGCAAAACACTCCTGCACATAAAAAATTTTAATTCTTCCAATATATTTAAATAAAAAAATATGTGAAAAAATCTTGAAGTCATACACTCTTACTCCTCTCCAAATGGTGTTCTTCAAGGTCCAAAAGCAGTAGCTGACATATAGTAGGTGTTTAATATTGACTTGTAGAATTTGTTATGAATACAGGAAAATCAAGAAAGTAAGAAAGATCTCAGCCAGTGTTTACTAGATGTCAGTCTAGTAAACACTTCCTTAATTTTCACTTTTCTCCTTGCAGTTTTTTTGCCTATGTTATGTTCTGAATCCACCTACCTTCTATCTACATCCAGATTCTTCTACATCCCCATCATCTAGCCCACTTGTGTGGCTCATTTCTTTGTACACTCTGATCACATTTTTTCCATATTTACATCTCTTCTTTTTATGAACACATATTCTATTTTGTTTTCTATTTTTTCCCCTTTGTTCAAGATGTCATAAAATCCATGGGTGGGCTTGAACCATGATCCTGTCAGGGAAAAGCTGAACAGCATTGTACCATGGAGACAGCAAATCTATTTCTAAATCAAACAGAAAACATCGACTGTGTTCCTAGTACAAGGTAGGTATAGTTGTTGTATACATGCAAACAGCAATATGACAAAGTCAAAGCCAGTCACAACCATACTGTGTTTTCTCTAACAACGTGATTGAAAAAGTACATTTCTGCTCTTATGTGTCAAATTAATAATGGATTTTAAACAGCATGCCCGTGGTCTAGAGTAAAACATCTGTCATGGCCACTGGTCAAAACCAAAGTAGATTAAGCATGCTGAACAATGAACTGAAAAAAAGAAGGTCACATGAACTGTACCATAAATTATTATACAAAGAGAAGTTCAGGGCTCTGCCAGTAAGATAGAGAGACGGGGTGTCTCTGCAAAACATAACGGAAATTGTTCTAAGAATAAATAATTACATCAATACTATAACTTTGTACACTATTGAACAATTCATCGAAAACCACAATTTTAATGATCTTTTCTCCTAGAAAGAGTGTAAAATATGGTTTCATTTTATATAATTGAAATTATTAATTTATCAAAAACAACTGCTCTTTAAAACATGAGCTCATTCCTTTAGCAAAGATATTTTCAGGCAGTATTTTTTACTCCATGAAATTTCTAATTCGCAGTAGCTGTCATCATGCCGAAGGAAGTAGCTGCTCATCCGTGAAAGCTTCCTTTGTTAAAGTACAGATCGCATTATTTATACAATCTGAATGTTTAATGAACACACACAAATTCAAATGTCAATGTAGATAAACTAAAATTACATTTCCATCAAAGAAGAACGCTTTTAAACAAAAAGGAAGAGAGCTTTTTATTTAAGGTGAAAAAGTTAAAGAATGAATCACAAATTGTTTTTCAAAAAGTAAATGACACAGAATGTTAGAGGCCTTCTAAAGGTTATCTTAAAAGTAAATTTGAAACGATAGCTTTAACCACAGAGTAGTATGGCCATTTCATGTTAAAGTTTGGAAAAGATATTAATACCATCTTTATTTGAACAAGTAGTTCATGTGTTCTTCTCTGGAGAAGGTTTCTCCTCCCATGCTCAGTGTTTCTTAGGTACTTTGTCTATGGTTGAGGCCTCTTGAAATTCCTCCTTCTATTACCCTGTCTATGGGCATCTTCCTTGTCATGCTTATACAGCCATGTTGACAAGACTTTAAAGATATAACTTCTGACATCTACAAGACACACTCATATGTGTGTGTATAATTTTGCATATGAAATATATATTCATATATTATATTTTTGTAGTATATATTCACATATAATATATAACACATTGATATTATACATCATGAACAAAATTGACCCAAAAAAGAAGAAAAAAAGAAAAAAACATTTTAGAATTACTTTAAGAATAATAACATATTTTAAGAATTTTGTATCTGCATGCAAACTGATGTGACCTGAGATTACATAATAGCACAACTCTAATTAATAAATTCCTTGAACAAAGCTGACATTGGGCCATTCAGGAAAATTCTGTGTTATTTTCCAAATACCTATGAAAATTTTTAAGTGAAAAGATTGACATGTGATTCTAAAATACTTACCACTTTGCAGGTCACATCAGGGGCTACAACGATGGAAATGTTGCATCTTCTCAACCCATTCTTAGCATCGCTTTGACAAGCTATTTTGTGGAACCATTTTTAAAGGATTTTCTAGACAATATCGATTCCAGGCATTGAATTTAAGCTCATTGTTTAGATGTATTTAGTGAAGATTCTTTATTCACAGACAAAGAAGATGGTTTAAAAGAGAAAAATGATGATTTCTGCATAACTGAAAACCTAACCAATTAGATGTACATTCCTCAAAGCCCTATTTTAGTTGTTCTCCACAGTAAAAGTTTCTACCACTGACGTATTTTCCATGAAATACTCATACATGATTTTTACAACATCTGTAAGGTTAGCTTTATTAGAGATTATGAAATGAGAAAGAAGATAAGCACAGAGAAAGCAATGTCTTGCTTTGGACTACAATAAATAATAAAAAAAAAGTCTAGTAAATAATTAGCAATAATTTCCCCAGAGTTCCGAAGCCTTGGCATCTAAATTCATGGTGCCAGAGTGGTGAGGTTCTGGAACAGGCCCTTTTCATGGCTGCAGGTGGGTGGTTTTTCATATCTTCAAATCACACAAATGGAGCTCTCCGAGATCTTTTGGCATAAAAATTCACTTATTCATTTTTGGCAATATGCTGTTTATTATTTACTGTGAGAATTCTATACACAAGTACTGCATTTACTCATGTCCTTCTATAGGCTCCCCAGTCTTATTCATGAGGACTGCTCCACTCCCCAAAGGTCACCTTCTCTAATGCTTTCATGTGAGCAGTTAGGGTTTCGATATATGAATTTCAAGATACACAAACACTCGGTTAATTGAACTTAGAAGGCTATTATTATCTTCTTAAGTATAAGTGCTATGCTCAGTGTTATTTGAAACAATAATTAATCACGACAGAATAATAAATTCCAGTTACGATGAGAAACAGCTCAAGGGCAAATGAAAACACAATTTAAAAGAATAATTCTTTTACATTCAAGAGATAGCATAAATTAAATGGATATCAGTAGTAAAAGATAATTTAATGACTTGTGTTGCAGGAGTATCTTCCGCTGCCTCAGCCAATAGTCGCTGGAGCAGGAGCCGAGAGCCCGAGCAGGGACCAAGCGCTGGAACCAAGAGGGCCTGATCCGGGATCTGTGGCTCTTTTTAAAAGAGAAATATACCACGCCCCAGTGGGCTGGTATTTCAGCGGATATTGGCTGATGGCGCGGTAGGCGCTCCCCGCCGCACTGTGGGCTCGTGCATCAGCGACTATTGGCTGAGGCAGCAGAAGATACTCCCACAACAGACTTATGCAATAGAAAAACACAAGGTTACTTTGGGACCTGGGGGTTTAGCTGCTTCAAAAGGTAGAACTTGGTTCTCCCATTCCCTCTGTTTCATTAAAAATAGTGACAAAGTCTGGGTTGATTGCTTAGTCTATAATTTTCTTCCCAAGCGTGAGGACCAGAGTTTGTTCTCCAGAGTCCACACAAAAAACACTGGTGTGTGTTGATGTTGGGTTGATGTACACTTGGAACCCCAAAGCTGGGAAGGCAGAGGCGGAAAGTATGGCAGCACTCTGGACAGATGATCATATGGCACGCAGCTACTAACTGAGCTGCCATCCTAGGCTTATTGCTTACTTAGAAAGAAAATTTAGAAAATATTTATATTTGTAGAAAAATTATTAAAAATTATATTATTGTTCACAACCAGATTTCTTTGTTGGGACCAATTGGAGTCCTGGCCTTAAGCTGTTCTTCTCTACTAGAGCCTTCTAATGGAAGTTACTAAAAGCTGTGCCTTGCCTAGAGGATCAGAGGATGGGATTTTTACCCTTTGGCCATTGACTGCAGGGTATTTAAGCCTCCATCGTGCTATTAAAGAAGGGCCTTTTTACTAGTGATTGGAGGTCCATGTGTCTGTCTGTCTCTGCGTGTGTTTCCTCAACCTCCAGCCCCTTGCCCGAAGCTCGCAAACTGGATTCTAGCGCATAGAGCACAGACTGCGGGTGCTGTGCATGGCATTTCTTTATTATCAGAATGCTTAGTCTTGGATGATTTGGGGATAATATTAAGTTGATATAAGATATTAATTACAAATTCAGATTATTTTCATTATTTTAACTAATTGTCATCATTGGTAATTTTTGTATCACATCAAGTATACCACATTACACCTAGTTTTTACGTCCTCTTAGGCTCTTATCAATGTTTTCAAAAATTTTATTTCAATTTAATGAGTTTACCATGTTTCAGAGAATACAGTATCTGAGTATCATGTAGAATATCCTGTATTTGCTCCTTGAGATGTTTTTTCTGTGGTTCCACCGAAGACACATGTTCTTGAGTTAACTACCGAGCAAAAGTGTGGTTGTTATCACATTATATCTAGAAAAGATCCTGTTCAGGGTTGATGTTTGCCTGGATCACGTTGCTCAGTTAATTTTTGACATGTTTCTCTATTGGGTTATTTTTTCCCATTTTTTTCCACACTGTAGCAGTATCTGCTGATGAGAGGCAAATCATTGAGCATACACTAAAGAAGTAAGAGTTATGGTGAACTGATTCCACTGCTTATGTCAGTAGGACTTTATGCAAACTACATATTTTGTAGCTATAGTCCCTTAATTTGCTCATATTCTTCAATCTAGTCACTGGTCTATGAGTATAGCAGTCATTTTATTGCTATATTCCTTTTGTAGAACTGTACTATTTGGTTTTACCCAAGGTCCCTGGGCTATCTAGTATCAGTTTTTTTTGCCACCAAAGTAGTAACAGTTATGAGTTCAGTGGAGTAGACCTAAGTCAAATCAAGTACTGATTGTTTGCTCCCACAAACTTTGTGCCGTTATTGCCTAGTTTATCTTGCAGGCGGGGCACCACTGTGGATCCAAGGGTTTTTGGCTATCTTGGTCTTTAAATTTCTCTACTGATAGTGTACAGACCATTTCCTGTACCAAAGACGCTGGAACATAGGTGTGAAAGCTCTGTGTAGACACTTGCTCATCTCCATACTCAATGGGCTATGTAGGTGTAATTTTATAATCTCTGGAAGCAAGGGTTGTAATAATATTTAAGTAACAACTTAAGAAAATTAAGACTAAATGAATCCCTCGGCAGTGAAGAATCCATCTAAAATGTATATTTATTAATTCATCCCTGTCCTTATTGAATTATTTTTTATCATTTTCACACATTCTATTGAAATTTTGCATCCATTTTCACTGATAATATTGGCTTATAAGTTCCTTATTCACTATTTCCTTACCCAGTTTCACTATGAGGGTAGGAATGGCCCTATCAAAATGAACTTCTTAGTTTTCTATTGCTTTCACATATATGCAGAAATTCAAGGAGTATTTGTTTTGGTTCACTTTTAAATAACTGGTGCATTCAATATTAGGCCCATTCAGTCCTGGACTTTCTTCTAAAAAATGAGAAAGACTCATTATCACTCTATAAGCTACAATATTAATCATATAAAAACTGTCAGTGTTTTGTTTTGTGAATCTGTCATAGAAAAGAGAATTGTCTTTTGTGCTTTATCCTATTTTTCTTGCAAACAAACTTGAATGGCATGCTGTAACTAAAAATGCTTTTCATGAACCCTTTTGTCAAGGCATTAGTGAAAGAAAAATAAACCACATTTCAGTTTAAACTTATTGGTTTTGCTATTTTAAAACTTCAATTCTGTCTCTTTTATTAGTAACAAATACAACTGTAAAATACCCTTTCAAATTACAATACCTTTTCACTTATGTATTGTCATCCTGATTTTACTCTGCAATAAAATGTTCTCAAGTTTTCTAAGAATTATTTGCCTTTGTTTTATATACTATATGGTTAAAGAACATAGATTTGGCAAATATTCTAATACTGGCAAATATCAAGAATCATAAACTTCCAAGAAAGGAGAAAACAGTTTAGCAAGTAGAGCCTTAAAGTGCACCATGGTCCTATTTGTAGAGAAAACTTTGAACAAACACTATACTGGTTCCTATGATTCCCTAGAATCCTTAAGTGAAATACCAGCATTTTGTGGAGAAATAAATGAAGTTATATCTTACACATTGTTTCTAAATTTGTGAAAGGAAAAAAGCTCTGCTATTTATCAAGAAGAAATAATTTGAAAGAAATCAGGTCAGGTGTAACCAAACTAATGCTGCTCCAACCTTGCAGCTAACAGTTAGTTTCAATCTAATTTAAAATAATTAATAGGAAGGCACATTTTATTCTTGTGGATTGAAATATTCATTCAACCTAGATTCAAATTTCATTGAACTTACAGAAGGTCACTTTCTATATTACACAATCAGCAAGCAATGTAATCTAGGGTATTTACATGAGTCAGTAGAAACAAGGAAAGTCAATTAAAAGAATGAAGCCTGTGTTTCTCTGTTTGCTGTTGTTACCTTTGGCTTTAATTCAAAAGGAGTCTATAAAAGATTCATTATAGGCAAGGAACTTTTATTTAAAAGACAGAAGGAACTGCTATAGCAATAATTCATAAAAATCTCAGAGTTTTCAATGAAAGAATATCTGGAGAGGCGTTTGATGAAACTTTTGTTCAAATTCAGGATGAATCGTGTGTCTCATAAAAAGATTTACAAGAAGATGTTCAAAAGAAAGCACTGACTCACTCAGATAAAGCCTTAAATCTCATCCCAGGGACTCTGAAAAGACTAAATAAGGATTTTTGTCTTTGGTAAGATGTGGAAATCAAAACAGCCTTAGGAGCTGAGTACTTTCATTACGGGTTGATGAAAAGACTTCTAAGTACAGATGCTGGCTCATTGTCTTGAATTGAAGTGTGTCTACAGCTATGACGTGTTATAAAGCCTAGAGTGAAAATAATATTACCCAAAATATTTGAGATGCAATTTTCTGTTTATTTCAAAGAAAATTGAACTTCATCCCCATTCACATTTTCTCAACATCCTCTACGTATTATGCCAAAAATAAACTGTTTACTGATGAAAGCTATTGTACTTATGATTTCCTCACTTCTTTTTCTCTCTACTTGAGACCTTGTGATTTTTAAAATTATTATTAATTTCGGATAATTTAGATGCTTATTGAGAAGCTTTATGTCCATTCATTTATTAGAAGTATTCACTGAGTTAGCAAAAGTACAGAATAGGCCTCAGGGTAAAGTACTTATTTTTCCATTAACCTATAGTTTTCTTATAGTTCTCTTTTTCAGTCTAAAATCTCCACTTCCTATAGTGTGTCACTGAAACCAATTTTTGGAAGGCTTTTATTACTAGAGACATAGGCCACTTCACATTCGGTTCTATATGAGGATTTATTGAACGCTACCTTTACTATACATTATTACGCCCACAAGGAAAGACTTGAGACATATTGGAAGATTTTGTTTCAAAAGTTTAGGATGGAATATGGCAACTTTTAAGGAACGCCAGTAGTTCAAAAGGTTAATAAAGCAATCAAGGGCAAAGAGGTACAGAGTGCAGAAAGAGGCTAAATTGTGAGCAGCTTACAGAAGACCTAAGCAACCACAGAAACCCACAATAGATGAAACTAAATTTCTCATTAAGGGAAGAACCTGTAGAAGAAATTATTTTGTTATGGTATATCTTGTCAAACAGCAACTTAGAGCAGAAGAGGTTCTAAAAGAAGTCAACTACAAAGAATAAGTGAGAGAGTTTTGTGTTCACTATCTCAGAGTAAAGAATAAAGGAATTTACTGTTTCAGGGGTGTACATGGAGTTTATGAAATCCCCTTCTTTAGATCCCTAATGGTGACTTCAAAGACTCAGGGGACAACCGCTCTGGAAGTGCACACTCAAGTCTCACAGTGCTGAACTGACCAAGCGTTTGCAAGGCTGGTCTTGATCAATGACCTGAAACCACCCAAGTAGTAGCCCCAAAATTTATGCTTACTAGCTTAGAAGTCAAGATTCCTTACCAGACCCAGAAACCTCTGTAGAATGTCTCTCAATGAGAGGAACTAAGGGGCCGCATCCATCTCCTGATTTCTACCATCAGTTGAATAACAAGAACACTGAATGATTATCTATGGGGATTTGTCATGACCCACACTTAGTTCACACAATATGAAAGAAGCTATGGGTTTATAGTCTTGGTTCTACGAGTATATGTAAAGGCAATACCCCAAGTCGAACATCACAGAGGAGACTCTTAAAAACATAGATGTGGATCATAATTTAGCTTCTTTTGTTTTGGGCTGCTACCTGGAATCTGATAGTGATAAACACACAACAGATTTCTCAATTTAATCTCATTTAAAATTTTCAGCAACTCTGATGTTTGTGATATTATTTAATTTACCACGTAAGGGACTGTAGTAGGTATACTTTTCTACCACCTATGCCCTAAAATCTTTCAGCATCTAGGGGAAATAGAGAAAGTGCAACTTGGGACAGTAAAAATTCATGTGTTTCCTTTCTCTTCATGCTAATAAGGTAATTATTCTCTTCTCGGCTTTTCTGTTTAGATTTCTGTAGTGTCTCTTTTCCTAGTGAGAGACACTTCAAGCTGGGGGAAAAGGTTCATTAAAAATTGTTTATTTTATTGTCAAATGTGATTTAAAGTGTTGTTTTTCTTTATTCACTCAGCGACTCATTCCAATCTGAACCCTGCAACACTGTTCTCAAAGCTACTTCCTGGCACGTTGCTAGGTGACACGTTGCTAGGTGATGAACACTTCTCCTCAGTAACCATTGAAGAACCATGGTTGCTTTAAGTTCAAAAAGGTTTTAAGTAGCTTGTAGTAATACAGCTTTGTTAACTTTTAATTTATTTTTCTATTATGTACTTCTAAATATGAAAACTCTTATCCTAGCCCCATATACTGAATAGCTACTTAAATAATTTTTTTTAATCAGACAAGGGCTGCTCAGTTTTGAAGTACTACAAACTGTTTAGGAGAGCTGTGAAACGTACAGATGTCGCTTGCCTTCCCACATTGTATCTTGAATATGTAACGTGTGTATGCATTTTGTTATTATTTTTGCTGAACATTTAAAGCTTTACAAATATAATCAATTATTTATTCATATTTTCTACTTTATCTACAGCTCCTCTTTCCCACAAAGCATTCTTCCGGATATTTCAAAAGAAGCACACTGCAATAATCCACACAGAAATCCCAGCAGCAAATATGTTTCCAGCAAAATGCTTCTTGGCTTTCATTTGCCTTGAATGTAGGAAAGTGTATGCGTCTCAAAACAGTATTTTGGTAGCATTTATATTGAGGGGGATGCCAAATTTTATTTTCCAAATTCAAATTCTTTCAAAAGTGTATGAGGAAAATCATGGTACATGTCACAAATTGGATTATTAGGAAGTTTTAAAAAAGGATCAATAACACAAATATGTATTAGAAATTTCATGTAAAATATGCCTTCAGTTTAAACCATGATCAGTTATGATCATTGGGAAGATGGATCTCTTTTTTCAGTTTCTTGGATTAACATGATTATGTGTTACTCATGATAGCTCTGTATATTTTAGTAAAGTGTTAGAATATTTATGAAGATATTGGGTTTATGTTACAAATGACAGTTTTTTCTTTCATCTTATAATAAAAAAGTAAGAAGTGTGTCATGGAGAAACATATTTAAGTCCTGAATTACAGGAGCATATTTAAGTCTCTCAGATCTTGATGTCATACATTAACTTGTGGGCTTCACTTCTTCTCTGGTTACCAATCCAAAGCTTGTGGTATAATCACAAGTATTCCTCAAGCTTAAGTTCAAATAAAATGCTGCCATATTGTTTTTCTAATTATCTGAAATTGTCTGTTAAGGATCTTTTTTTTCTAGTCATAATATAGTCATGCTAATTGTAGAAGATTATTCTTAGTTCTTGAGAAAGTTTTCTCCATAATCCTCAATCTGAGTTTTGGAATTCAGATTCATCTCATGCCTGATTGTAATAATATACATATGACTTATCACTTCTAAGCAAACTACTTCATAATATTAACCAGGGTGCCTATTTCAAATGTGGGCAGAGCCTAGCAAGATCAATATAAACTATTAATAATACATATATTTTGAGACACTCTTAGGTGTTCAATTGTCTTGAGTTTTGAGGTAAGAGACTTTAAATGAAATTGTATTGGAAACTGACTTACCCACCATGAGGAAGATTTCCTATGAATGCATTAAAAAGAAACAAGTGATAAAAGGATATGGAATTTTCATGACCTGCTCTGTCTCATGGTCATTTTTCTAGGCATATGTACAAGATTTTCCTGTGGCATTCAATGCACTTTGCAATCAGAGTGTTATTATAATTCTCTTGTTAGTTGTTAATTATAAATTAATTGTAAGTGCAATTGTAATGTAAAGGTAAACAATGAATATTCATAATTCCTTAATAGTTGGAGTCATCTGTTCTGCATAGCTGTTAACAAACTTCATTCATCAAAAACTTTCAAATGGCCCATTTATCTCAAAGGCTTTGGTGTTTGTAAGAATTTGACTTTCAGTTTTTCTGTCCCTTCTAGATTGGTCATTCCGAGGAATGAAAGGAAAGTCTCCACATTTTAATTTTTGTTCACTGTGCTATTACTTTGCTACCTAACATTTAAAGTCATAGCCTTATAATTTAAAAAATAATATGTATAGTAAAGAAGATATTATTACTATATAATAAAGGGTTCCTGTTTTAGACCTTGGAGATCATACCCTCCTTTGTAAATACTGATCTTGTGTTGAAACTTTGAGGCAACTGAAAAAAGTAAACCACTTACATGAAGAAGCTCCTGACATAGGAAGAGGAATGGTGGCATGAATGAATAATGTGTAAGGCTACATGAAGAACAAACAAGCAATGCGGGTGAAGCATTAAAAAGCAAAGAGAAACAAAGTTCTTCTGGAAATTTAAAGCATAATTGGATGGTTTGTTGTTGATACTAGTACTGCTTTGAGATTTAAACATCAGAATCCGTTGAAGAGTAATTTTTGATATTAAAATTGATAAAACTCAGTCTATGTTAGTAGCTCATAAAGCGACTGCTTATATACATCAGACACAAGATCCTGAGTTTAATCGCCAAGACTCCAAAATAGAAATAAAATATCATTATGGTAGATACTATCTAGAAAGGTTAAAATTAGAGAAAGCATACCCCAATAGCCTTGATGAAAATAAAAGTGAATTGTTATAAAATATTTAGGAAGGAAAATCGAAAGGAAAGTATTAATGACACAAATGCAAAGTAGAAATTACTAGCTATAATATGCCAAAAGAGCTGGCAAAGAAAAATGAAAAAACTGCCTTATGTAGCCTTAATTTAATATCTTTATTTTACAATTATACAAATTTTATCATTTGCTGGAATAAGAATATTTAATTACAAGGAAGATTAGCTTAATTTTCTGGACAGGACGATAGTAAATAATGACAAGAAATCTCCCTTTACCATAAACGGAATAATTACAAACAAAAACATGTTTCAAGATATGATGGGATATTTAATTTTTTTCTATTTATTTCTCCAAATTTAGAAAGCAGCAAAATAAAAATTAAAGTATAAAAAGAAAATTGTACTAGAACATATTTTAATGAATCAGAATTAAAATAGATAAGGAAGAATCAATAGATAACAAAACATACTTTAAACTAACAGGAAATTTACAAATCTGAGTAAAACTAACCCAAACCTCTATGTACAAACTCATCCAAGGTAATATGGTGAAAGATATTCCCCTAACCTAGCAAATACTCCCAGAGCTGAGAAGGTTTTATGTTAGAAAAACAGATTTATCTTAAAATGTCAGTTTCGTTTTGCTTAGAAATCATGCACTTTATAAAGTTAATTAAACCCCACCCCTTTAGAGATTCAATTACTCTCCCTGCCTGTCTGGCTTATCAAGACAAATATTATTGAATAGTCCATCCTTGAAGTATGATTATACTGAGTATAAGAAACAAAACAAAGACTGTGAGAATGAATGAAAGGTAAAGGAGACACAGTATGAATGAACCTAGGGAGCTATAAATGCAATGAGAGTGATCATTCATCATTTCTGTTAGCAAAGGTTTTAGTTTCTGAAGAACTGATCTTTTCCCTACTGAATAGGATCATATATTCAAGTAATACATCATTTTGAAGGGTCATGATCTTTAAAGGTTTCCAGCTTGCAATTTGAGTATACAATAAATTAATCTTTCCCATAATTGAACAATAAATTTAAATTTTAAATTTATTATAGGACATAAACTAATATAATGATAATATAATATAAACACGAATTTATCTTCTATAATAAAGTTAAATATTAAACCAAAAACAATATAACATGATGGAGATGGAAACTTCACAGATAGTAAATATTGTTATCTCTAACAAACTGCCATGCCCACAGAAATTCAGACTTTCCCTAGCGTATTCAAGGTTTCTTTCACGAGTAGATATCATCTTAATCTGACATGGAAACTACTGATTTTTAATACAGATAAATTAAAAA
Organism: Myodes glareolus; assembly: GCF_982192425.1. NCBI lineage: Eukaryota > Metazoa > Chordata > Mammalia > Rodentia > Cricetidae > Myodes > Myodes glareolus. The sequence continues at coordinate 29,641,403 of NC_142051.1, forward strand.
TGGGTGGATATACACTAACCCAAAAAAACTGACCAACTATTACAATGCTGAAGACCCTTAATGACTCACTGGATTTTCACTTCACATATTTTCTTCACCACAAAATCTGCCTATTTATTATTTTTACCTAACACTTTAAGAATAAAAGAAGGGTGATCTCATCTTTTGAACATTTAAAATGGGCCATTTCATTCATTCGACGTGTAAATTCCAATTTTTGCCATGTGTTAAATAGTTCTGTCTGCCATGTTACAATTAAAAGTTGAATCAGTGACATTCTACATTGTCTCTGTCAATGGTGGCAAATTTTACAATCAAGCAAACTTTAAAACAGTTTCTAACTATTCTTCAAAAAAATTTCAAATATTCTGTGTTTAACGCAAGCCTCTTAGGAGAATATCCCAAGCTCTTGTCAGGCAAAATCCCCTCGTTCCAATAACAACTAACATCTCTGCCAATTTGAATTTTTAAGCCAACTATAACATTTTTTTTGCCATGATATGAAGTGTGAAAACACCATGTTTCTGTCATTTTTCTTTTTTCTGATGGTGTCTGTTTTTTCCATCTTTTGACAAAATTACTACCAGCTCTCAGGTCTGATACTCAAATACTCAAATTCTTTGAAAGCAGGACAAGATAATGAGAGTAAAGACAACTAGTCACGGATTCACTTTCTATAGAAACACCAATTCCATTACCATCAACCCACCTAATTACCTTCAAGAGACCTAAAGAAATCATGAACCATATGCAAGACAGTACCTGGTTTTATAATAACAATAGTCATAATCATCATCATCATAATAATAAGTTCATGGAAGAGGGTAAAAATAAAACTACCTTGCTGCCATTTATCACTAATGGTGACAAGAATGATAACTTCAACAAATAAAAAGTATTAAGTTATAGATAATGAACTTGATATAGGACAAGAAGTGATGTAATGGACAAGGGGTATAATGGGCAGTTTAGAATGGAGGAAGAGGAGGAAGACATACTATAATTACATTATAATCTCAAAACATAAAAGAAAAAGTCATACATAAAGAAGCAGAACCATGTTTCCGGGTATCATTGAGGAAGAAGGGGAGTGGAGAATGTAAGAGCTAGGAGTGGTGAATGACCACACAGAAATGGGCTTTCCAGATACTACAGGGCAGATTCATGTATGAATAACTGCAGTTGAAACAGCATACAGAGAACCCAAGCAAGTTCAATCCAAGAATAATCCCAGCCTGAAAAGGGGGGGGGTAGTCATAAATCTACTGCAGTCTTAAGAGTTAGTGGCAGTTGACAAATGCTGGGAAACAGAATCAGTGTTCATTAAGGGCATTTCCAGATAAGCAGACCAGTTGGCAGTTGAGAAAAGCATATGAGTAGCCTGAATTATGTACAATGAGTCTAAACCTGAGAGAGGAAAGGAGGAGGAAAGAAATGAAGGCACACAAAGTCATAGAGCAAAGGGGTGAATCTTAGAGAAACTGGAAAGGTGAGTGAATGTGATTAAACTCCATTATACAAAATTCACATGGGAATAACTTTAAAATGAGGAAAAGACTTAACCAAGAATAAAGACAAAACATATGGTATGGGTGGCCCTTCTATCTGTGTGTTGCTTTTATTGGTTAATGAATAAATCTGTTTCAGCCACTGGCTTAGCAGTTAGAGCAAGGCAGGCATTCCAAGAAGGTAGAGAAGGAGAAAGGAGGCAGAGTCAGGGAGACGCCATGGAGCCACCAGAGGAGAAAGGCACCAGCCGTCAGCTGCAACATTGCTGGTAGGCCACAGGCCTCGTAGTAAAACATAAAATAATGGAAATAGGTTTATTCTAGATATTATAGCAAGTTAACAATACACTTAAGCTATTGGCCAAACAGTATTGCAAATAAAATAGTTTCTGTGTGATCATTCCAGTGTGAGTATAACAAAATATCATTTGGAATCATTTAATTTTTTTTTTATAAGTAAAAGAAAATGAAAAATGTAGACTTGGGTGAATGAAGAGGATTTGGGAAGAGCTGGGGGAGGGGAACCATTACCATAAAATTTTGTATAAAAAATATATTTCAATAAAAAATATATGTGAAAAGGGAAAAATATAAAAAGAAAGAAATGATCAACTGTTGAACAAATATAGACATTCTGACTTGAACTCTAAAAAATACACATATGTGAAAATCAACACGATACCCCATACACAAATATTTATTTTATGATTATATTAGACAAAGAATTCATTCTAACAACCTCATTAGCAACAATAAAGACTTCACTTGTTTTAAGTAAAACCAAACCAAACAACAGCAGCCAAACAAACATTGCAGTCAGTAGGTTGCCTTCTCTAAATACTATCTAACGTAATTACTTGCTTAGACTTCCCTCTGTGAAAACCATTAGCTATAGGTTTGCTATGTGCACTTGTGCTGTTTGTGCACTATACAAAAGTACTCAAGGGAGAGAATGAGAACCTCAATCCAAGGAGAACTCCATTCGCTCAGCCTGTGTCCCCGCATGGGGTCAGATCTTCCAGAAGCAAAACTGGGGAGTCAAAATATGCTTCCTTTACAACCTAAAATGCCAGCATCTTCCTAAACCGCCTGCAAATGGGACTGCTGCCTAGAGGAAAAGCTTGTTCTGATTTATGAACTCAGAGGGGAGTTCCTTCTAATTCTCACATGGTTGTTACGTGGTTTGATTGCAGACTTCTCTGATTATAACACCTCATAGGTGGAAGTTATGACCTGAGAACAAACCAGAGACACTACAATGCATTAGGAAGTGTCCTAGAGTGAGGTGCACAGGTGACTTTCATCAACAACAGGGAACTCGAGGGGATGGGGAGTATCAGATCTCAGATGCATTGAAATCTCATCTCTCAGCATTTCTCTCTTGCTCTTTATTAGAGATGGCGAGTGGCAGAAGGCAGGGTTAAGGGATTGGAGAAAGAGGGAGGGTAGAAGTGGGTTGACCAAAACTACATCTAAAACAAAGAAAAAAGGCACTTTATAACTTAATTAAAATACATTTTCATATGTAAATGGTGTTTGAACAGAAGTATCCTTTATGAAAGAGAAACACATGTTGCTCTCACGAGTTATTAAACAAAAATCTTAGTGCCAGACATGGGTTATCTCCCTACATGTTATTGGTCCAGGAGGGCTCAAAAGCAATCCAAACAGTACTTATCTTTGCCATTTCTCTTATTTCCAAGCTTTTATTAGATGTTAAGACCATATTGCTGAAGACCCACACATTTCCGCTATGGACACAGAGAAACCAACCTTGAACTAAGGAAAACTCTCCCTCTTGGCTCCCTTCCATATGCTGGAAGGTTCCCTGAAGGCTACTGAATGACACGAAACATGAACACTACCAAGAGCTGAACCATGAATATAACACTGACCTGACAGGCAAGAAATGCCCAAGGTACAAAACCGGCAAGACTGCTTATGGGGGTTACTACTGCTCTCTTGATTGAACTGAAAGCCTGTTCCACAAGAGGGAATTATTGTTTGGTACTGAATGCAGGTTAAAAACTTTTGGCCAGGGAAATGAGAGGCCCTAAAAGAGAACACAATGCTGTTGTTTTACAGTTTATGTACTCATAACTGTTCAAACTTCAGAGAGTAAGTGGCTGCTGAGGGAGGCCGGGAAGAAGGGGACACAGAGAGGTGAAGGCCATCAACATATTTATTATACGATTTTATTTGCTTGTTATGTAAACCGGGTCATCATTTCTCTAAGCACCATACCAACACGTGTTAATCATTAAGTCCTCTGTTCTTTTAGAAAATACTTACTTCAAAATAAGAATGATTTCCCCTACCTAATTCGTTGGGATAAATCTCCCTGATTACGTTCTTAAAATGGAACACATGTCTCAATAACTTTAGACATGTCACTCTTACAATTTTATACACATCCAGTAGCATAGTGACTGGCCTTATCAGGAACATGGAACACTGCTTACCAAACTCAAATCTCTCATCACTTACTCAGACAAATATATTCCTCTGTTTGTAAGTGATAAATTCCAAATTTCTCTGTAATTGATAAAGGAAATTCAGTGTGATACGTCATCCATAACGTGGTGGGGTGATCATTGCTGGCGAGAGTGCCATTCTCTTAATCACATTAACCCCCTGATGGTTTAATCAATTAATCACATTAATCCCCTGATGGTTTAATCAATAGCATGTGCTACCTATGTTAGGATAGCTTCTGTAAAGCATTCCAACATGTGGAAACGATTTAACATAGATGTGCTTTATCACCCAACATCTAATTTACTTCAATACTGCTATTACAACAGAATTTTCTTAGTTCAGTTTCATGGGCAGCTCTTTAAGCTCCTTACATATGTACAAGTCACATGTAGGTGAACTTACCACCTTCTGTCTGTTTTTCACAAAGTTTTAGTGGCCTCCTTTCTCTTCTTCTCTGGTTTCTGAATGAAAACCAATACTATCACTTTATTAGGATATTCTTTTTTAATTAATTAATTTTTCACTTATTTTACATCTAGACCACAGTTGCCCCTCCTTCCTCTCCTTTGTCCCCCAGCTCCCCTCTACCCTACCCCTCTGCTCCTCCTCTGTCTCCATTCAGAAAGGGGCAGGCCTCCCATGGGTGTCAACAAAGCATGGCACATCAACCTCAGTCAGGACCAGCAAGCTGCTCCTTCTGCACAAGGGCTGAACTACCCAGCATGGATAATAAACATCTCTTGCTGGATCGCCTGTCTCATTCAGAATGAAAATAAGCCAGGAAAGTATTATCCCCATCCCTGACTTCTTCTTCCTCCGTTTTACCGAACAACCAGACACAGTACATTAAGAAGGACCCTGCTGCTCCAGAGGCCCTGCATCCCAGCAGCTGCGCTTGCCTTTGAACATCATGACCATGACCTTCAGGGGAGATCTCACTCGATGGCATCTTCTTGCCCTTCTGTCTTTATCTCTGCCACTTGTCACAGTCTGATCAACTTTATATTAGTTGCTAGGAGTTGATTTCTGGGAGAGTTCTATTCCATTCTCATTTTTTAGATTAATTTTTTTGATGCAAGGTTTCTCTATAACCCTGTCTAGCTTGCAATTCACACACAGACTGCATTAAAATTTGCAGCGAACCTCCTGTTTCTTCCTCCCCAGGGCTGAGATTATCGATGTGCACAGCTGGATCCTGCACTATATTAGGTTATCACGTGATTCCTTCCATTCTAAATGTAAACCATAAAAGCATAGGCTTTGGTTACGTCCCTCAGTGTCGGTGCAGGACCCACAATGTAAGCTGGAGTTCAATAAAGATTTATGACATGAATGAGGTCATGTCACTTAACTGTCAGATATGTATTGTTGGTATTCTTAAAGTTGTTCAGTGTCACTAAAGACTTTTTAACATAGAAATTAAGACCTGGTGGTACATGCCTTCAATCTCAGCATTTGAAATATATAGTCACAAGGCGCTACACAAGTCAATGCCATCCAAGTCTGTAATAGTGAAATATAGGCCAACCTGGGGTACATGGTGAGACTCTGGCATAAAATTGAAAGAAAAAAAGAAAGGAAGGAAGGGAGGGGATGAGGGAAGGAGGAAGGGAGGGAGGGAGGGAGGGAGGGAAGAAGAAAAGAGAATGAAGGAGAGAAGGAAAGAAATAAGGGAGGGAGGGAGGGAAGAAGAAAGGATATGAAAAATACCATTCACAAATATTTCAGCTACAAAATACATAAAGCAATATTTTCAACTGTAGAAAATCACTAAGAGTTTGTGTTACATTTAATGTATGTGTGTGTGTATGTGTGTGTGTGTGTGTGTGTGTGTGTGTGTGTGTGTGTGTGTGTGTGCGTGTTTATGTAGTCAGGTATGCATCACAGTGAAAGGATGCAGGTCAGAAGTCAACTTGTAGAGGAACTTTCACTCCTTTCTCTTTGTAGATTTCCACTGAATGCAAATCATTAGGCTTCACAGTAAATACATTCACCTGCTGATCCATTTTGACAGCCAGCTCTCACAAATACTATTCAAAAGCGAGTTTGTGTCAAAGGCCTTGTGCTCTTCTGGTTGAAATGTTTAATACTATATTTATGCCTTTATCCCTTTTCTTAATGTCTGATGCATGTTCAGATGATGAGAGGGTTATGTAATATGATTGCCAGAAACGGTCCTTCTGCAGAATAAAAAACAAGTAATGTAAGTAAGAGTTGGTCCTATGGGAAATAAGGCAGCACCACCTTCACTGGAGAACGGCCCTTGCTCTTTGCTGTGTGATTGAACAGAAGAGCTGTCTGAAATATAGCTTGTTCACCAAAGGTAGATTTTTTTTTCACAGTAACTTTGTACTTACTTTCTTACTCCTCCTTTCTAGGATGATACATGTATGAATATTTTAACCATGACTGCAATTATCAATGCCTTCATGATTGAAGAGTCTTCATCACATAAATAAGCTTCTAGAACAAATGACAAACAGAATCAATAAGTAATTTTCACATATAAAAAGATCTACCGTGTTGGTTATTTTTACATCTATCAATTGCAGCTTTGATGAGGAAGGCCAATGTGAAAAACAGAAATATAGATGTTGATATACATATCAATTCTACATTTTCAAAAACATTGGAGAAACCATTATGATTATTACACTGGCTTCAATTCAGGTATGATAAATAAAATTAAACAATTTCTCCAAAATATCATTGCCTTTAGTCTACACACACATACACACACAGAGGGGGGGAGAGAGAGAAAGAGAGAGAGAGAGAGAGAGAGAGAGAGAGAGAGAGAGAGAGAGAGAGAGAGAGACTAATACTCTAGAAAGTAGACGAAGAACATATAATGTTAGGTGATAAAGGAAATATGGAGGTGGGCAAAAAGACACATGAGACATGAAGCAGGAACTTTTCTGGGTGAGTGGGGGCCTACAAAGAAGGAACAGAGGTAGCAGGGGAGTTGGGAATCTTGGAAAAAGGAAAACCACAGATACACAGTTTGTTTGAGAATGTCATAGTGATTTATAATACATTAGATTTTTATTTAAAATGAATAAACAAATGCCGTATAATTAACATTGCAGGAGGGGAGAGAGAGAGAGAGAGAGAGAGAGAGAGAGAGCGAGAGAGAGAGAGAAGAGTCTGACACTCTTTGGAAGGAAAAGATAAGGAAGAGACTTCTAAAATAAACTGTTTCAGGTCAGTCAATAAACAGGATATTGTTTCATTTGAGTTTTGGAGAAAAAGAGATGGAAGAAGAACAAAGTGACTCATCCATTAATGAAATATTGGTACAAAAGAAAGTCAATAGAATTAAAGGCAGAGAATGGTCATTAGTTAAAGTGGATAAGATTATCATTCAAAATTTCTCTCTCTTTCTCTTGGTCATTATCTATTTCCAGCTATTGACTCTCAATTCTGCCATTGTTCACTTTATACAGAGACATAACCACATTAAATTATAATTTTTGAAAGAATATTTTTCCATTTCTTTTTTACATTTTATTTTACCTCAAATATGAGAAGAGATGTTTATCAAACAGAGCAGTTCCCTTGTTTTGGAAAACAGATGAAGACAATATGTGGAACATACCTTGAAGCTAACTATGGCTCACTCAGAAGATGCTGAATCATGCCAGAAAGAAAATGGTTTTAAATATTTTATTAAGAGAAGGTGCTAGAAAGAGAAGTAAGCAAAGTGTGGCACACGTCTTTAATCCCAGAATTCAAGAGGTAGAGGTAGGTAAATCTCTGAATTACAAGCAAGCCTGGTCTACAGAGGGATTTACAGGACATCCAGGGATACGCAGAAATCCTGTCTCAAAAACCAGAAACAAAGAGAGAAACAAGAAAGAAAGAAAGAGTCTCTCTCATTCACATATTCAGGAATCCCATAAAAAGCAATAAACTGGAAGCCACAATATATACCAAAGGACCCTGGAGAGATCCGTGTGGGCTCTATGATTGTTTTTCAGTCTGTTTCTTCATATGAACATAGATTATATTGATTCAAAAGCCCTGATTTTCTGGGTGATCTTCACACTCTGTGACTAGGCTCTTTTCTGCCTCATCTTCATGGAGTTCCCTGAAGAGATTTGATGGAAATATTCCATTTGGGGCTGAGTATTCCGAGGTCTCTCAATCTCTGTATGTCTGGCTATGGGTCTCTGTATTTTCTCCCTTCTGCTGAAAGGGCAAATTTCTCTGCTGATGGCTGAGCAAGGCACTAATGAGTCATTAGGAGTCAGTTTCCTTTTGAAACAGTGCTATTTGGTTTCACTCTAAGTCCCTGGACAGTCTAGTCTCAGATTCTCAGTCTCCCAGTGTACAGTACGGTTTACATCTCATGAATTGGATAGACCTTGAGTCAAATCAGATATTGGTTGGTCACTCTCCCAAGTTAATCCCAGGTTGTTTGACAGTCTTCAGAGTACCTTCCTGTGTCAAAGACACTAGAACTTATGGGTGAAGGCTCTACTTAGGCACCAGCTCGGGTTCTCCATTTTCAATGAGATGTGTGGGTGTTGCCTTCAACAGGGCCTGCAGTCAGTTTGTGGAGAGCAGCCTATTGTCTTAGCAATGGTCTTGATTGTCTGGAGATTCTCCTGGATCCCTTTGGTCAATAAGTCAAATAGCTGTAAGTTAATCCTGGTGTACTAAAACTTCATTTGTTGACCAAAAAAAAAAGGGTCAGTTAGGGTCTATCTCCCCATAATTTGGAGGTTTCAATTACAATCCACTAAATTATGTACTATTTACTTATTTACTATTACTTTATTAGGTTTTCATACTGTCCCTCAAATGGTCCTTAACTTTAACTATCTCTCCCTGAATCACTCCCTTGTCATCTTCTTCCTTACTCCTCCCCATTTGATTCTCACGTTCCAGTATCCTCTCCATCCATTCACAATTATCTACCCTATTTCTCTTTCCTCACAGAATCTCTCTAACTCTTTAGCCCCTTTTGCTATATCCAACCTCTGTAGTTTCTGGACTGTAGCTTGGTAATTACCAACTACAACTAATACGCACAAATAAATGAATATATACATATTTTCCTTTATGGGTCTGGGTCAACTCATTCAGAATGATTTTTTTCTGGTTCCATCCACTTGCCTGCAAATTTCATAATTTCATTTTTTAAACAACTGAGTAATGCTCTATTGCATAAATATACATTTTTGATACATTCTTCTGTTGAGGCATATAGGTTGTTTGCATCTTCAGTCTATTATACATAGAGCAGCAATGAACATGGTGCCTGTGCTGATGGTGTTCCACTGAGAAAGTCTTTCCCTGAGTCAATGAGTTCAAAGTTTTTCCACACTTTCTCTCACATCAGGTTCAGTGTATCTGTCTCTATGTTAAGGTGTTTGATCCATTTTTTGTTAGCTTTTTTTTGTTCTTTTTTATAAGTAGAGTTACATTTTGATCATCATGGATGTTCCCTTTCTTTCTGGTAGGATAGAACATCATGGATGTTCCCTACTCTTTCTGGTAGGATAGAGCATCCTTTAGGTATATGCTCAAGAGTGGTAGAGCTAGATCTTGAGATAGATTGATTCTCAGCTTCTTGAGAAGCCACCTCACTGATTTTCATGGAGCCTGCACACACTTGAACTCTCACCAGCAATGGATGAGTGCTTCCTTTAACACAAGTACTTACAAGTATGAGCTGTCACTTATTCCATTGGTCTATTTTAGCCATTCTGGCAAGGGTCTAATAAAATTTCAAAGTAGTTTTGATTTGCATTTCCCTGATGGTTTAAGGACATTCGATATTTCTTTAAGTGTTTCTCAACAATTATGTTTCCTCTTCAAAAATTCTCCCTTTAGATCTGCACGCCATTTTTAATGAAGTTGTTTTCTTGATATCTAGATTTTGAGTTCGTTATGCATTTTGGATATCAGTCTTCTACAAAACATGTAGTTGATAAAAATCTTTTTCCCATCATCCAGGCTGCAGACTGAATAGCAGTGCCCTTTGTCCCGCGGAGTCTTTTCTGTTTCATAAGGGCCTACGTATCAGTTCTGATCTTAGTGCCTGTGCTGATGGTGTTCCACTGAGAAAGTCTTTCCCTGAGTCAATGAGTTCAAAGTTTTTCCACACTTTCTCTCACATCAGGTTCAGTGTATCTGTCTCTATGTTAAGGTGTTTGATCCATTTTTTGTTAGCTTTTTTTTTTGTTCTTTTTTATAAGTAGAGTTACATTTTGATCATCATGGATGTTCCCTTTGATGCGTTCTTGGATTCGGTCTGTAGTTACTGAGAATTTTTTCACCTATGCTCATAAGGGAAAGTGGTTTATAATTCTCTTTCTTAGTTGGGTCTTTATATAGTTTGAGTATCAGAGAAACCTCATACAACAAATTAGGAAATTATCTTTCTGTCTCCATTTTGTAAAATAATTTGAGGAGTATTGGTGTTGACTCTTTTTTGAAAAAATTATATACTAAAACCTAATGACCCTGATCTTTGGAAGACTTTTAGCTACTTCTTATATCACAATATGGCTTATAGATTTGTTCAGATTGCTCATCTGATCTTGATTTAACTTTGGACAGTTATATGTATTTAGAATTATCCTTTTCTTTTAGATTTTGCAATTTGATGGGATGTAGGTTTTTAAAGCATGTCCCTATGATTCTATGGATTTCCTCGGTATCTATTGTTATGTCTGCCTTTTCCTTTCTAATTTTGTTATCTGAATACTTTTATTCCAGGTTTTAGTTGATTTGAATAAGTGGTTGCCAAGCTTCTTGATTTTCTTAAAGAATCAACTCTTTATTTTTTAGATTATTTGTACTGTTTGTTTTGCTTGTTTCTTTTTATTTTATTGATTTCAGCCCTGAATTTGTCTACTACTGTTAGATATCGTTTCCTGGTTTATTCTAGCACTTTTAAATGCACTGATAAATGACTGGTGTGAGATCTTTCAGTTTTGTTTTTTTTTAATGTTGGCTCTTAGTGCTATGTACTTGCCTCTTAAAATACCCCTCATTCTTCAGCTCCTCATTTGGACCTTGGGGGCCCAGTCCGGTGTTCCAATGTGGGTCTCCATCTGTATCGCCATCCATCGTCAGATAAAGGTTCCCTCTGGTCTTGCCTTCTTTGCTCACTTTCTCTTTCCTTCTGCTTCTCGTTTGGACCTAGGGAGTTAAGTCCAGTGTTCCAATGTGGGTCTCTGTCTCTATCTCCATCCATCGCCAGATGAGGGTTCTATGGTGAAATGCAAAAAATATTCATCAGTATGATTGTGGGCCAAGGTCGGTTCAGGCACCTTCTCCTCTGTCCAGAGAACAATCTGGGGATCTCTCCTTGGACCTGGGATCCTCTTTATAATCAAGTCTCTTGTAAACCCTAAAATGACTCCCTTAGTTGAGATATATACTTCCCTGATCCCATATCCATCCTTCCTCCCTCCCCCCATTCCAGTCCCCTGAGTTTTCCCCATTCCTCCCCTACTCCTTTCTCTCTAACCCTCTCCCCTTCCAACAACCCCCCCACCCCCCCAAGGTCCAAATGAGGAGCAGAAGGAGGAAGAAAATGAAAAATGAAATCAGCCATCACCCACTGATACAAGGGGACTGATCTAATGAGAGTTCACCAAGGCCAGTTGGACTGGGACTGAACGAGCACGTGATCCAACCAGATTCTCTGAATGTGGCCGGATTCTCTGAATTTGGCTGGCCCGGAGTCTTTCTGAAAAGCCATTGACAATGACATTGGGACTTGTTTCCTCTGCATATACTGGATTTTTGGGATCCAGTCTGTTTGGATACTCACCTTCCTGGACCTGGAGGGAGGAGGGGGGAACTTGAACTTCCCACAGGGCAGGAAACCCTGAAGGCTCTTTGGGATGGAGAGGAAGTAGGAGAGGGAGTGGGGGGAGTTGAGGGTGTTGGGAGGAGGGGCGGAAATGGAAACTTTTATGATTTAATAAACTTTGAATTAAAAAAATAAAATAAAATACCCCTCATTGTGTCCAGTAATATTTGGCATGTTGTGTATTCATTATTAGTTCTAAGAAGTCATTAATTTCTTAATTTCTTTCTAGACCCATTATTCTTTCAGTCGAGAGTTGTTAAATTTCCATGAATTTGTAAGTTGTTTGTTGTATGTGGGTTTATATATATATATTCAACTTTAATCTGTGGTGGTCTGATAAGTAGATGGGAGTTATTTCAATTTTCTTGTGTCTGTTGAGACTTGCTTTGTAACAAAATGTGTGGTCAATTTTGCAGAAAGTTCTGAGAGTCACAAAGAAGGAAGTATATTCTTTTGTGATTTGTGATTAGGTGAATTAAATATATTTGTTTTATTACATCTGTTAACTCTAGCACTTTTCTATTTAGTTTTTGCCTGGATAACCTGTCCATTGAAAAATATAGGGTATTGAAGTCTCTCACTATAAGTAGATGGAGGTAAATGTGTGATTTAAGCTATAGTAGTGTTTATTTTATGAACTCAAGTGCCATTGTGTTTGGTGCATATATGTTGATAATTTCAGTGTTCTCTTGGATTTTTTTCCCTTTGATGGTTTCGTAGCTGTAGTATCCTTCCCTATCTCTTTTGATTAAGGTATAATTTGACAGATATTAAAATGGCTCTACCAGCTTGCTTCTTAGGTATCTTTGGTTGGAATATCTTTTTAATCATTTTACCTTGAGGTAATATCTATTTTTGATGTTATGTTGTGTTTGGATGCAGCAAAAAGATGAATCCTTTTTTCATATCCATTTTGTTAGTCTGTGTCTTTTTTTTTTTTTGAGAAATTGAGACCATTGATGTTGAGAGCGAACAATGAGTGAGGTTTGTTGATTCTTTCTATTTATAAATATAAATAAATACCTGTGGGTGTGTTAGTGTGTGTGTGTGTGTGTGTGTGTGTGTGTGTGCGTTTCCCTTCTGATTTGCTTGTCTAAGATTATTTAGTCCATGTGTTATTTTGGGTGCAGTTAACTTCTTTAGATTGGAGGTTTTCTTTTCATGCCTTCTGTAGAGCTGAATTTGTAGATATGACTTAATTCTGCAGTCTCTTCTAGTCTGTAGAAGATTTCGAAAGGTAATTTTTGCTTTTAAAGTCTCTATTGAGATGTCGGCTATAATTCTAATAGGTTTGCTTTTATATGTGCCTTGGTCTTTTTCACTTTAGACTTTGAATATTCTTTCTTTATTCTGTATGTTTAGAATTTGGATTATTGCCTGCCACAGGAACTTCTTTTTTTTTTTTGGTCCAGTCTATTTTGGTGTTCTTTATGGTCCTTTATGTATTTTGTACCATGACAGGCATATCCTTCTGTGGATTAGGAGACTTTTCTTCTATGGTTTTATTGCAAGTATTTTCTAAACCTTTGACCTGGGTCTCTTCACTTTCCTCTATTCCTATTATGTTTAGGTTTGGCCTTTTCATGGTGTCCCAGATTTACTGAATGCTTTGTGCCAGGAGAAATTTTTACACTTGGCATTTTATTTGATTGAGGTGTCCATGGCTTTTGTTGTGCCTTCAATGCCTGAGATTCTTTCTTCCATCTTTTGTATTCTGATGGTGAGGTTTGCCTCTGAGAGGTTCCTGTTAAAGTTCCTAAATGTTTTATTTCACAATTTACCTGAGTTTGAGTTGTCTTTACTGATTCTATTTCAACTTTCAGGTCTTGAACTGTTTTATTCATTTCCTTCCACTGTTTGTGATTTCCTCTTTACAGACCCCTATCTTATTTACAGAGACTATTTTAAGGTCTCTTTTATTTTTAATGCTTCAGCTATGCTACAGTACTCAGGGCCTGCTGTGATAAGACTGCTAAGTTCTAGAGGAGACATATTGTCCTGGCTATTATTGACTTTGTTTTTCTGCTGCTGTCTATGCATCTGAGTTTGGGAAAACTGCATTTCTAGGTGCTGATATTTGGTCTTATTACGTTGGATAGCTGTTTTGTTCCTTGTGCTCTCTGGTTCTTAGGAGAATGTGATGACTGTCTTTTGCCCAGTAGGAAATTCTGGGATCCTCATAGGTATGTACTCAGAATGAGAGTAGAGAGTAGAAGAGGCCACAGCAAATGGTCTTCACAGAATCAGTGATGCACCTACTATGCTTAGGTGCTGGGATAGGGCAAAGGGTTGGGAGAGGGAACTTAGTAGGGGAAGATAATTGTGACCCACTGGGGATAAGAACAGTAGGGAAAAATAAAAGGCTGCAATACTTGATGCTAGAAGACCTTCAATTCAAAAGTCTTATTTTTAAGGTTAATCCTAACAGGGATGGATCATAAAGTACTCGTATTATAAAAGCTACTAAATTGTTATAAACTGTTAGGGATAATTAACAAACGCAAGTTAATAGTTACCTTATAAATACTCAAATTCTTTATTGTGATCATAATTATAATGTGTTATGCTAAGTACTAATACAATTAATTAGAGGAATAAACCTTATTTAACTCCCTGTTACTGCTTTCAAAGTTAAGCCTAAAACAAGTAACTAAAAACAAGCAAAGTTTAGTTTAGACATCATTAATAGATAATGGTCCTCAAATGCTTTAGAAATCTGCAGAAAATGGCATTTAAGGTATTTAATACAAGAAGCTTTCAGGGATGGGGAGACATGCCAGCTCCTGCCAGTACCCCTAATCTCTTCCAAAGATATTTGGCACAGAAGAACCTCTACCTAGAGCTTGCTTTAAACGTGGCAAAGCTACTACTGGGTGAGAAACTGCCCTTCACTTTCTTGACTGCTGACAGGATGCTCTCCAAACTGCATACAAGCAAACACTGGGGAGTTGATTACATCGCGCTGTCTAGAGAAAGTAGGCCAGTTTCCCCAAGTTCCTACTCCATAGGACACTCTGTCAGATCTTCTATTCCTAGCAGCCAAAGTCTGATGCTACCCTGGAACTTTTACCTCCAGTGACCATGGAGGTGACTGTCCAAGTAGCCAGTTAGTCTCTGACATTTTTCACAGATTCAGGAGCTTCTTGGTCGCGCCTTTCTGTTTACACAGATGCATTCTTCCCAGGTCTCTGATAACATTGATGACTGTGGTAGCTAATGATAGCTTTGTCATTTTAACCATAACATCCAAGACATAGCCACATTCTCAGTTCTCTTTGTATGTAAAAATCAGGCCACAGGTCTCAATTTTCTAAACGTGCTATTAGGTCCAGACACATTTTACCTTGTTACCACTCGAAAATGGGATAAATTCACAAAACAGATTATTTTTTGCTATTACTTTTTACTGTTTTTTTATTTTTCATTTATATAATTCCTTTGCTTAAAGGAACTCACTTTACAATGGTTGCTCCTATTATCAACCACGTGTGTCTGTTGGTGAAAAACTGAAAAGAAAAAAGATGTGAAGTTTGTGTAAGGGCTGAGGATATAAAATCTTAAGTTGTGAGGATCTATGAAAATGTTCAAGGGTCTAATAAAGTGTTTTAAGGTTTGTCAGTGCAAGGCATAAAGGTTAGAGGATGCAAAAAAGTTGTGACAAGAAGAGATTTAAAATGTATAAAGAGAATGAAAAATGTTTCTGATCTCTCTCCCTCACAATGTTATTGTTATATTGCTGTATCAGAGCTATAACATTAATCAATGGAGTTCTGAGAAGCTATTAATCTAGCTCTGGTAAAGGCTACTGCTTTTATCATAGTCTCAAGCTCAAGATTTTAAATTTCTTTTCATTATCTTCTGAGTATAAACTTAAAGGGACTTCTGACTATGCTAGAAATGTCTGTCTCCTCAATATACATCCAGCCAAGTGGGTAGAGGGGAGAAGCCCCTCCTTCATGTCTGTATTCATGCTGAAAATCAGGATCAAGCATGCTTTCGCCCTTCTGCTCCACTGCAGCTTTCTGTCCACTCGGAGCTCAGCTTGAAGAGTGACCACACTTTTAATGCAAAATAATTTTCCAAGCACCTACTGTGACGTAAAGGTGTGAGTTGCCGCCTTTTCTACCATGTGGATTTCAGTACAAATCACAAACAATGGTAATGCAAACGTGCCTACAGCTTATACCTTTTTGTAAACTTAAAAATTTTGAAAGCTTCGGGGATTCCATGTGAATCCACCTCTCACAGGTCAAATGGACTCCACACAATTCCTCCTGTCAATCAACAGTGTATCTACCCACCTAATTATTCCACTTATTTCTGGGAGTGAGGTCCCCACCCTCTTTCCTGATTTTGGTGACTGCCATCCCCCAATACCAGGACCATGGGTCTAAAACTTTTAATGTATACCTGAGGAAAGTTTCCCCTGAGCCCCTTAACTTTATCTTTTGCTCCTACCATACATCTGCTCCAGCATCTTGTCAGGCCCAAGTATTCCCTCAATATCTACCTCTCAGACAGCTTCAAAGCAGCTTGCCGCAGGTGGTCCAGCCCCACAAACTGCTTCAACTAGTCCCGGCTTTTCTAGACTCAAATGGTCCCACAAACCCTGGACAGTGGGTGAAACAGCAGCTCTTTCCAGGACTTGGCCAGCATCCCAGCTTTCTTGGGTCCCCAAAGATGTCACCATTCTCACACAGTGGGGAGTCCATTTGACCTTTAGCACAGTACCCCCATTCTTGCCTCACCGTCACTCCTTCCTATTCCTCATATTTTATAATACAAAAGGGAGCAATGTTAGTGTTAGAAAGAAGGCACTCCACACCATAGCCTGCCTGTCAGGATTCAGTACCAGCTGCTTCATCACTCACCACCTCCAGATGTGGCACATCTCTACTGTAGCTACGAGATGCATATTTTAATACGCAACATGTGCCCTCTTTCTCAACAACATGGCTCTACATTCTGGTCTGTCTGTCTGCCGGTCTGTCTGTATGTCTGTTATTCTCATTCTCTCTCTCTCTCTCTCTCTCTCTCTCTCTCTCTCTCTCTCTCTCCCTCCCTCTCTACTCTGAGAGGGTCTTTTGCTTCTCCTGCCCCAATAAAACTCTTTGCATTTCATTCGTTGTGTGGTTTGATCTCTTAGTGGCACACCTTGGCATGGACTTGCAAGGTACCTTTTGCTACTTATCCTAACAGGAGGAATTTGTGAGAAATGCTAGGGATAAGAAAACCATCATCAGAATATATATTATATAAAAATAAGAAAAATTGTCTTGAAACCAATAAGTAAGCTTAAGATCCAAAATGAAGGATCCTATTTCAAGAACATTAGAACAGCTGGGAAAGGCAGATGTGGTCTAACAGAAATAGCTGCATCTTGAGTAAGTTCGGAATATTTATGACGTACCAGTAAAATTTCAAAATAGACAATTATATTCATTAAGCTGTACCCTTCACAAACTGAATAGATAGCATATGACCTGAACCTCATACAGTATAAGAAAACGTCACTTGGGCATTATTTGTGCTTTGTTTGTTTGCTTGTTTTAGATTTGTTTTATTTTATTGTGTGGGTGTTTTGCTGGCACCTATGTCTGTGAACTTCTTACATACAGATCCCACAGATGCCAGAAAGGAGGCCAAAAGAGATGTTGACTCCACTGGAACAAGAGTTAAAACTGATTGGTTGCCTCCATGTGTGCATTGAAAATCTAATCAAAGTCCTCTAGAAAAGAAGTCAGGGCTCTGCAATTTCTAGCAGTAATTTGGACATTCTTAATTCTTGTTGACATTTACAAAAAAGATATGAATTTAAAGGTGGCCTAGACAAAGAGGGAATACAAAACCATGAACATCTTCTCCCCCAATGGATCTCCACTTCTTTCTG
Organism: Myodes glareolus; assembly: GCF_982192425.1. Classification (NCBI taxonomy): domain Eukaryota; kingdom Metazoa; phylum Chordata; class Mammalia; order Rodentia; family Cricetidae; genus Myodes; species Myodes glareolus. The sequence goes on from NC_142051.1 coordinate 29,659,110, forward strand.
CTGTGTTTTCCTGTGTGTCAGTAGTGAACAGGGACCCACGATAGGAATTCAGAACGTGGATCTTCATCAGCCTATGCTCAGAACACTACCTGAGAATCATGCATTTAAAATAATGGGATGGTGTGGAATTGAGGAAAGTAAGAAGCCACCCAGAGACATTAAAGGAAAGAGAAGGAGGATTGCAATGGGAGAATCAAGTGGCAAATGTAGCAAAAATGGAGGAAATTCCTGGTTAGAATCTGAGACTCAGGGAAACTAGGTGAAAAGCCAGAAAGATTACAAAAGACACAAGTAGAGAAAAAAGAAAGACATGTTTTAGGAACTAAATGAAATGCAAATCAGAAAATAAAGCCATAATAAAATTGTCTCTGACTGAAAATAATATTTATATAGGAATAAAATGAAAATATAAAGCTTATTAATCATCTTTTTATACATGTTTAAAGGTTTTAAATATGTAAAAATATACAAATAAAGCCAACATACAGTGCATAATTTTGGCAATATTTCACAAATATTCTAAATTATGAGAAAAAAATTCTCTACAGGGTATTGAAATAATTGTTGACCCTCATATTCTTGTTGCTAGATTCAAGAAACTATTGCTCTAAAACTTATGTATCTGCAAACCTTTCAATTTTATTTATATATATATATTAGTTTATATAAATAAATTAGATATGTTAGTTTATATAAATATCTGCATATTTTGACATAAGCACCTTCCCCCAAAATCCAAGGTTATATTTTTTCCTGTATTTTACAATCTGTTCTATGTTACTGTTATTTAAAACTTGGTTTTAGAACTATAAACTCAATTTTGGTATTGTTGCTATGACACCTACAGTTAATTAATATTTAGGTTGAGTATTTCTTTCATGAATTTGTTTATTCACTATTTCTCTATGCATTTCAACCAACAGTATTCTAGATTTTAGTAATGGTTTATAGAAGTATTGATTACAGAACATGCAAAATATCTCAACAGGTAAGGACACCTGCCACCAAGCCCAATGTGACATAAGTTCAATTCTCTCGGTCAATAGATACTAGAAAAAACATCAATTTCTGTTAATTGTCCTCTGACCTCCACATGTATCCCATAGTGTACACCTACACACACACACACACACACACACACACACACACACACTACTAAAAATTTTTAAGGAAATGATCTCTTTTTAATGATCTTTTATTTAGCTGTCACATTTTTATTGATTTTTATTGAGCTGTACATTTTTCTCTGCTCCCCTCCCTGCCTCTCCCCCAAGGTCTCCATGCTCCCAATTTACTCAGGAGATCTTGTCTTCATCATCTTGAGTGGGGTAACCCAGACACAGAAAGACAAGTATCACATGTACTCACTCATAAGTAGCTTTTAAAAATAAAGCAAATAAAACCAGTCCACAAATCACAATCCCAGAGAATTTATACGACAATGAGGACCCTAAGAGAGACATACATAGATCTAATCTACATGGGAATTAGCTGTCACTCTTAAATGGTGGGTTAATCCTCAATAGACTCATTTTCTTCTGACTCTTTCTTACCAGGCATATATTTCTATAGATGACAAAACTTCTGTAAACCTAAATTTACTTGCTTGATGTTTTCCTGTTGTCTCTTAGATTTATTTCACAACCATAATGGCCGAATGCTAATTCAGTTTTCTTCCTATAGTATAGAGAGTATCTTGTTCAGTTCTCAGCAAGCATAGATGAAGTGAGGAATGGCTTAGAATAAGAAAGCATTTATTCATCTTCTTTTCCCCATTCTACAGTGACCTGGTGAAAATGCTTGCCCAACACGGCTCGAGTTCATGTATCGCTTTTCCACTTCTTAATTTCTGCTTTGTGTTTTCAGTCTAGTTACCTTCGTGTCCTTCTGTGTGGCCTGCTTTCGAATAGCTTTAATTTCACCATTATTGTTAACTATTTGCCTCTCCCGCTGACTGCTCCCTCTCCACAGCAGTCAGTACAGTGTTCATTTCTAAGTCAGATAATTTTTTTTTTTTTTTTTTTTTTTTTTACAGATTTTCCTCTCTCTGCTCGGCAACTTGCTGTTATTATTGTTGGAACAATTATCTCTGTTAGAATAATATACATTTATTTTACTCTCTATTTGTAACATTTTGCTTTTTCTAGAAACTTTAATTATCATGGCTATTTTCCCTGCAGAATCTCATGGTTATCAGAATATCATTTGGGGGCTCTGTATGAAAGTCTTTTCTGCTCTGCGGGTTCTATTTGTCCACATGTCCAGCAAGAACTGGTGATGCAGTGTTTTGAGGTGAATCTCTACAAACACTCATCTCATCATATTGCCAATATATCATTCTTTGTCAGGTCCTTAAAGTTATGTCAGCCTTAAGCTCTGCTCCTGTTTCTAAAGAAGCTTGAAATCTTTTCCAGTAATATTAGGTATTTACCTTTTAGGATTCACGTGATTCTTTCTTATTTGTAACTATGTGATTTTCTCTCTTCCTGATCCATTGAGGTACCTTGTTTGATGTTGCGTTCATGAATTCATGAGTTTGTTTTTAAAAGAGGATTTCTCTGTGTACCCCTGATTGTCCTGGAACTAGCTCTATAGACAAGTCTGCATTTGAACACAAATATTCAACTTCCTCTATCAACTAAGTACTGGGATTAAAGGTATGCATCACACACACACACACACACACACACACACACACACACACACACATACACACACACAAAACATCCATAAAATTTTAAATGGTATGTGTGGACATATCTAAATATAAGTGTGTATACTTACTGTGTGTTGAGAACCCAGTAAGGACTATGTTTATCTTCATTCTCTTCTCAAATTAACATCACACATATTAATTTCTAACATTGATATTAATATTTTAAATACCAAACCACCTGTTGGTACTCACACGTCAACCTCATTATTTCTTTTCTTTTGTTCCCTATGTTTTACAAAGCAAGAATTGCTGATCTCTCAACTGTCTTTAGTTGAGGAAAGAAAAAGCAAATATAAACACAAATAGTCTCCTGCATTGCCCAGTTAACAATACAATTTTATATAATAGGACAGAAACATTAGGAAGATACATTAATTTTCCTAATTAATATTTTCCCAAATTTTCCTGATATCCTCTAATATAAGAAGCTAATATGTAAAATGAGGAAAGATAGAGTTTGTCTAGTTTAAATGGAATGTAAATAGCTAAAACAGACTAAAATCAAAACTTCTGGTGACTATGACTATTAATTATAAGTAGTAGGATTTGGGTCTGCTTGTTATCTTTAAGCCTTTTAAAATAGTTGACTCATTTTTATAACTTGTATATTTTACTTTGGTTCCAAACAAATAGCTGTCGTTAGATTTCAGAAAGAGAGGCAGGAAAGGGAGAATGAATTATAAAATAAGAGATAGAAAGACACTCATTTATAACTTGTAACACTTTGCTGTTAACTCTACATTTCAACATTTAATACTAATTTTAAAGGTTAAAATTTTTAAATATTTCATATATCATAAAAGACCTAATGAATAAACATTGCCGCAACAATTTTAGAACTTATCTTTGGTCTTCAGAAAAAGGGATGAAAATTCGTATAAGTAGGAATAATTAAATAATTAAAAATTACTATTTTATTTGGTGTATCTGTAGGCTAATGACTAAAGAATACCATCAGTTCTTCCCTAACAGTAGCAAGAATCAATCTCTTGCCCAAGAATAAATAGCCTGGTTCTAATGGAAACAGGGGGTTAACTATCGTGAACAATATCTTGTTGAGAAGGGAATTAACCTTTACTTTCCTCAGATCTTAAGATATTAAAGCTGTGGTCATAAATCTCAGAATAGAGAGGAGGAAGAGGTTTGTGCAGTCCACAAAATAATATACATGCAAACCTGCTTCTCTAGTTAGTATAAATCACGTTAAAGGGAAGGCGGATATTGCAATAGCAACAACCAATCTAAAGAACAATAACAAAGTCTATTGATGTACCGTGATCAATCATGGAAGGCTGTTCTTGTCCTGCTTGTACCCCTGGACTAGTTTCTCTCTGCCTGCCTGTTCCCAAATAACTACTCAGAGGCTTAATATCAGTTGCAATTGTCTGGTCCATGACTTATGCTACTTTGGGCTAGATCTTTTTACAAATTAACCCATTTCTATTAGTTTCTATTTTATCATGAGGCTCAGGGCTTATTACCTCACATCTTGCTTCCTGGGTGGCCAAATGGAGTCTCATTGACGCTGCCTCTGTATCTGACTCTCTCTCTCTCTGTATTTTTGTTCAGACTTTTCAACTAGCTTTACTCTGCTAAGCTTTTGGCTGAAACAACTTTATGCATCACCCAATAAAAGCAACACATACAGGATGTCCCATGTCATCTCCCCTTTTCTAATTAAAAGACAAAAAATAAAGAAAACACCGTATAACCTATCTAATCTTTGTTAGTCTAGGTTTTATATATAACTTATTTTTATCATAAATTAGGAAAACTATAATTATAACTATCGAGTCTTCAACTCCATCAAAGACACCAGAAGGATATAATATTACCTAAGTAAACAGGAAGAGCATTGTAAGTAATTACCAAAAATCTAGAATTGACAAAGACATCTCACTGCCTGGACAGTCACCCAAATTTCTTTTACAATGCTGGGGTATCCATCTTCAGCCTACAGGCCCACCGTGTCTGGAAGGCTTTTTAGTGAAACAGGAAATTTGAAGAACTGTTTTGTCTTCTACTGGAAAATTCTGTCGGTTTTTTTATCGTGTGTCCAGCAGAATGTCTGGCAGTTTCTTTGGTCGAGCAGGAACACTGAAGGATTATCCCATCTTATCTAGGTAAGCGTAGCAGTCATGTTCCTGTTGCTCATGTACATCCCATTTATACAGTATACCTACAAGCAGTTCAAAAAAGAGCAGTTTCTTGTCCAAATTTGCCCTGTGACATTGAAGGAAAATTCCATGAGTTTCTTCAATGCCCATCATCCTCTCTAAAGTAATTGATGCTGCCAGAAGCAGATATGTCTCATTTGTAAAAAAAAAGTCTAAGGTTTTAAACCATTTTACATGTCATATTCCATAGATTTTTGAAGCTTTGAAGATCACCTAGCTGAAACATATCTCTGTATATCTAAAAACATAACTAACATGACTAAATGTTTGATTATAATATATAACTATCTATTAATTTGTATTTTTAATTGTATATTGTATTTTAAATGAGCTACATAAACATAATACCTCAAACAAGAGTATATATATACATATATATATATGTATATATATAGTAGCAAAATTGACCTTTAATTTGTATCAATAGACCAAAATCCATACTAATGTAAAAGCATTCATTTCTATATCAACTGAACTTTAGTTTACTCAGATCTTAAGATATTAGAGGAGTAGTCATAAATCTCAGAAAAGAGAGGAGGAGGAGGTTTGTAGAGTCAAATAAATAATATACATTCAAACCAGCATCTCTACTTGGTATAAATCATATTAAGGAGGGATATTGCAATAGCGACAACTAACCTAAAGATCAATAACAAAGTCTATTGATCTACCGTGATCAATCCTGGGGAACGGTCTGCGCTAGTTATTCTGACTCTGTTCCTTCTGATTTATCTAAATACAGAAATGGTAGATGTTCTCTAAAATCATCTTTATAACTTATTTCATTATTGGAAGCTTTAGTAGGATCATGAATATTTAATGGTCCTGAAGGAAAAAAATGCAGACTTTAAAATACAAATCAAAATTGCCAATAGAAGTGCTTAGGTGGCAAACAACTCTACATCCAAGGTGAAAATTTTATGGAATAATGCAGAGACAGCTCTTTTTCAAAACCACAATCCCCCGTCCCGAGTGAGACATGTTCTTACACATCACAACATTAATAGTCACGGTGTGTCACTGGATTTAGTGCGGCATAATGCAGTGTGACTAATGAAACCTGCCGGTGGATTCAGGTACAAGAAAAATCTGTCACCTAGGAACTGTGAGACAAAGGTACACTTTTCTGAAAGCAGAGGTTAAATTAAACAAGTTTTTTTTTTTCCTGAAGCAGGGAAAGTCATTTAAAGAAAACAAACCCAGCGTTTTATTTCAAAGCACATCTCAATGCACCTTTGCGATGATCCCTGGGTCTGCCAGGGAAGAGACTAGGCATCGGGCATGAAAAGCCCTTAAGCTGTTTGAATTTGACAGTGCTTAGTGTGCATGCAGTATTTTCCTCTGTAGTGTGAACCTTTGGAAGACAGTGGCTTTTCATCGCTTGTCCTGCATAGCCCAGATGACTCTGATGCGGACCAAGTTGACAACCTATGATCCCTTCTTCAGCAGCATCTCTCAAAATGTACTGAAGAAACTGAAGATATAACAGAAATGATTTTGGTGGACTGTTGAATATATATTATATTATATTTGGTGACCTCTGTGATCTAAGGTAGAAATGAGGTCACCATAGGCCTCAAAATAGTTTTTCTTGTGTTTAGTCCTCTCTATTATACATATATATATATATATATATGTGTGTGTGTGTGTGTGTGTGTGTGTATGTGTGTGTGTGTCTGTGTGTATAATATATATATATAAATATATATATATATATATATATATATATATATATATATATATATATATATATAGTGGGGGGTGATATTGAATCTAATAGAATGATTAGGTCAGAGAACGAGAAGCCAGGTTGAATCTTTTATTTAATATATTGAAATTATAAATAATTAATTGTTCATTTGTCTCATAAGTAGTTGAATTAATTTTTACAATTTACTTTCACATTATTTAATTTTTCTTTGACAATTTCATACACTCTGTGTTTTATCATATTCTTTCCTATCCCCCAACTTCTCTTAGATACACCTTCCCTACCATGAAACTTCATGCTCATTCCCTCCCTCTAAAAAAAAAATCATGGATTCTGGTTTGTGTTGACCATCAGTTCCTGAGTATAGGGTCTGTCCTAGAATATGGTAATATGATTCATGTACTCAGTGCCACCTTACTGAAGAGAACAGATTTTCCCACCCCCAGAAGCTATTGCTTGTGAACCCTTTCTTGATCTGCCTCCCATCTTTCATTTCATGTGGGATTTTTGTCTGGCTTGCACTTTTGTACTAGTATTGTACTTGCTCTCACTATCTCCCTGTTTTCCTTTGTAAAGCGTCCCTGTTATGTCTGCAGAATGCTGGAGAGAAGAGATCTCCTACTCTTTCAAACTTTTTGTCTTCTTGTCTAACTTAAACTCCTGAATCTATAAAGGAGTGTGATAAAGATATCCCCTTCAAGGTTGTGTCCTCTAAACTATCTGACTCTCTACACCTTGTCCAGTTTCAAATCTCTGTGTTAGTTACCATACACTGCCAAAAGAAGCTTCTCCAAAGAGGGTTGAGCAGTACACTAATCTATAGAAATAGTAATAAATCATCATTTACTTCAATGTCAAAACAAGCCACTAAACACCCATATCATTTGCAGTCAATCATGATCCAATCACAGTAGAAAGATTCATTATTAATATAATATTTCTTCAAGTTTATCTGCTAGTGGACATCTTTCACCACTAGAAAACTCTTTAAAGTGTACATGACTAAGCTTTCCTAGACATGGCATGTACGACTTCAGTTTACTGTAGTCAGTGAAAGTCACCAACTTCAAAGCAGCAGTTTGTAGTAAATTGTTCTGTTAATGCTTCTAATGAACCACACTTCACAAAATTCATGTTGTTCTAATATACTTTTCTCCCAGATAAAATCTGGCTTTCTTTGTGTGTGACTTGCTTTGGACAAAGAGTCAGTGGTAAACATGACAAATAAAATTAAACCCTTGCACTTGGTGTTTTCCTTCCTTGGATGCCATCTCGTGCAATGCTGTAAGGACCTGAGTTCCATCTACAACAGGAGAGGTCATGTCACATGACCCTGAGATGTTAAGACTCTCTAGATATTGTAGTGTGAGTTAGCTCGAGCTGCATCTCATATGAATGCTTCATGGAGACACCATGACATGCCTTGGCAACTAACAAAGTGATAAGATGGTTTTTTGCTGGTTTCCATGAATAAATTTTGAAAATTGTTTACACAGAAGTAAATAATTACTACACTACACAAAATGTTCTCGTATTTATTGAAGGAGAAACATGTGCAAGTAAAAGGTGAATATACATCCACATACAGAAGAACACACATGTATAATAAAAACGTCATATATGTGCCTGTGTTACTTGACATTAAAATTATCCTCACCTTCACCAGATCCCATCTTATGACGGGAATAGTCAGATCTGGTTTCCCGAAATGAGCTTAAAATGTAACATTAAATAGATTAAAGGAATAAGTAGGCCATTTAATAAATTATTCTTGTGGCAGTGCTGGCTCCCCCCTCCTGCATGCCATCCCAGCTCCCATCCAGGTATGAATTCCTATATTTCTCCCTTCCCCCTGGGGCCATAAAATTTCCCCAGCTCACCTGCCTTGCAAGTTGGGCCTGCATTGTAAGCGCATCCTGGAAAGAGGGAGTGCCTGTGCTTCAATAACCTGCCTGAGGAAAGGTGGGCATTCTGTCAGTGAATTCCCTGCCCAAGAAGGGAACCTGACCCGGTACCAGAAGTTCCAATAGAGAGCATTTGAAGTAAGAGATGGGCAGACGCCAAGGCAAGACCTCATCCAACACTCTGAAAAACAACATGAAAGCACCAGATCCCAAGGACCCTACAATAGAAGGACTTGAACACCTTAACCCAGAAGAAGTGGAAAAAAGTGCCATTATGAAAGCAATAGAGTCCCTTAAACAGGATATGAATAACTCCCTTAAAGAATTGGATGAGAAATATAACAAAAAGTTTGAAGAAATGAGTATAGAAATAGATGAGAAATATAACAAAAAGTTTGAAGAAATAAATAAATCCCTGAATGATACCCTGAGAAACCAAGAAAAAACAATCAAACAGGTAAAGGAAACAGTTCAAGAATTGAAAACTGAAATGGAGGCAATGAAGAAAACACAAACCGAGAACCGGCTGGATATGGAAAACCTAGGTAAATGAACGGAGACTACAGAATCAAGCATAACCAATAGAATACAAGAGATAGAAGAAAGAATCTCAGATTCTGAAGATACCATAGAGAAAATAAATGCTCTGGTCAAAGAAAACGGCAAATCCAACAAATTCTCATCACAAAACATTCAGGAAATCTGGGACACAATAAAAAAACCAAATCTAAGAATAATAGGGATTGAAGAAGGAGAAGAACTGCAGATTAAAGGCCCAGAAAATATATTCAACAAAACTATAGAAGAAAACTTTCCCAATCTAAAGAACGATATTCCTATGAAGGTTCAAGAAGCATACAGAACACCGAATAGACTGGATCAAAAAAAAAAAATCCCCTCGCCATATAATAATCAAAACACAAAACATACAGATTAAAGAAAGAATTTTAAGAGCTGCATAGGAAAAAGGTCAAGTAACTTATAAAGGTAAACCTATCAGGCTTACACCAGACTTCTCTATGGAAACCATGAAAGCCAGAAGATCCTGGATAGAGGTACTGCAGAAACTAAGAGACCATGGATGCAAACCCAAACTATTATACCCAGCCAAGCTATCATTCACTATCAACGGAAAAAACAAAATATTCCAGGATAAAAACAAATTGAAACAATTCGTAGCCACAAATCCAGCCTTACAGAAAGTAATAGAAGGAAAATCTCAACCCAAGGAATCCAACATTGCCATCACTGCCTACAATAACCCAGACATTTAGCGACCCTTCACAACCACAACTCAAAGAAGAGAAACACACAAACTCTACTACACACACACACACACAAAATAATAAACGGAATCAACAACCACTGGTCATTAATATCACTTAATATTAATGATCTCAATTCACCTATAAAAAGGCACAGACTTAGAGATTGGATACGAAAACAGGATCCAACATTCTGCTGTTTACAAGAAACACACCTCAACCACAAAGATAGATATCTACTCAGAGTAAAGGGATGGGAAAAGGTTTTCCAAGCAAACGGACCTAAGAAACAAGCGGGCGTGGCCATCTAATATCTAACAAAACTGACTTCAAACTAAAATCAATCAGAAGAGATGGAGATGGACATTTTATACTCATAACAGGAACAATTCATCAGGAGGAAGTCTCAATCCTGAATATCTATGCCCCTAATATAAAAGCACCCACTTATCTAAAAGAAAAACTTTTAGAACTCAAGGCAGTCATCAAACCACACACACTAATAGTAGGAGACTTCAACACACCTCTCTCACCAATGGACAGGTCAATCAAACAGAAACTCAACAGAGAAATAAGAGAATTACTAGAGGTAATGAATCAAATGGACTTAACAGATATCTATAGAACATTCCACCCAAAAAGGAAAGAATATACCTTCTTCTCTGCAGCTCATGGAACCTTCTCGAAAATTGACCACATACTCAGTAACAAAGCAAACTTCCATAGATACAAAAAAAATATTAGTAACCACCTGTGTCGTGTCGGATCACCACGGAATAAAGTTAGAATTCAATAACAATTCTAACACCAGAAAGCCTACAAACGTGTGGAAGTTGAACAGTCAACTACTGAATCATCCCTGGGTCAAGGAAGAAATAAAGAAAGAAGTTAAACTCTTCCTTGAATTTAATGAAAATAAAGACACAACATACTCAAATCTATGGGACAAAATGAAAGCAGTGCTAAGAGGAAAGTTCATAGCACTAAGTGCCCAATTAAAGAAAACGGAGAAAGCACATATTGGAGACTTAACAGCACACCTCAAAACTCTGGGAAAAAAATGAAGCAGACTCTCCCAGGAGGAGTAGAAGATTGGAAATAATCAAACTGAGGGTTGAAATCAACAAAATAGAAACACAGAAAACAATCCAAAAAATCAACGAAACAAAAAGTTGGTTCTTGGAGAAAATCAACAAGATTGACAAACCCCTAGCCAAACTAATCAAACGGCAGAGAGAGAACACCCAAATTAATAAGATCAGAAATGAAAAGGGGGACATAACAACAGACATAGAGGAAATTCAGAGAATCATTAGATCTTACTATGAAAGTTTATATGCCACAAAGTTGGAAAATGTACGAGAAATGGATTGGTTTTTAGATAAATACCATATACCAAAATTAAATAAAGACCAGGTGAACAATCTAAATAGACCTGTTATCGCGAAGAATTAGAAGCGGTTATCAAAAACCTCCCAACCAAGAAAAGCCCAGGGCCAGATGGTTTCAATGCAGAATTCTACCAGAACTTTCAAAAAGAGCTGATACCTATACTCCTTAAGGTATTTCACAATATAGAAACAGAAGAGTCATTGACAAACTCTTTTTATGAAGCTACAGTTACCCTGATACCAAAGCCACATAAAGACACAACCAAGAAAGAGAATTACAGACCAATCTCACTCATGAACATCGACAAAAAATTCTCAACAAAATCCTGGCAAACCGATTCCAAGAACACATTAGAAAAATTATCCATTATGATCAATTAGGCTTCATTCCAGAAATGCAGGGCTGGTTCAACATATGCAAATCCATCAATGTAATCTATCATATAAAAAAACTGAAAGAAAAAAACCATATGATCATCTCATTAGATGCTGAAAAAGCATTTGACAAAATCCAACATCCCTTTATGATAAAGGTGTTGGAGAGATTGGGGATACAAGGATCATACCTAAATATAATAAAAGCTATTTACAGCAAGCCGACAGCTAACATCAAACTGAACAGAGAGAAACTCAAAGCCTTTCCACTAAAATCAGGAACAAGACAAAGCTGTCCACTCTCCCCATTCCTCTTCAATATTGTGCTAAAAGTTCTAGCAATAGCAATACGACAACATAAGGGGATCAAGGGGATTCAAATTGGAAAGGAAGAAGTTAAACTCTCGTTATTTGCAGACAATATGATAATATACATGAGCGACCCCAAAAACTCTACCAAAGAACTCCTACAGTTGATAAACACCTTTAGTAATGTGGCAGGATACAAGATCAACTCCAAAAAATCAGTTGCCCTCCTATACACAAAGGATAAAGAAGCAGGGAGGGAAATCAGAGAAACTTCACCTTTCACAATAGCCACAAATAGCATAAAATATCTTGGGATAACTCTGACCAAGGATGTGAAAGACCTATTTGACAAGAACTTTAAGTCTTTGAAGAAAGAAATTGAGGAGGATACCAGAAAATGGAAAGATCTCCCTTGCTCTTGGATTGGGAGGATCAACATAGTAAAAATGGCAATTCTATCAAGAGCAATCTATAGATTCAATGCAATCCTCATCAAAATCCCATCAAACTTCTTCACCGACCTTGAGAGAACAATAATGAATTTTATATGGAAAAAAAACCCAGGATAGCCAAAACAATCTTATATAATAAAGGAACTTCTGGAGGTATTACCATCCCTGACTTCAAACTCTATTACACAGCGACAGTATTGAAAACAGCTTGGTACTGGCATAAGAACAGAGAAGTCGACCTATGGAATCGAATAGAAGACCCAGATATTAATCCACAAACCTATGAACACTTGATTTTCGACAAGGGGGCTAAAGGTATGCAATGGAAGAAGGAAAGCATCTTTAACAAATGGTGCTGGCATAACTGGATGTCAACCTGTAGAAGAATGAAAGTAGATCCATATCTATCACCATGTACAAAAATCAAGTCCAAATGGATTAAAGACCTCAACATTAATCTGACCACTTTGAACCAGATAGAAGAGAAAGTGGGAAATAGTCTACAAGACATAGGCACAGGAGACCACTTCCTAGGTAGAACCCCAGTAGCACAGACAATAAGAGAATCGATGAATAAATGGGACCTCCTGAAACTGAGAAGCTTCTGTAAAGCAAAGGACACCATAAGTAAGACAAAAAGGCTACCTTCTGACTGGGAGAAGATCTTCACCAACCCCTCATCAGATAAAGGCCTGATCTCCAAAATATACAAAGAACTCAAGAAACTAGACAATAAAACTCTAATTAACCCAATTAAAAAATGTGGTGCTGATCTGAACAGAGAATTCTCAACAGAGGAACTCTGAATGGCCAAAAGACACTTAAGGTCATGCTCAACATCCTTAGCGATCAGGGAAATGCAAATAAAACAACTATGAGATACCATTTTACACCGGTCAGATTAGCTAAAGTCAAAAACACCAATGATAGCCTATGCTGGAGAGGATGTGGAGAGAGGGGAACTCTCATCCATTGTTGGTGGGAATGCAAACTCGTGCAGCCACTGTGGAAATCAGAGTGGCGGTTTCAGGAAACTGGGAGTCAACCTCCCTCAAGACCCAGCAATTTCACTCTTGGGAATATACCCAAGAGATGCCCTATCATACTACAAAAGCATTTGTTCAACTATGTTCATAGCAGCACTATCTGTAATAGCCAGAACATGGAAACAACCTAGGTGCCCCTCAATAGAAAAATGGTTAAAGAAGGTGTGGAACATATATACACTAGAGTTTTACTCAGCGGTAAAAAAAACAATGCCATCTTGAATTTTGCATGCAAATGGATGGACATAGAAAACACTTTACTGAGTGAGGTAAGCCAGACCCCAAAAGAGGAATATGGTATGTATTCACTCATAAGTGGATTCTAGCCATAATTAAATGTTTTTGAGCCTATTATTCGAGATCCTAGAGAAGCTAAATAAGAAGGTGAACCTGAAGAAAATCAGGTACTTATCCTCCTGGAGATTGGAAATAGACAAGAATCCCAGGAAACCTCAGGTGCATGGGGGGTGGGAGGGTTGTTGGAAGGGGAGAGGGTTAGAGAGAAGGGAGTAGGGGAGGAATGGGGAAAACTCGGGGGACTGAGATGGGGGGAGGGAGGAAGGATGGATATGGGATTAGGGAAGAATATATCTCAACTAAGGGAGTCATTTTAGGGTTTACAAGAGACTTGATTATAAATGGGATCCCAGGTCCAAGGAGAGATCCCCAAATTGTTCTCTGGACAGAGGAGAGGGTGCCTGAATCGGCCTTGGCCTATAACCATACTGATGAAGATTTTGTTTATCACCATAGATTCTTCATCCGACAATGGATGGCGATACAGAAGGAGACCCACATTGGAGCACCGGACTGAGCCCCCCATGGTCCAAATGAGGAACAGAAGGAGAAAGAACATGAAAAAAAACTCAGGACCACGAGGGGTGTGATCACCCACTGATACAGGGGGACTGATCTAATGAGAGTTCACCAAGGCCAGTTGGACTGGGACTGAAGGAGCATGTGATCCAACCAGATTTTCTGAATGTGGCCGGATTCTCTGAATGTGGCTGGCTCGAAGCCTTTCTGAAAAGCCTTTGACAATGACATTGGGACTTGTTTCCTCTGCATATACTGGATTTTTGGGATCCAGTCTGTTTGGATTCTCACCTTCCCGGACCTGGAGGGAGGGGGGAGGAACTTGAACTTCCCACAGGGCTGGAAGCCCTGACTGCTCTTAGGGATGGAGAGGGAGGAGGAGGGGAGGGGGGGAGTGGGAGGGTATTGGGAGGAGGGGCGGAAATGGAAACTTTCATAATTTAATAAACTTTGAAAAAAAATAAATTATTCTTGTGAAAAGAATGATGATAATGATAATGTGATAATAATCATATATACCACAAATACCATATTGATTCCTATTACATTCTCTCAAATGTGAAAATTTATTTAAATTTCTTTAATAACTCCTTGATATAATATCTATTTTATTATTTTAAAAATCTGAAAACTGTGGCATTATTGTGTGGGGGGTCGCCGTTCCACGCCACCCACCTCCCACAAGTTCCATATTGCCCTAGGGGTTAAAATACAAGACGCACACACACAGATACAGAGTTCCAGTCATCCTCAAGAAGAGAATGCCCAATTTATTCAAGTTAATCCAGGGTTAAATACTTTTGGCCCCAGTAAAGAAAAACTCCTCCCACCTAGAGGGGGCTGGGGAAACTGGTGTCTGTGGGAGCTTCTCCACAGGCAGGTGGTCGAGGTTGCAAGGCAATGTCAGACAGGTTAGATGGGCCTTGGCGCCTGAGCTTCTTTCAGGCAAGTTGAGAAATTACCAGTTTAAAGTAAAATAGACTCCTCAGGCTATTGCACCAGGCTGTAGCAGAAGCAAGGATGGAATTTAGCCGGAAGCTTAGCTGGTTAGCATAAACATTACTTGCATCCTGTGCTTTGGCCTCAAAGAACAGGGAGGACAGGGCCTCACATTATTGTTTTGTTTATTTCCACAAGATAAGATGCCTATGATTGGCAATGACTAATTCAAACAGATACAGATGGCAATAAAATCTATATTTTTATCCACACTATATTATCCACACTATACCCTCCACAGATTTTCCTCTAGTAGCACTTGAGGAAAATGAAGAAGTCACAGTAAGACACACAAATAAAGCAAATTGTTCGCTATTCTAATTTCAGAATAAAAGACATATGAAAAATAAACAAAATCTTCTTAAAGAGGAAAAATGAATACAAGCCTTGGGCAAAATACAGTCATAAGAAAATGCATCTCTCTGAATCTGCCTTAAGGCAGAGTTGTAGCAAACTGAACAAGAAGAGAAAACTCTAGAGCTCAGCTGAGAAGTGACAAGAAGCAAGCATGTCTAGACACTGTTCTGCAAGAAACACCCATGCAACTCTGTGTCCAACTGATGTGGGTACTTCTCCATGGAGAAGCAGAGAAATTTTAAAATGTAGTTGATCTATATTGCTAGCTATCTTCATTAATCAACCACCTTTCTGCCCCTTGATCAACAAATCATACTTGTACAACCAATGTTCTTGTAGACAGAGTCTGCTCATTTGTTTCCTGGTTACCCAGGCCCAAAGTAATTACACAGAAACTATATTAATTACAACACTGCTTGGGCTATTCGCTTAGGCTTCTTATTGGTTAACTCTTATATCTTGAATTAACTCATTTGTATTATTTTATTTTTTACCACAAGGATCATGGTTTACTGGTAAGGTTCCCTGTCATCTGTCTCCTTTGGCAGTTACATTGTGTCTCTTTGACTCTGCCTACTGTATATATATGTAGGTCAAAGCAGCTTCTTTTATTAACCAATGATAGTTAAACATATTCATAGCATAGAGAGGACAATTCCACATCATATTCTCGGGGAAAAATAAAGCATAGTGGAAAAACCCAGGGTCTCCAAATGCCAGTAGTGAAATTAAAATACAGGCTTGCAGGAAGCAAGTGTGGTCTTTCAATGAGTTACTCAATTACACACAGAGTAATTATTTTGCTGACCTATGGAAATGGTAAGATAATGCCTACCAGAAAGAACTGTTGAATATTGAGTTATTATGTACAACAAACTTAGAATGGCATATGCCATATAAGAACTCAGATGAGAATAGTGATGACAGAGATGGTTGTGGCGAAATCTTCAAGCTAGGTCACAAAAATGAAATAGGAACCAGTGAAATTATTCAGTTGATAAAGGCCAGACAGCCTACGTTTAAGCCACAGACCCACATGGTAGAAGGAGACAACCAACCCCTATAAGTCCTCTGACCTCAGCATATGCATCATGCCTGTCTGTGCACAAGTACATGCGCACATGTGTGTGTGTGCACGCACACACACACACAAACACATGCACGCACACACACACAAGACTGAACCTAAGGACTTATAAATGCTCACCCAGCCCTTCTACCAACAAAGCTACATCTCCAAATTCCATTAAGTTCAGTAAGAGATAGAAAATATTCATATTCATAGTACCTTTGTATTCTGTATTGGTATTCTACTGCCAAAAGTAAGCAGGGAAAAACTTGAGAGTTTAACATTAATCAAATACAGCTTAAAATTATTTAAGAAGATCTTTTCTTTTTGTCCACTATGACCATGCTCTTGGAAGTGGAGAGGTGAGCAAATGCATAAAATATATTCTAGAGTAGGCTATATTATAAAGAAATATTTAACTAAGATGACACATAATAAAAGCTCAATTCTAGCCAACTTCAAACTTTACCTAAGTAATATCATGAACTACTAGTATTATTTATCAAAGACCACTAAAGGATTGGGGCAATAGCTGAGTGGCTAATGTATTCACTGTGCAAGCAAGAGGACCTCAGTCCAAACCCTTGGAATCCATGTAAAGCCAGGTACAGTTCCATGTATGTGATTGCTTTGCTACAACAGCAAAAGGGAAACAAGAAAATTCCCAGAGACTTGTGACCTAGTCCACAGCAGTGAACGAGTCTCAACATGGAGACTGAGGAACAATATCAGCGGCTGTCCTCTGTTAGTCATAAGTGTGTGCCTGTGCTCCAGCGCACACACGAACATACACACACACACACACACACACACACAGAGAGAGAGAGAGAGAGAGAGAGAGAAGAAATAAGTAAATAAATAAATGCAATAAAGAAAAACTGAGAACCCCTCCAGAATCAAGTCTCTTGCAAACCCTAAAATGTCTCCTTAGTTGAGATATAAACCTCCCTGCTCCCACAACCATCCTTCCTCCCTCCCCGCTCCCATTCCCCCAAGCCATCCCCAATCCTCCCCCTCTCCCCTCTCCCTGACCATCTTCCCTTACTTCCACCTCCCCACCCCCCATGCACCCGAGTTTGCCTGGCAATCTTGTCTACTTCCAATATCCAGGAGGATAACTATATGATTTTCTTCAGGTTCACCTTCTTATTTATCTTCTCTAGGATCACAAATTATAGACTCACAGACCTTTAACTATGGCTAGAATCCACTTATGAGTGAGTACATACCATATTCCTCTTTTTGGGTCTGGGTTACCTCACTCAGTAAAGCGTTTTCTATTTCCATCCATTTGCATGCAAAATTCAAGATGTCATTGTTTTTTACCGCTGAGTAAAACTCTAATGTATATATGTTCCACACCTTCTTTAACCTTTCTTCTATTGAGGGGCACCTAGGTTGTTTCCAGGTTCTGGCTATTACAAATAATGGAGCTATGAACATAGTTGAACAAATACTTTTGTAGTATGTTAGGGCATCTCTTGGGTATATTCCCAAGAGTGGAATTGCTGGGTCTTGAGGGAGGTTGACTCCCAGTTTCCTGAGAAACCACCACACTGATTCACTGATTTCCACAGTGGCTGCACAAGTTTGCATTCCCACCAACAATGGATGAGTGTTCCCCTCACTCCACATCCTCTCCAGCATAGGCTATTATTGGTGTTTTTGACTTTAGCTATTCTGACAGGTGTAAGATGGTATCTCAAAGTGGTTTTGTTTGCATTTCCCTGATCACTAAGGAGGTTGAGCATGACCTTAAGTGTCTTCTGGACTTGATTCTGGAGGGGTTCCCAGTAAAAATTAAATAAAAAAATTAAAATTTTTTTAAAAAATAATAAAAAAATAATAATAATAAAGAAAACACTTTACTGAGAGTTAGGTAAGCCAGACCCAAAAAGAGGAATATGGTATGTATTCACTCATAAGTGGATTCTAGCCATAATTAAAGGTCTTTGAGCCTATTATTCGTGATCCTAGAGAAGCTGGATAGGAGGGTGAACCTGAAGTAAATTCAGGTAGTTTTCCTCCTGGAGATTGGAAATAGACAAGAGTCCCAGGTAACCTCCGGTGCTTGGGGGGGTGGGAGGGTTGTTGGAAGGGGAGAGGGTTAGAGAGAAGGGAGCAGGGGAGGAATGGAGAATGCTCAGGGGACTGGGAAGGGGGGAGGGAGGAAGGATAGATATGGGATCAGGGAAGAATATATCTCAACTAAAAGAGTCAGTTTAGGGTTTACTAGAGACTTGATTTTAAATGGGATCCCAGGTCCAAGGAGAGATCCCCAGATTGTTCTCTGGACAGAGGAGAGGGTGTCTGAACTGGCCTTGGCCCATAACCATACTGATGAATATTTTGCTTATCACCATAGATCCTTCATCTGGCGATGGATGGAGATGGAGATGGAGACCCACATTGTAACACTGGACTTAACTCCCTAGGTCCAAACGAGAAGCAGAAGGAAAGAAAACGTGAGCAAGGAAGGCAAGATCAGAGGGAACCTTCATCCGACGATGGATGGCGAGACAGACTGAGACCCACATTGGAGCACCGTACTAAGAGTCCCCAAAGGTCCAAATGAGGAGCAGGAGGAAGAACATGAAAAAGGAAATTAGGACCGCGAGGGGTGCAATCACCCACTGATACAAGGGGACTGATCTAATGAGAGTTCACCAAGGCCAGTTGACTGGGACTGAGGGAGCATGTGATCCAGCCAGATTCTCTGAATGAGGCCGGATTCTCTGAATGTGGCTGGCCTGGAGTCTTTCTGAAAAGCCATTGACAATGACACTGGGACTTGTTTCCTCTGCATATACTGGATTTTTGGGATCCAGTCTGTTTGGATGCTCACCTTCCTGAACCTGGAGGGAGGAGGGAGGAGCTTGAACTACCACAGGGTGGGAGACCCTGACTGCTCTTGGGGATGGAGAGGGAGGAGGGGAGGGAGTGGGGGGAGTGTGAGGGTGTTGGGAGGAGGGGCTGAAATGGAGACTTTTGTATTTTAATAAACTTTGAGGAAAAAAAAGAAAAGAAAAAAAAGAGGAGGAAAGTGATGCGGGAGAATTGTCTGTAATCTGTCAATCATATTTTAAATAAACGCTGATTGGCCAGGCAGGAGGTGTAGGTGGGAAAACCAGACAGAAAGTGGAAATGATGCAAGGAGAGCAGGAGAATTCTGGGAAAGAAGAAGTTGATTCCTCCCATTCCTGCCCAGACTACAGAGAAGCAAGTTGTAACCTGCCCCATTGGAAAAGGTACTGAGCCACATGGCTAACACAGACAAGAATTATGATTTACTGTAAGATGTAAGAATTAGTTAATAAGAAGACTGAGCTAATGGGCCAATCAGTTTATAACCTAAAAAATAAAAAAAAAGAAAAAATTGAAGTAGGATTTTCAGTGTCCCTCCTGTTGGAGTTTGAGAGATGACTTAGAAGCTAAGAGTGTACAATGCACTTGTCCAGGACCCAAGCTGAGTTTCAGAACCTGTCTTCTAGCATCCATGAACACAGCATTTACATATGCAAACCACCACACACACTCACTTAGTGCATATTTAATTTTTAAAAGTCTAAGTCCCTTCTTGAGAAGTTTAAGAGAGCATAACAATTTCTGCAATGAACTATGTCATAGCAATCTCCTGGAGTCCGGAGCAGATAGAAAGAGTACAAAGAAGTAGCAAAGTATAAGAAAAATTAGATCATCAGGGCTGTAGAGTAGTTAAGAACCCTGGATGTTCTTTGGGAGGTACTGGACTTGAATCCCAGTATGAACGTCAAGACTCATAGTCATCTTTAACTCCAATTACAGAGGATCTAATTAGTGCCCTCTGTGGGCACTGAGTGCATGTGGTACAGAGACATCTTTAAAGGAAAAACACCCACACATGAAATTAAAATAAATAAATCAAAATATTTAAAAGGAGAAAAAAGAAAGAGAGAGAAAGAGAGAGAGGGAGGGAGAAGGAGAGGGAGAGAAATTAGATCACAGAAAGAGATGTACAGAGATAAAAGTAACCATGAAAATTTTGAGGCAAGAATAAAACTCTTTTGTCCTAAACTTTTGGCATTTCGATGACTCAATTCTCTTGAGGTAAGACTCACTGGTCTTATCAGTGTATGACTGTGGTGTTATCAGTTATATCCTTACAGTATACAATGTCCTTTCTCCATACTTCTTAAATCTAAGCCTAGGATTATCTTACTCAACTGTACAATGTGCTTGAAGTTTTGTGACTTATTTCTTTGAACTACTGCAATCTTTGTCCACAGTGTTCTTCATCTATTGCCATTAATTGTTTTGACTCTGCCAAAACAGTCTGGGCATTTAGGACTGGAAATTTAAATGATCTACAATCCACAAGAAATCAGATTTAAGTGAGTAAGGAAAGGAAAAGCATTACTTCACCTTCCAAAGAAAGCTATAGCTAAAACAACATGCCTACTCCCCTTTTGTCTCACAGGACTGAACCAACAGTATTCAATGACTTGGGGGGGTAATCACTTCATTAATGCTAATTCCTTTCTCTCCAGTCCTTCTCTCTCTCTCTCTCTCTCTCTCTCTCTCTCTCTCTCTCTCTCTCTCTCTCTGCTCTCACTTTCTCACTCACTTTCTCCCCCTCTCCCCTCCCTCCCTGCTCCCTCTCTTTGTCTTATTTCATCTCTTTTCTCATCTCCCCTTAAGTTGTTCCCGAGACACCATTTTTCAAGCACTAGATTTTGAGCTCTTCCTTCAATTTTCCAAGGAGTCTCTGGGAAACTCTGGGAGTTTCTAGGTGGGAGGGGACTAAACTATATATCATA
Source organism: Myodes glareolus (assembly GCF_982192425.1). Lineage (NCBI taxonomy): Eukaryota > Metazoa > Chordata > Mammalia > Rodentia > Cricetidae > Myodes > Myodes glareolus. The sequence continues at coordinate 29,680,493 of NC_142051.1, forward strand.
CAGCCCAGATTCTAATGGTTAAAAATTCATTAATGGGAACAGATTGATAGTGCATTGCCACTTTAATTAAAAAGTGTTATGGAATGACATTTTAAACGGCAGTGTCATTTACTAAATTGACATAGCTCCATTATAAGGAAAAAAATACTTAAATTGATCCTGAAGTTAAAGACTTTCAGCAATATTGGACATTTCAGTCTAAAGTTTTAATCCGTCACCAAAATAGTCACTGCTGCAGAAAAAAGGTTTCTCCCATTTTCTCGTATTTTTTTTTTTTGCTTGAATCTTGCTATTAAAAGGACTGTATGATTATTACCAGCTTCTCAAAAAGCAAACCCTGACTGGTATAAGACTACAGGGAAGTGGGAATGATTTTATGCCCAAGTCAAATGTAATAGCTGCAAACCAGATATTTCCAAAAATAGTTTTTCTTTCCCACTGAAAGATACATACTACCCTTCCTATGGCCTCCTTTCCATGGGGGAAAAGGGGTTCAGGTCAGTGGATTCCAGTACTGGAGGGAACTGTTTAGTGATTTTTCTCATAAAATGTAGTCAGGTAAAGTAAGAGTTGTGGTTTGGGCCTTTAGTAACTAACCATGAGTATTGTTCCTCTGTAGAAAACATTCATTGCAAAGAAATTTGGAAAAATTTTACCAGCCTTGTTTATTGAATATCTTGATTATAGAACAATCTATGGTAGATATACACATATGTGGAATAGGTATATGATATCATATCATAGTCATTAGCTAAAATATTATCCAACACTTAAAATAAGGAGTTCCTGTCATTGGTGACAAGATGAATGAACCTGGAAGACACTGTGCTACATGAAATGAGCCAAGAACAGAAAGGGAAATACTGTGTCAGCCCAACCACTTAAATAAAAGGTTGAAAGTTATAAAACTCTGAGAAGGCAAGTATAAAATGTTGGTCGTCAGAATTAGAGAGAAGAGAAGACAAGAGATGAAGCTTGAAGAACAGTGAGATCCACTTAGGACAGATGAGCTGTTTCTAAGAATCCAACTTATAATATAAGGAGCATGGTTACCAATTATTCCAAACACATTTGAAATTTACCAAGAGAGAATATTATGTATTCTCACAGTCTTCACACTACACACACACACACACACACACACACACACACACACACACACACAAATGTGATTAATTTTCCTCAAGGTTTCATTATATCTCTTTAAACTTATTTGAAGATAAAGATACTTTGTGTAAAAAAAGTACATCTAAAATAATAAAACTCTACTTTTATCTTTGAGGTCAAAATCCTGAAGTGTTTGTGTTCATTAATAAAAGCAACAATTCAGTCTGTTATACTTTCTCTAAGAAATTCATTGCGCTCTACACCTAGACTTCAGACTTTGTCTAGAATTTCAAGGTATGATTTGTAAAGTTATCATTTTTCCAGAAACCATGTAATGTGAAAACATTTTCCTTTAATGTGAAGATACTCTATGTGAAGTAGTGTATTGAAAATGTAAAATGACATCTATTTCCAATAGTGAAACACTGCCCAAATCATTGAATAAACAAACATGGAAGAGGGACAATTAGTAACCCAAAGCACAGCTGAACTTAATCGTGATTTAATCTGACAATGAGAAATTAGCAAGACTGGATAGACAAGCAATTCTACCCCAATTACAGAAGTCAAATACTTTCGAGTTCCCCAAACCATACTCAGATCTCATGACCATTTTTGTCCATGAATTCTCCTAAGTTTTTTTTTTCCCACTGGATTAACTTCTTCCTTTAGGAACCTTTAAGAACTCTGAATACTGATTACTTGCCTATTAATGGAGTAAACGTTTCTTCTGTCCTGCCCTTTCTATGGGAAATAATTTTCTTTTCTGTATATTGTCTTCAAAGTCATTGACATTCAAGTCTAACTAGGTAAGAGAAGCCAGGACACTCATTTCACAAACTTCAAGAACAACTTCTGTTGACTGAGGTTTTCTGTCCTGCCCAGTTCCAGCAGTCATTAAGTTCCAAAGAAATCACAAAGAGGTCTACATTAACTATAAATTGATTAGCCCATTAGCTCAGGCTTTTTATTAACTCTTATAAGTTCTACAGCTCATTTTTAGCCCATTGTTCTTATCTGTGTTAGCCATGTGGCTTAGTATCTTATTCAGTGGGGCATTCACAAATGCTTCTTCTGTGGTCAGGTAAGAACTGGCTCCACCTCCTGAACCAACATTGACTTTACTCAATAAAACTAAATATAAACTCAGGGTTCATAGTATGATCAAATATCCAACAACAGTATTCCATGTTTTGATCTGATTATTTGTTTTCTGTTTTTTATTAATTTTTGATGTCTAGTTTCTTGAGTTCTTTATATATACTTTGAACATTAGACATCTACCAGATGTGTAGCTAAGAAAAACTCTTTCCCATTCTCTAGACTGCCTTTCTCCAAATGGCAGTATCCTTGGCTGTTGCCATAGATTTGTGGATTTATGCTTGTATCTATATTTTGATTCCATTGACAGCATAGTAATTAAATTTTTAAGCACTTTAAAAACTAACTACAGAAACATTAGTATGTAAGTCACAGAGCCTTTAAAATAATGAGTAATAGCCAAAGGAAGAGAAAACAATTACATGAATAACTGCACAAGTCAATCAATGAGTCATAATATGGTTTAAATTTGAATCATCCAAAGTTGAAATTCCTGAAATGTCAGGCTAACAAACAAACACAGGAAGTAGGTTTACTTGGCAGAAATCTGAAGGCTTAGGATGAATGAGACAAGATCAAACATGTCAGCCTGCAGGAGGTCAGAAAAAGAACACATAGTAAGGGGAAAATTTAACAAGAAAGTAAAACAAAACAAAGGACCAGAATCATAAAATGGGGAGAAAACAGAGAGAGTGGATTATAAAGTGAAGTAAAACTTTCACTCCTTAGGATCTGAAAAAGAACTCATGGCTTCTGTGTAGATGGAGAACCCAGAGGCATTAAAGTTTCCCCTTTACAATGTATAGATAGCTTCATGATTTCCTTCAAACGTATGGCACTGTCACAGTGATTGCTGGTGCTGTACCTGTCACCAGAGGAGAAAATTTAACAGCATCATTACCCACCACTGCAGCTACAACAATGACTAACCGGGAAAAAGACACCCACTGGTGAAATAGTAGCGTGAATGTTGTGAGCGGAACTGACCGTTTTCAACCTGGACTTAAAGCCCACTTCCCAAAATGGAACCCCTACCTGGGATCATTATCAAGACCCATAGCTGTACAGAGCCTAGGGCCTAGGGGAAAACTTACTACTGTTTTTTATTTTAAGTGGGGATGCTGTTAAGCTAACTCTTAGCTATGCATTATACAATGGCATGTATCAAAAATTGCTAGGGTTGATATTATTTTTCTGTCAGATGCACTTCACTATGACTTGTCAAATAATGTGAAAGCAGGTGGGAAAATGTGTATCTTTTTTGCATATTTTTTCTCTCTCACTAGTATGAGAAAACTCTTATAGCAACAATATGCCAACAGCTAATGTTGACCCACGGTAAGGTGGGTCTGAGCAATTTCTAGACATTGTTGTTTAATAACAGTGAGTATGACAGATTTTTTTTCCTGCTTACAAATGTCACTGTCAGCTTCCACACGCTCTCTAAATCCCCTTGGCATCGACTTTGGTAACGATGTGATGTTTGTTCTCTTTTAATAGAGAGCAAGGAGGGCAAGGGCAGAGTACAGGTCCCAGGAGTCCCCATAACTGTGTGCAAACAAAGAGACTGTTTACTCGGTTTCCTTATCCAAGCCCAAATTCACCCGGTCAGCTCGAAGATGAACTAGCTCCACTATTTTCTTTGAAAATCTGCTTATCAAAATTATTCACTTTGGGGGAAGAGATCTTACAAGAATTGCACTCTCAGAACAATACCATAAAGCAAACAGTAATTCAGTCTTTTAGGAAGGAGTGGTCTTTTTCATATTTGTTATTGCTTTTGGAGATCTGTTTTCAGTATTACCCTTATAAAGGATGTACATACTCTTGATTTTAGAAGACATGATGACATTGACCTTTGGGATCCACTTTCACCTGGATTCTTAAGAAAATTAGGCAAATTAGTGGGAGGCGTGATTAGGTATCCTCCCAGATTTCCAATGTTACAAACTACCATACCCATGCACAGGATGAAAGACAGCTATTACACATAAGTGCATTGTGCCATGAAGGTGAACTTGGTCCTAGAATACCATTGTGGGAGGACTGCACAAAGCCTCAGTTTAAGACTTCCCCAGAGCCAAAGCTACTGGTGACACTCCATAGGATGTACCAAGAACGTACTTGAGTAACCTGTTGAGGAAATCATCCAGCAATAACAAGCACCATAAAACCCGAGAGTGTTCCTTTCCATGGGTAAAAATGAATCCAGTGTGGATATTATTACCACGTAAAAGAAGACATCATTCAGAGATTTGTATTTCACTTGAAAGGAGTAAGACACAAATGAGTCTTAACAAATTATGTATCAAGCAAGCCTAGGTAGACCTTAGATAGCCCATACACCAAATCATGTGAATAGTTCTTGCCTCCCACCAAGAACAGCTTCCATAGGAAAGGAATAGAAGAAGCACTCTATTGAAATTTGGTTATGAGGTTACTTAGTTTTCTTGGTTTGGAAGAATCAAATATTGATTGAAGTTATACTTATCAATAAGCTTTAAGAATTGGCTATAATTTGACCTCTGTCCTAGTAAGCACAATTGTCAATTAACAAGCCTCAATTGAAGAACTGCCTAAATCAGATTGATCTGTGAGGGAATGTCTTGATTACTGAATGATTTTAGTGGATCCAGCCAGCGTTGGGGAGCACCAGCCCACAGTGGGGTGTGCCATCCTTGGGCAGGTGCTTGTAGGACATATAAGAAATCTAGCTAAGCACAACCATATGAGCGAGATACAGAGCAAGCCAGGCAGCCAGGTTTCTCCCTGGAGTTCCTGCCTTTCTCTCAATGATAAATTGTGATCTGGAAGTGCAATCCAAATAACTCCTTTCATTCCATAAGCAGTTTTTATTTTTAATCAGAGTGTTTCATCCCAACCACAAAAAAGAAATAAAAAAATGTTTTTGCAAAGCATCAGTGAGGGAGGCAAGTAAAATGTCTTACAGCGGGTAGGTCACAGCACAAATCTCATCAGTTAGAATGACTTAATAAAGTCATTACAGATTCACTATCTATAGTTAAATTTTCCTTTCTTGCATTTCTTTTCAGTAATGGGAGATACTCACTCCTGAAATGGTATAGGAGAGATAGGATAGATTCAAAAGCAACATTGCTCAACAATTCTAACAGGCATCGAGCTAACCGTGGTCAAGAGTTTGCTTGGGTTTACCCCGAGTCCAGAGTTAACGTCAGGGTTACAGGTCTTAACTTATGACATGATTTTTCAAACATGCTTGGGGTTCTCTATCTGTCCTTCCTCCTCTACCTCAGCAATGCCCTCTGCCCTCCTATCGAGCCTCATTTTAGGCTTGATACCTGTGCTAACTTTCTATTACCACATATACTTTAGGTAAATAACCTTTGAAGAAAAGATGTTTGACTAAAGAGTTGAAGGTCTGAGGCTATGGACAGTTGGTCCTATTGCTTTGCGAGCCGCAGGGAAAAAAGGAAGATGAGATTATCACCTTTTTCAGCTCAGGACAGAGGATGAAAGGATGGGAGAAATAGCCTATGGTCCAGCAATCTCCCAAGGTCCTGCTTTCAGTGTACTATCCCCCTCCGATCAGACTTCAATCTCTCAGCCATTAAATATTTCCCAACTGTGATGAACTAGAAACCAGGCCTCCAACATATAGACCTCTGGGGACACACGATTTAAACTAGAGGAGTGTCATTTTAGGGGACAATTTGGGCTTCCAGAACAAAAAGATAAAAACTATGGTGACAGGACAGTGAAGCTTGATATGGTGACTTCAGCTTGATAGAATGAAGATCTATCTAACTCTTAAAAATACAGTATTTCAAATCACTTATTGATCATCAAAGCTAGAACAAACTACTGATACTTTAGAGAAGTAAATTCCTACCTGATTCAAGCCACAGAGCCCTTCTTTGCTTCACACCACATTTTATATACCCAGTCTTATCATTCAATGTGATGTAGTGTGATTCTAATACTTGATTAGACTGATTATTAGATATAATTGATAGAATAATGCATGTATTAAATGCAGAGATTATAAAATACTCTGAATATACAAATATAAATAAAAGGTACCTGATACTTTGTTGTCAGGTGAAATGAGACATACAAAGCAGAAAGAATAAATAAAAATAACATAAAATTATGCGGGTCCACTGCAGAAGTAGCATCCAAAAATGTTTACTTGTAGACTCCTATCTGGCAAGGTGAAGCTTTCTTTGTTCCCTTAAGACCTTCTTCCATCCCCTATAGCTAGTATTTTCAAGAAGCTCTACCTTTTATCACTGTACTACAGCCCCCAAGGCAAACCAAACGTTCCTCCTTCTTTTTTCAGAAAATGACAAATGCTAGCCCTTGAGTATTCTAAGTCATGTGGTTCACTGTCAATCTGCACTATACTATACTCTAAAAAAAATGCATCTTACTGCTTTTGATAAAAAGGAAGGAAGGAAGGAAAAAGGAAGAAATATCATATATCACTCTTCTATAATGGAGTTTCACACACTTAAAGAAATCAAAATCTTATTCCAAAAAATCTGTAGAGCCGAAAGACAATTTTCACATGTACTCATTAAAAGGTAGTTTTTAAACATAAAGCAAAGAAAACCGCCCCACAAATCACAACCACAGAGAACCTAGACAACAATGAGGACCCTAAGAGAGACATACATAGATCTAATCTGCATGGGAAGTAGAACAAGACAAGATATCCTGAGTAAATTGGGAGCATGGGGACCTTGGGGGAGAGTTGAATGGGGGGAGAAGCAGGGAGGGGAGCAGAGAAAAATGTTGAGCTCGATAAAAATAAATAAAAAAGAAATGTATCTTTTCTACATATTGAGCTAAAGGTCAACTTTCAGTTGGAAACTCTGTAATATGGCTGCTAAATACCGGTGATGTCACCCCTGCATACACACAGCACGTACAGAGTCTATATAAATAAACACATTCAAAGTCTGGTAAAGCAAGGGGTTATTGGATCAAAAAATGCAAAGAGAACTATTAATGTTTATTAACTCTCTCTCCATAGCCTATTCATATATGACAGCTATTATAAGCATTTTCAATATAATCCCATATCATATACTCTATGAACGTTCAATGACTCTTCATATACATAAGTAACCTACACGATTTCATATGATCTGTCTCCTTCTCCCCCCAGTTTCTCCTCTCTGACTATCTACCCTCTTGGTCTTGCTAGACATGGAACTGATCCTCATGTAAAGTCAGTTCAGGTTTCTGCAATCACCGTTCTTTCTCTCTGCGGTATTCGTGGAGACATTTGCCTCTGTTCTCTCTATGGTGTTCTCATTGTCTTCCCAGTTACATGAATGAACATGTTTGGAATCCCACTCTGATCTTGTATACAGGTTGAAGCAACCATTGCTTCCTGCCATTCATTTCGTTTGAAGAAGCACTCACAGCGGCCGCTCTTTTTCTCAACACAGCTGATTCAGTTCTAATGAACCACTTCTCTATTAGCCATGCCAAGCCAGGCCAGTCAGTGACCAACAAACAGAAGCTACAAAATGGCACACCTATGTCCGGATGGGCACAGTTCTGTGCCTGAACTTTCGCTGGTGTCCCTGAAGTCACCAACCTACACAGACAGCTTCTGGCTGAACTCAGTTTCATGATTCACATACCTTCCCCTGAACACAACCCGTCTCCCAAGTTAAGTCTTACGACCAAAGTCCATATCCCAGTTTGTGCTAGGAGCTCACCTGAAGTCTCTACGTCTATGACCACCCACCAGAACACTCCATCCCTCTCCGTATTGACATAGGTTTACCCTACATTGGTTGTCACGTTTTTCTCACTTTACATTTTATTTTTTTTCTCCTAGTTGCATACAAACTCATAATGTTGGGAAATGTTTTAGTTAATGATGCATTTCCAAAATTTCAAAACTGCATACCTTGTTTTAGTTAATAAATATGCAGTTGCGTTACTGAATGGGTGAAAATACAGAATAGGATCATGTGTTCTTTCAATGATGTCTTTAGAGGATCACATTTTTCTTGAAACACTAGGAAAACATAGCCTAGATCATTTCTTTACGGCAAAGAATGTTTCTGTTAGAGACCATTATATGTACTATGATCTTTTGAGATATCTCAGTTTTCAAATGTTGTAAAAGTAACCCCATCAATACACTCTTCATAAGGCTTACCAGACTTTCCATTCAAACTTTGAATCTTGTTACGTTTTAATGGCTATTCAAATTTCCTTCCAGCTTCCTTAATAGGTTTATTATCCCAAACCTAGATCTTAAAAACCCATACTGAAGGTATCAATGTAAAAATACACATATATTAATATCAAGAATAAACAAATAAGGACACTTCACAAGTATAGAATAGTCAACATGGGTATCATTCCTCTTGTATCAGATATCATATTTTGAAAGATTCTAGAAGTTTTCAAAAAATGACTGTAAGGTAGGATAGAGCTTATTTTACTACAGAGAATCCGTTTGCCTGTAAAGTCAGCAAATGTGCTTAGCCTGTATCCGAGATTCCTCATTAAGGAAACAGTGAAGTCAAACATGAGACATGAAAAATATTCAAGTAACTAACTACAGAGACCCTGGCTGGCTTTTTGCCCCTTCGGTAGGCATGCACTCTGACAGTCCTCAGCCTTGATGAGTGTTTGCTGAAAACTTTCTTTATAGTCAACCACTCTCCGCAAAAAATGATGTGGTGATTTGCTTCCTGCAACATTAGAAAGTCAGAACGAATTTGAAGTTGCGTGCCAACTCTGCAAAAGCGTTTTCATTAAGCAATATATAAAGTTTTGATCTATGTTTCTTTTCGAAGGAGAACGTTGGGGTCACAAAAGCCTGCTGCCTGCTCCATTAAAAAATAAAGAAGTTTTCTAAGAAGAAAAACTCAAAACATATCCAAATGCAAGCCTTGCAAAGATGTCCCACTTTAATTTAGGAATTGATAATGAATGCACTTCTCTACAGCTAACATTTAATGCCATTGCCTTTATGGTTTATGAAATAACATTTGTTTCTTTTTATTCAACAGAAAAGGTCAATGTGACTAATAATTAGAACTATGACTCTGAGAGAAGAAGCCTGTAATTAGAATATTTTTCAGCAAATAATAAAGTGTCAAAAAGGAGAGTGTGAATCTTTGGCATCAGCAAAACTGGTTTATGTATGAGCAGAGAAAGTTACTCATTTATGAAGATGCACAATTCGGAAGCCTCCATCAGGTCACCTGATTCCAATAATAAACGCACATAAAATCACAATCCAAATATCCAATATTTGCAAGTAAGAGTTATAGAAAATCCAATTAAAACTTTAACTTGATACTTAGAATCATACAAGTAATTGGTATATGCAAGTGTGTTTATCTCATGGTTTAGCTCTATTGTTAGTATCTCCAGTTAAGTTGGGTCCCCATTGAACCTGAGTGGACTCTAGTTCGATTCCAGAGTTCTTATTTCCATCTAAACTCCCTAAGGCTAGCATTTACTGTCTTCGCTTTTATTGGCATTCTGGTCTTCTGTGATTCTATCAGAATTACACATTAATCTCCACTTATATCATTTTAATCTTTTTGTGACCTCTTTCTTCTAACTTTTCAAAACTCTTCATGCAGGTGAGCCCCAAAGGCTTCTGAAACACTGTCACATATTAACAGCAACGGCACCACATCCTGGCTGCCACTAGTTTTTGTTGTTGTTGTTGTTTGGGGGGGGTTGTCTTCGTTGTTGTTTTTAAATTTTGGGTTTGTTTTGTCATTTTTCATGACTGTGATAAAATATATGGTTAAGCCAACTTGTCATATAAAAAATGTTACCAGGGATTTCATTCCAAGATTATCCATTTCTTCCAGCTAGGACCCACTTTTTGCATATTCTATTACCTCTGAATAGCCATTTTCATATGAACTTCTGATTGTTAGTTCGTTGATGATTTTAATGTACTTGGGATCACAGTTACTTCCTGAGATGCCACTAATCTGACAAATAACCTTTCGATATTTTTGATTTTCTAAAGAAAATCAAATTGGAAGAATATTTTTCATGAAGGGTTCATATTAGCAGTGTCAGCATTATGCCATGCACAGTGCCCTTCCCTCAGCAAATGTATGTGCACTGAGGGTGTGGCACAATCAAGGAATAATAGCATTCTGCTAAACCTTCTACCCAATGGAAGCTTCTAGTTTTCCTCCTCCCCAGTCTCCAGCCTCATGATCTGCCACTCTTAACCTTGTAGCTAATGATAATAATGATAAATATATTATAAATAAATAATGATAAATTTCACACATAATGAGAACTTTCATCTCTACGTGCCTTGTTTCTTTTTTTGCTGGCAATAGCCTATTCCTTCCTTTTCTACACAATGTCTCAATTAGATTTTTACCCATTTCACCACCCAAAATTTCCCACATCACTTATGGAATTCCTAGGAAGACATGATGATACTTAAACAAACTAGTCTTTCAAATATTATAAGTTGTCAGGGTATTTTAATAAATCTGTATAAATGCATGAATATATCTCTCTATATGAAACACATAATTTGTAAACTATTTATATTCACTGGTCTGTTCATACTCATTTACTGAGCATCTGTATTGTGTCTGGCCCCCTATAGTTTCTATGAATGTGATCATTCAATACACTAGGTGCTGGTATTTGAAGAGATCATATTCTGGAATATGTATCACAAACTGTAGCCATTCATTTTTATTGAAATGTAAACAATGGCATAAAGTAACTAAAAATGACAGAAAAATGCTGTTAAAAATATGAAATTACTTCTTTGAGTAAATATATTAAAATCAGCCCTATTCCTATTACAAAATTGAGTAGTCATTTCAAGCTTCATTAACATTTAGAAAATTGAGAAATCAGTAATTATTGGCGCTAGGGCTTTCTGTTGTTTCGAGGACAAAGAATTCTTTGCATATTCCCTTGACCTTTAAATATAGCAGCCATTGACAGCTACATGGTGTGCGCAACTACGACTCACACTCTAAAACTGCAAACTGGGCACAAGATTGGAGGAAACAAAAGATGAGTAGAGGGTAAGAAGAAATGAAAACTGTCACTTCCCTTCTTTCCACATAGAGCTGAAGCTATGGCCGTGCACATCAATACAAGATTGGAGGAAGCAAAAGATGAGTATTGGGTAAGAAGAAATGAAAACTGTCACTTCCCCTCTTGCCCCGTAGAGCTGAAGCTACGGGCCGTGCACATTAATGTGTCTAAACCCTGACTTATCTCTTTGTGAAAATGACAGGATTGACTTAAGTGATCCTTTCTGTCCAGAGGCTAAGCTTACATATTCTAATGAAATAAAATCATGGAAATTATACTTTTAGTACATTTTAAACTTCCTTATACACACATATATGTGTCCAAATGCACACACATACACATCCATTTACATACATATACACACACACATACACACATATATATGTATACACAGACACAGAGTAGATGACTTGGAGCAACTTCTTTTTTTAATATTTATTTATTTATCTATTTATTTATTATGTATGCAATATTCTGTCTGTGTGTATGTCATTCAGGCCAGAAGAAGGCACCAGACCTCATTACAGATGGTTGTGAGCCACCATGTAGTTGCCAGGAATTGAACTCAGGACCTTTGGAAGAGCAAGCAATGCTCTTAACCACTGAGTCATCTCTCCAGCCCTTGGAGTAGCTTTTTTATAGACTAATACAGTAAAGCCAAGCTTAGAAAAAATAAAAGAAGTTATAAAAAATATGATATTTTCTAAAGAGCAGAAGAATTTCCAAAAGTGTCCCTTGCTCAGTGACATCCTTTTTTTCATAAAACCTTTAGTTTTCAGATAAATTTACACTGCCCTATTAAAACACAGGTGAAAATTTCAGGTATTCATTTGTGTCTTTACCTACCTAAAGGTACTTCAAACTGCATGCTGTTTATGTAGGCTAGAAATAATTGGAATAGTAATAAATAAGGAGTGTGGCTCAGTGGGACTTTGACCACACATTAAATGAAACTATTAAATAAGGGACATCCATAAAAATAATAGGGAAACCAAACGGAAGACTGTTAGTGGTGGTAAAAACTAATGGCACTTTATCAGGAGAGAAGAAAAATAGCAAGTAAGTAGTTGAGGGAAAATGGGTCTACTTCAAAATTACCTGGCTTGCAGCAGTAAAATGATGATAAACTTTAAGTCTGAGAAAATAAAAGATGGCTTTTCTCCCTCCCATTTTTTAAATTTTAGTCATAAAATCTAGTGCCATGTTTTGAATCTTGACTATCTCCAGAGGAGGGAATGCAATATGAAAAAAATCATTGGCCCACAAAGCAAAACCATCTGGTGAAGTCATGAATGACTGAGCTGAACAGCAGGGAAGCCCTACTGTTAATCATTTCTGCCGTCAATTGAGGATTCTGCAAAGAATATATTAAAGAGTGGTATAAAAAGTGCAGTGACCCAAATAAATTGCTAACGGGAAAAAAATTCAAAATCAGTTAGCGGTTATTGTATTACTTATGAAATTGAACAACTTCTTAAAAATACTTGCAAATTTTGTCTACTTTCCCTATAATGGAATACTTCCTTCAATCTTTAAGGGTTCTCTACTTGTGGTGGTTATGTTTTCATTGTTATTCCAAAGAGATGGAAAATCCACCCATTTGTCTACTTTTAAGAACTCAAAATAACTAGTAGTGAATGCCCGGTTCCTCAAACACAGGATGACAAAATTAACCCTTAGTGCAAGATGAGCTTCTTTGAAATTGAGCATAATAAAATTAATGGTCATTTTTGGTTGTTGTTGTTTTTGTTTTCTAACTGAATGGTGGCTGTTCTTTCCTTTTTTACTTTGTCATTTTGGTTTCTTTTCCTTTTTGCTTCCTGTTTGCATCCCTCTTCCTTCCTCTTTTTCTTCCCTTTCTTTCTTCTTTCTGTCTGTCATTTAACAATAACATGATAGCCTTAGCTCACACTAGTTTGGAATTCTGTACTGGTTACTTTTATGGTGACTGTACCCAAACATCTGGGGAAAAAATAAAAGATGAAACAATTATAACTTGGCTGATAGTTTCAGAGGATTTGGTTGGCCCAGGGTGGTTGGGCAGAGCATCCTGACAATGGAAGCACTCTCTGAAGAGAGATTTGACTCCACAGACAAGAAACAGTGAGTCACATAGGCAAGGTTGGGGAATACAGAATTTGTACATTCACTTAGTTTTACCAGGTAGCAAAGACCAAACCTCAAACTTGCCAAAGAAAGAAATATAGCCCCGATTTTATTTGCCTTAATTTATTCTGGATGGGATAATTTAAAGGCAGTTTGAATGGTTCTTTTTTTTTAAGAAAATGACTAAGACAGGAAAGAGGGAGATATTTATGGAATGTGACCAGATGAGCAGAGTTAGTCAAAACATCCACCCCATTTCTGTGTCCTTCTTTCCCTTTTAATGACACAGGCTTGGTCAACTGTCCTATGGGCTATTCTTCCTAGGCTTATTGTGGGGCTTGCCTTGGAAAGTCACCTGGGACAGGAAGTCATCTGAGCAGCTTCTTGTTTGTGGCCTTGTCTAAGTAAAGCATTTTTATTAGACATTTCCTCCACTGTTGGTTTAGCTAGATTGTGAAACATTATGGAGGAGCAATGGTACAACAGGACTAGTGGGTGACATAGAAAAACAGAGCAACCCAACCTTCATGGACTACTCAATCCCAAATATTTAATTATTATTATTATTATAAAAGAAATAAAAAAGGGTTTCAAGGCTACATCTCCAATGTTGCTCTAACATCTCAATCTATATTCAAACACACTGTCTAACAATATCTAACTGAACCAGCGAAGAAATGGGCACTGAACAGAGTGGATAACCAAGTTCACAAAAGTTTGCCTCTGACAGGAAATAGTACACCTATATAGAACGGGCATGAGAAAACTATTTCTAGTCAAAGCAAAATAAGCTTCCAAGAGTTTTCCAGACATGCTGTGATGGATGTGTTCCACACAGATGCTAGACTCGGCACATTTTATTTGATTTCAGAAGGTGCACCATATGCACACCTGTCTCGATAAACGATCATATTTTACAATTATAAGACACTTTAAATCATCTGCCAGGCATATCCAAATAAGTCAAAATATGCCGTATTCAAGCCACTACTACTCAAAATTAATTTATACACCTGGGAAATCAAAGTTAATGATTTAGAAAATATGGCTGGAATTGCCATTATATGCTCAAAATGGCACAAAATCTTGAGGACTTATCTAAGGAGGAGACATTTTGCTAACAGTAAGACTATTTTAGCCTTGTGGAAAATAAAATCCTAATACACTTTGAATAAAACACAAATTAGAAATGAATACTTCTAGCTGCAATTCAACTGAAAAATATCGGTGTTTGGGGATAGAGAAATGGATCAATGGTTAAAAGTACTGACTGCTGTTCTAGAGGACTCGGGTTCAATTTCCAGCATTTACATGGAAGCTTGCAAACATTTTGACTCCTTCTCTGGGGATATGACACCTTTTCCTGACTTTCTTGGTACTCAGCTCACACGCAGCATGTAGTACAAAGAAGTGCATGAAAGCAAAAGATCCATTTACATAAAATAAAAGTAAGGAAAAATACTTTAAAGTTACATTAATGTCTATGTGTACTATGCTAGTGAATCCAAAGCATACATGACTAAGGAAGACATTGCTCCTCCCATGAGAGTAATTATAATGTGGATTAGAGTGCAGATAGCAGAAGAAATATACAAGCAGTCTCTGACGCAGACACACAAGAGATACAGTGCAGTGCATCAGTCATGGTGGCACACACCTGTAATCCTAGTATTTGAGATACTAAGACAGAAAAGTCACAAGTTTGAGGACATCTTGATCTACTTAGGGAGGCGTGCATCTCCCAAGAGCCAAGCTAAGAGAAAAGACTAAAAGAACAAGAATAAGCAGGATGCCAAAAATACTCAAAAGATAAATTTTATTGATTTATACACCGCATGGTAAATTATAGTCACCAACACTTTTATTTAGGGCATGGGTTAAATAAAATGGGAACAGTTTAATTCGCCTCTTAAACACGCATGCTTTATCAAGGGTGTGTGTGTCGGCACATGTTTTCTGCTCTTGGTTCTAGGCCCATGTTCACGACCAGGAGAGAACTGGCTGAACAACAGTGAAATCTGCAGTGCATCTTCCTGACCAGGTGCTGGGAAAGCTCAAGTAAGTGGAAAAGCAAAGAGTTGCTGTTAACCATTTCCCAACTCATAAGGAAGCCAGATAAAATGGGAAGGCACTGGAAGTAAGATAAAATGTGAGCATATCAAAGAGGCTAGATGGGGAACAAAGTAGCCTGACCATCTTCCTACTCTCACCAGTGTCTGGATGACCAAAATGTTCACTAACTGTATTTTCTCTTACTAGCTGCAGATATCCCAAGTTTTACAATTTCATCCCCCTTATCAGATTGCTTCATATTCTGAGACTCTTCCAGTAACTTAAATCAGTGTTTTAATTTAAACTTCATTTAAAGTTTAAAATTATCTTAATTCAAAGACTTTTTGAATTAGTCTAAAATAATATACTGTAACATAAATAAAGGTGATGTGCTCACATCTAATTTTAAAAAAGGAATCTGCTTCCTTTCTTACAGAGCAAACAATCAAAAATATATAGTGTTAGTATTTCTGAATGTGGAACTGTCTCTCCAGATGCAATGTAATCATCAATTCTCTTGACCTGTCTCTCAATCATAACCAGAGGCAGAGTTTAATTCATGCTCCAGTTTCACAACACTGTTCCTCTTTGCTTGCCCTCCATACCTGTCATCTTACACCTGAGTAGTAAACACAAGACTGGGAACCCTGGGAACTTCTGTATTCTTATGCTCCATTCCCACCATGAAGGATTATTTATATTTGTGTCTTGTTTGGTTAGTTGGTTGACTTTGTTCTTTCTCACCAAAGAAATGATATTCTTGTTTGGGGAGGGAGGCATCTCTATGGTTAAACGTAGTAGTGACTACTCTTGTAGAGGACCTGGGTTCACTTCCTAGCACCACCATGCTAACTCACAACCATCTATAACTCCAGATTCAGAGGATTCGATGCCCTCTTTTGGCCTCTTCAGGCACTGCAGGCACATGGTACACAAAATATCAAGCAAACAAATGCACATGCACATGAAACTAATAAATAAGTTTTAAAAGAGACACTAAAATCTTTCTTAAGAGATTTCAAAGCACTAAAATAATTTTCCATTCTGTTGCATTATGAGTAGTTTCACTTTATTTATTATTAATGAGCTTGTATATTTTATTGAAGGGGCAGCAGACATTCTCTCGTACATCCACTTTGAACCTCTGCTAGTATTGTTAGAGTTAAAACAGATAAAAAGAAGGCTTTAGTTTTCTCTGCTGTTTTATTCTTCTCTATTTCTCTACTTTATAAAGCTTGACCAACTGACAAAGAAGCTTCCTAAAACCAGTCTTCTGGCAGTTATCAAGAGGAAACAGCATCAAGAATCCCAAACTACAGGGGAAAAACAAACACAACTTTCAGCTATCAGCTTTGCAAGTGTCAAAACAAAACCTGTGAAACATAAGCAAGCACGTTCTTTGTTTCATGTCAGTGACCTACAAACACTCATGCCGAACATCTAAATCAAGCTTCAGTCCTTGAAGCCACTTAAGCTATAATTCCATTGCACATAGCGCACCACAAAACTGAAGAATTATCTTCACACCTCAGGATATATTTAATATGGGATCAGTGGCTTTAAAAAAGGGAGAAAATGTTCATTGTTAATGATCTGTTAAATACAAATAAAAAGCAGAGATACCATTTCACAAGTTAGAATGACTATTATTTTAAAAATGATGAACATGGTGCACAATCCACCTCTTCTGGGTAAGTGTAAGTACCACTCCTCACCAAAGAAGCCTCATTTTCTAGCAAAAGAAAACCATTACAGGAAATCACAGATGGATATACTGCAGTCATTAAGAGATGATGGGGAGCCCATTGCTAACCAATACATCTATATTACATCTATATTCTGCACCTGGGGCTAAGAGAGTAGCCCAGAAGAATGGAGTAAAAAGACTGTAAGAATCAGAAGACTGGAAAGGCTACTACATAAACAAGACAAGATAAATGGCACTATAAATGTAGATATTAACCTGTAAAGGGAATATGTGGTAGGATCTCATCTCTAGTCAAAGAACTATGGCAAATAATGATTAATGAAAGAAGGGGCATTTTCCGTTCTCAGGGATGAGTCGCCTTGGTTCTAGAATTGAACCAAGCTCTGCATGCTGTGAAGAGCATTGGTTAATAAAACATCTGCTTTGGGCCCATTGCAGGACAGAATAGGGCAAGGCTGGAATTCTAAGCAGATAGAGGAGGAGAGAGTAGGAAGAATCAAGGAGAAGCCATGTAGCCACAGCAGGAGATACATATTAGAAGCCAGACAGAACCTTACTGGTAAGTCACAACCACATGGCTATACACAGATTAACAGAAATTAGTTAATCTAAGATATAAGAACTAGTTAGAAATATGAATAAGCTAATAGGCTAAGCAGTGTTTTAATTAATACAGTTTCTGTGTGCTTATTTCGGGTCTGGGCGGCCAGGAAATGAATGAGCAATCTCCACCAATGTAGGATGCTTAGCAATCAAATTTTAAACTGTATATATAATTCTATTTCTACTAAAAACACATAAATTTAAATTTTAAAAGATAAGTGAAAGCAACCGGTGGTGATAATGTAAAGAAAGGGAAGCTAATATATATTCTTGGTACATAAATGTAAATTAATGTAAGTGTTATGGAAAACACTAGAGGCATGCTGCAAAATATGAAAACTACCACTATCATTCAATCCATTGAGGCAAGCACTGGATATAGGCTAATCCCAAAATTAGGAGGAGAAAGACCACTAACCCAAACCGTCATGGCCAAATTAACTAAAGCAAGCAATTAACTAAAAGAAGATTTTATTGGTATACACAGGCAGCTTCAACCTAAGGTGGGTTTGGGAGGTCAGCCATGGATGTGAGGAAGATAAGGCCTTTATAGGTCAGGAGCAGGGGATTTTCAAATGGAGGATTATAGAAGCATAGTTTAATTATAACAGCTTTGTCTCGGCCAAAGCAAAGACACGGTTACAAGGTGGGCCTAACAAGGATGGCCTTGAACTTCTTTTGCCTCTGCCTTCAGGGTGGATTTTAAAAACAGAACTCCCCAGCAAAGTCAACCTTCCTAATATCTGTAATCATCCCATAACCAACATTTATAGAGCTGGCACCTTCTGATGAGCGAACCATACCCAGAGTTTTCATGTTTATTGAAATTTCAACTGCATTCTATTCTAATGCATGCTCTCAAATTTCTAGTAGTCATGCATCCTCTCCAGAGTCTTCAAAAGCATCTTCACAATCTCACAACCTCCTCACTTTGTTGAGGTTTTTCTCAGCCATGCTCTCTCCTTTATCTCCAGAGGAATAACATCGTTTCTCTTAGATCTTGTTCTCTACTCTCTATCAGTGAGATCTTATTCTCACTACTATATTCACATTATGTGTTTTATTTTGCAAATATCCTCAAATTCCTACAGTATGTATTCCAAAGGATCGGCATCCAGAATTCAAGGAGAAGTGAATGTTAGAGCAAAGATGGCACCCCATGGAAGAGCATCAGCTTTGACTTAAGTACTAGAAATTCAAAGGTTCTCATATCTTACTCAAAAGTACCTCATATGGACTACATTAATGAGTGTTTATACTGACATAAAACAATTACAGATAAATAAAGACAAATCAAAATAAACCACTAAATGAGTCACAGTGTTAGATAAATGTAAGTAGGCTTGGGAGATATAAGAAAAAGATTATAGAGAGTTATAAAAGGAAAAGGAATAAAGAAAAACAAGCCATGTAAAGATGGAAAATTCACCGAGAGTCTGGATTGTGTATATTATTGTGATTTCTTTGAATTTTTGAATGTAAAGGCACTAAGTACAGAGAGATACTTCATTATATATTCTAAACTAAACCAGCATGTATATTACAAAGGTATCTTGACTTCATAATTTGGGTCTAAGGATATGTTGCTTTGGAAAAGAGGTTCATCTTTTGTTTCCATAGAGGATGAGAACCTGTGGAGTGCTTCCAGACTTATATGATTTGATGGGCCAAGACCCCCTGAAAAATTGCCTTGAACGCCCCTCAAAAGAGTTACTTTGCCCAATAAACAGCAGGAAGCAGTTTGGAGAATAACTATGCCCATATTCCCAAATATTGTTTATAAATGTTCTTTTGCATTTAAAGGGAGATATGCTATAAAATTTGCATTGGTATGGATCTTGGCTTATTGATGCAAACTTAAGGTCATATAATAAACATTGTTATATATTTATTTCTGCTCTTGATTAAGGTGTTGTGTTTGTGCCACTCATTTTAAAATATGTAATGTATAATTAAGAAATATAGGTTAATAGATAGTCATCTGTAATAGTCAAACTTATGTTTTCTGGATATATAGAGATATATTTCAGTTAGATAGGTATTCTTCAAATCTTTCAAAGACTACAGAATATGGCATTTAAGTTATTTCTCGAGTTTTAGAAGTTGCTTACAATGTACTTCCAGTTTACTTAGGTATTATAATATCCTTCTGGAGACTTTGATGGAGTTGAAGAATTGATAGTTATAGTTTTCCTTAGTTATAACAAAAGATAAAGTAGATATTGTAACTGTAATTCTTGTTTGATACCTATTTTGCTATATGTGATTTTACTATGTTAAATATGTGATTTTACTATGTTAAAGTTAAAACCTTCCTTTTTATTTAAACAGAAAAGGGGAGGTGATATAGGATTTCCCTCTGTATGCTGTGAATTCCATTGGTTAACAAAGAAACTGGTTTGGTCTGATAGGGTAGATAGGTGGGGAAAACTAAACTGAATGCAGAGAGAAAGGAGGCAGAGTCAGGGAGAAACCATGGAGGCTCTGTTGGAGAGAGACATGCTGAAACTTTGCTAGTAGGCCATGACCTCATGGTGATGAACACATTAATGGAGATGGGTTAAATTAAAATGTAAGAGTTAGCAAATAAGAAGCTCGAGCTAATGGGCTAAGCAGTGATTTAAATAATATAGTTTCTGAGTATTTATTTTTAGGCTGAGTGGCTGGAAACCAACAAGCAGTCTCCCCCAACACCTGTCATCAACCTTAAAAGAGACAAGGGAATGGACCACCAGAAATAAATGAGTTAATCAAAGCAGAGACATGAGTCACATCTCACAGATACCAAGGTGAAAGACAATAGCAGACCTAGAGCCAGATAAACAGAGTCACAGACAAAGAAGAAGATGTAAGATGACAGACTCCACTGAGCCTGTGAGAAAAGCCCACATCCAAAGAAAAACGGAGGTTGAAAAGCACTTCTGGGTATCCGGGTAAATTTATTTAAGGAACCTATGAGGAGAAAAGGATTTAGGATTACATTTCTTATCCACATTTTTCCCCTTACATGAGCTGCTGGAAGACTGGCCAGTGAACAGCCGAGAGGCAATGATTCCTCTTTGTGTGTTCAAGGTTACTGCTTCTATTTGTCTCACACAGTAACTGGAAATTCTCGGCTCTGCGTGAGCCAGATTGGACTGAAGTGCAGAAAAATAAGGAGCAAATACATGACAGGCTAGAGTGACTGCCAATAAGGAACATTATCAGGATGTGATAGTTTGGATATGAATATGCTTCACGACACAGATGTTTGAATACTTGGTCTGCATTTGGTAGAATTGACGCATTAAAAAAAAAAAAAGGAAACGCTTTACTGAGTCAAATAAGCCAGACCCAAAAAGAGGAATATGGTATGTATTCACTCATAAGTGGATTCTAGCCATAATTAAAGATCTTTGAGCCTATTATTCGTGATCCCAGAGAAGCTGGATAGGAGGGTGAACCTGAAGAAAATTCAGGTAGTTTTCCTCCTGGAGATTGGAAATAGACAAGAGTCCCAGGTAACCTCGGGTGCTTGGGGGGGTGGGAGAGTTGCTGGAAGGGGAGAGGGTTAGAGAGAAGGGAGCAGGGGAGGAATGGGGAATGCTCAGGGGGACTGGGAAGGGGGGAGGGAGGAAGGATAGATTTGGGATCAGGGAAGAATATATCTCAACTAAGGGAGTCAGTTTAGGGTTTACTAGAGACTTGATTATAAATGAGATCCCAGGGTGGCAGGGTCCCGGTGAGGAGGAGCTTGGGTGTCCCCCGACCCCATAGACTCTCAGGTCTCCCTGCAGTGCTGGCTACCCCCTCCCGCCTGCCATCCCAGCTCCCATCCAGCAGGGGCCCTGACTTCTAGCAGAGGACCATCGGTGGGGTGAGTGTGCTTCGGGCCGTGGCAGGGTCCGGGTGAGGAGGAGCTTGGGTGTTCCCGACCCCATAGACGCCCAGGTCGCCCTACAGTGCTGGCTACCCCCTCCTGCCTGCCATCCTAGCTCCCATCCAGGTACGAATTCCTATATTTCTCCCTTACCCCTGGGGCCATAAAATTTCCCCAGCTCAGCTGCCTTGCGAGCTGGGCCTGGGCTGTAGGTGCTGCTCGGCTCCAGGCAGTTCCTGGGTCTTAAAGGCCTCCCTGAGGACAGGTGGACCAGGTGCCAGCTCAGCCACATTCCTGACCAGCAGGGGCCCTGACTTCTAGCAGTGGGCCATCTGTGGGGGGAGCTTGCTTCTGGCCGTGGCAGGGTCCTGGTGAGGAGGAGCTTGGGTGTCCCCCGACCCCATAGACGCCCAGGGCTCCCTGCAGTGCTGGCTACCCCCTCCCGCCTGCCATCCCAGCTCCCATCCAGCAGGGGCACTGACTTCTAGCAGAGGACCATCGGTGGGGTGAGTTTGCTTCGGGCCATGGCAGGGTCCCGGTGAGGAGAAGCTTGGGTGTTCCCCGACCCCATAGACACCCAGGTCGCCCTGCAGTGCTGGCTACCCCCTCCCGCCTGCCATCCTAGCTCCCATCCAGGTACGAATTCCTATATTTCTCCCTTACCCCTGGGGCCATAAAATTTCCCCTGCTCAGCTGCCTTGCGAGCTGGGCCTGGGCTGTAGGCGCAGCCCGGCTCGAGGCAGTTCCTGGGTCTTAAAGGCCTCTCTGAGGACAGGTGGACCAGGTGCCAGCTCAGCCACATTCCTGACCAGCAGGGGCCCTGACTTCTAGCAGAGGGCCATCAGAGGGGTGAGTTTGCTTCGGGCCTTGACAGGGTCCTGGTGAGGAGGAGCTTTGGCGTTCCCCGACCCCACAGTCGCCCAGGTCGCCCTGCAGTGCTGGCTACCCCCTCCCGCCTGCCATCCCAGCTCCCATCCAGGTACGAATTCCTATATTTCTCCCTTCCCCCTGGGGCCATAAAATTTTCCCCAGCTCAGCTGCCTTGCAAGCTGAGCCTGCATTGTAAGCGCATCCCGGAAAGAGGGAGTGCCTGTGCTTCAGTAGCCTGCCTGAGGAAAGGTGGGCATTCTGTCAGTGAAGTCCCTGCCCAAGAAGGGAACCTGACCCGGTAACAGAAGTTCCAATAGAGAACATTTGAAGTAAGAGATGGGCAGACGCCAAGGCAAGACCTCATCCAACACTCTGAAAAACAACATGAAAACACCAGATCCCAAGGACCCTACAACAGAAGGACTTGAACACTCTAACCCAGATGAAGTAGAAAAAAGTGCCATTATGAAAGCAATAGAGTCCCTTAAACAGAATATGAATAACTCCCTTAAAGAATTGGATGAGAAATATAACAAAAAGTTTGAAGAAATGAGTATAGAAATTGATGAGAAATATAACAAAAAGTTTGAAGAAATAAGTAAATCCGTGAATGAGACCCTGAGAAACCAAGAAAAAACAATCAAACAAGTAAAGGAAACAGTGCAAGAATTGAAAACTGAAATGGAGGCAATGAAGAAAACACAAACCGAGAACCGGCTGGATATGGAAAACCTAGGTAAACGAACGGAGACTACAGAATCAAGCATAACCAATAGAATACAAGAGAAAGAAGAACGAATCTCAGAATCTGAAGATACCATAGAGAAAATAAATGCTCTGGTAAAAGAAAATGGTAAGTCCAACAAATTCTCATCACAAAACATTCAGGAAATCTGGGACACAATAAAAAAAAAACAAATCTAAGAATAATAGGGATTGAAGAAGGAGAAGAACTGCAGATTAAAGGCCCAGAAAATATATTCAACAAAACTATAGAAGAAAACTTTCCCAATCTAAAGAACGATATTCCTATGAAGGTTCAAGAAGCATACAGAACACCGAATAGACTGGATCAGAAAAAAACATCCCCTCGCCATATAATAATCAAAACACAAAACATACATATTAAAGAAAAAATTTTAAGAGCTGCAAAGGAAAAAGGTCAAGTAACTTATAAAGGTAAACCTATCAGGCTTACACCGGATTTCTCTATGGAAACCATGAAAGCCAGAAGATCCTGGATAGAGGTACTGCAGAAAGTAAGAGACCATGGATGCAAACCCAGACTACTATACCCAGCCAAGCTATTGTTCACTATCAACGGAGAAAACAAAATATTCCAGGATAAAAACAAATTTAAACAATACGTAGCTACTAATCCAGCCTTACAGAGAATATTAGAAGGAAAATCACTACCGAAGGAATCCAACATTCCCAACACGGCCTACAATAACTCGAACATCTAGCGACCATTCACAAGCACAAATCAAAGAAGAAAAACACATACACTCTACTACCTAAAAAAAAAAAAAAAAATGACCGGAGTCAAAACCACTGGTCATTAATATCACTTAATATCAATGGACTCAATTCACCTATAAAGAGGCAGAGACTTAGAGATTGGATACGAAAACAGGATCCAACATTCTGCTGTTTACAAGAAACACACCTCAACCACAAAGACAGACACCTACTCAGAGTAAAGGGTTGGGAAAAGGTTTTCCAAGCAAATGGACCTAAGAAACAAGCGGGTGTGGCCATTCTAATATCTAACAAAATCGACTTCAAACTAAAATCAATCAGAAGAAATGGAGATGGACATTTCATACTCATAACTGGAACAATTCATCAGGAGGAAGTCTCAATCCTGAATATCTATGCTCCTAATATAAAGGCACCCACATATGTAAAAGAAACTTCTAGAACTCAAGGCAGTCATCAAACCACACACACTAATAGTAGGAGACTTCAACACTCCTCCCTCACCAATGGACAGGTCAATCAGACAGAAACCAAACAGAGAATTGAGAGATTTATTGGAGGTATTGAATCAAATGGACTTAACAGACATCTATAGAACACTCCACCCAAATAGGAAAGAATATACCTTTTTCTCTGCAGCTCATGGAACCTTCTCGAAAATTGACCACATACTCGGTAACAAAGCAAACTTCCACAGATACAAAAAAATATTAGTAACTACCTGTGTCTTGTCAGATCACCATGGACTAAAATTAGAATTCAACAACAATGCTTCCCCCAGGAAGCCAACAAACTCATGGAAACTGAACAGTCAACTACTAAATCACCCCTGGGTCAAGGAAGAAATAAAGAAAGAAATTAAAGTCTTCCTTGAATTTAATGAAAACAAAGACACAACATCCTCAACCCTATGGGACACTATGAAAGCAGTGCTAAGAGGAAAGTTCATAACACTAAGTGCCCAATTAAAGAAAGCGGAGAAAGCACACATTGGAGACTTAACAACACACTTGAAAGATCTAGAAAAAAAAGAAGCTGATTCACCCAGGAGGTCTAGAAGACTGGAAATAATCAAACTGAGGGCTGAAATCAACAAAATAGAAATAGAGAAAACAATCCAAAGAATCAAAGAATCAAAAAGCTGGTTCTTGGAGAAAATCAACAAGATTGACAAACCCCTATCCAAATTAATCAAACGGCAGAGAGAGAACATGCAAATTAATAAGATCAGAAATGAAAAAGGGGACATAACCACAGACACAGAGGAAATTCAGAGAATCATTAGATCTTACTATGAAAGTTTATATGCCACAAAGTTGGAAAATGTAAAAGAAATGGACATTTTTTTAGATAAGTACCATATACCAAAGTTGAACCAAGAACAGGTGAACAATCTAAATAGACCTGTTAGTCGCGAAGAATTAGAAGCTGTTATCAAAAATCTCCCTACCAAAAAAAGCCCAGGACCAGATGGTTTCAATGCAGAATTCTACCAGAACTTCCAGGAAGAGCTAATACCTATACTCCTTAACGTATTCCACAATATAGAAACAGAAGAGTCATTGCCTAACTCCTTTTATGAAGCTACAGTTACCCTAATACCAAAACCACACAAAGACACAACCAAGAAAGAGAATTACAGGCCAATCTCACCCATGAACATCGACGCCAAAATTCTCAATAAAATACTGGCAAACCGAATCCAAGAGCACATTAGAAAAATTATCCATTATGATCAAGTCGGCTTCATTCCAGAGATGCAGGGCTGGTTCAACATACGCAAATCTATCAATGCAATCCATCATATAAATAAACTGAAAGAAAAAAAACATATGATCATCGCACTAGATGCTGAAAAAGCATTTGACAAAATTCAACACCCATTTATGATAAAGGTGTTGGAGAGATTGGGGATACAAGGATCATACCTAAATATAATAAAAGCAATATACAGCAAGCCGACAGCTAACATCAAACTGAATGGAGAGAAACTCAAAGCCTTTCCACTAAAATCAGGAACGTGACAAGGCTGTCCACTCTCTCCATACCTCTTCAATATAGTGCTTGAAGTTCTAGCAATAGCAATAAGACAACATAAGGAGATCAAGGGGATTCGTATTGGAAAGGATGAAGTTAAACTTTCGTTATTTGCTGACGATATGATAGTTTACATAAGTGACCCCAAAAACTCTACCAAAGAACTCCTACAGCTGATAAACACCTTTAGTAACGTGGCAGGATACAAGATCAACTCCAAAAAATCAGTGGCCCTCCTATACACAAAGGATAAAGAAGCAGAGAGGGAAATCAGAGAAACATCACCTTTCATGATAGCCACAAATAGCATAAAATATCTTGGGGTTACTCTAACCAAGGAAGTGAAAGACCTATTTGACAAAAACTTTAAGTCTTTGAAGAAAGAAATTGAGGAGGATACCAGAAAATGGAAAGACCTCCCCTGCTCTTGGATTGGGAGAATCAACATAGTAAAAATGGCAATTCTACAAAAAGCAATCTATAGATTCAATGCAATCCCCATCAAAATCCCATCAAACTTCTTCACAGAACTTGCGAGAACAATAATCAAGTTTATATGGCAAAACAAAAAACCCAGGATAGCCAAAACAATCTTATACAATAAAAGAACTTCTGGAGGCATTACCATCCCTGACTTCAAACTCTATTATAGAGCTACAGTATTAAAAACAGCTTGGTATTGGCATAAGAACAGAGAAGTCGACCTATGGAATCGAATAGAAGACCCAGATATTAACCCACAAACCTATTGAACACCTAATTTTCGACAAGGGAGCTAAAGGTATACAATGGAAGAAGGAAAGCATCTTTAACAAATGGTGCTGGCATAACTGGATGTCAACCTGTAAAAAAATGAAAGTAGATCCATATCTATCACCATGCACAAAAATCAAGTCCAAACGGATTAAAGACCTCAACATTAATCTGTCCACTTTGAACCTGATAGAAGAGAAAGTGGGAAGTAGTCTACAAGATATAGGCACAGGAAGCCTCTTCCTAAGTAGGACCCCAGTAGCACAGACAATAAGAGAAACAATGAAAAAATGGGATCTACTGAAACTGAGAAGCTTCTGTAAAGCAAAGGACACTGTCAGTAGGACAAAAAGGCTGCCTTCTGACTGGGAGAAGATCTTCACCAACCCCTCATCAGACAAAGGTCTGATCTCCAAAATATACAAAGAACTCAAGAAACTAGACACTAAAACTCTAATTAACCCAATTAAAAAATGGGGTACTGAACTTAACAGAGAATTCACAACAGATGAATTTCGAATGGCCAGAAGACACTTAAGGTCATGCTCAACCTCCTTAGCAATCAGGGAAATGCAAATCAAAACCACTTTGCAATACCATCTTACACCTGTCAGAATAGCTAAAGTCAAAAACACCAACGATAGCCTATGCTGGAGAGGATGTGGGGTGAGGGGAACACTCATCCATTGTTGGTGGGAATGCAAACTTGTGCAGCCACTGTGGAAATCAGTGTGGCGGTTTCTCAGGAAACTGGGAGTCAACCTCTCTCAGGACCCAGCAATTCCACTCTTGGGAATATACCCTAGAGATTCCCTAACATACTACAAAAGCATTTGTTCTACTATGTTCATAGCAGCACTATTTGTAATAGCCAGAACCTGGAAACAGCCTAGGTGCCCCTCAATAGAAGAATGGTCAAAAAAGGTGTGGAACATATACACATTAGAGTTTTACTCAGCAGTAAAACACAATGACATCTTGAATTTTGCATGCAAATGGATGGAAATAGAAAACGCTTTACTGAGTGAGGTAAGCCAGACCCAAAAAGAGGAACACGGTATATATTCACTCATAAGTGGATTCTAACCATAATTAAAGGTCTTTGAGCCTATTATTCGTGAACCTAGAGAAGCTAAATAAGAAGATGAACCTGATGAAGATTATTTAGCTATCCGCCAGGCGGTAGGAAATAGACAAGAGTCCCAGGTAACCTCGGGTGCATGGGGGGGTGGGAGGGTTGATGGAAGGGGAGAGGGTTAGAGAGAAGGAAGTAGGGGAGGAATGGGGAAAGCTCGGTGGCCTGGGATGGGGGGGAGGGAGGAAGGATGAATATGGGATCAGGGAAGAATATATTTCAACTAAGGGAGTCATTTTAGGGTTTACAGGAGACTTGATTATATATGGGATCCCAGGTCCAAGGAGAGATCCCCCAGATTGTTCTCTGGACAGAGTAGAGGGTGCCTGAATCGGCCGTGGCCCATAACCATACTGATGTATATTTTGCTTATCACCATAGATCCTTCATCTTGCGAAGCACGGCGATACAGTCGGAGACCCCACATTGGAGCACCGGACTGAGCCCCCCGAGGTCCAAATGAGGAGCAGAAGGAGGAAGAACATGAAAAACGAAATCATTACTGCGAGGGATGCTATCACCCACTGATACAAGGGAACGGATCTAATGAGAGTTCACCAAGGCCAGTTGGACTGGGACTGAACGAAGACGTGATCTAACCAGATTCTCGGAATTTGGCCGGATTCTCTCAATGTGGCTGGCCCGAAGTCTTTCTGAAAAGCCATTGACTATGATACTGGGACCTGTTTCCTCTGCATATACTGGATTTTGGGGATCCATTCTGTTTGGATTCTCACCTTCCTGGACCTGGAGGGAGGGGGGAGGAACTTGAACTTCCCACAGGGCAGGAAACCCTGACTGCCCTAAGGGACGAAGAGGGAGGAGGAGAGGGAGTGGGGGGAGTGGGAGCGTGTTGGGAAGTGGGGCGGAAATGGAAACTTTTATGATTTAATAAAATTTACTTTAAAAAAAATAAAATGAATGGGATCCCAGGTCCAAGGAGAGATCCCCAGATTGTTCTCTGGACAGAGGAGAGGGTGCCTGAACTGGCCTTGACCCATAACCATACTGATGAATATTTTGCTTATCACCATAGATCCTTCATCTGGCGATGGATGGAGATGGAGACGGAGACCCACATTGGAACACTGGACTTAACTCCCTAGGTCCAAACGAGAAGCAGAAGGAAAGAGAACGTGAGTAAGGAAGGCAAGATCAGAGGGAACCTTCATCTGACGATGGATGGTGATACAGACGGAGACCCACATTGGAGCACCAGACGGAGTCCCCAAAGGTCCAAATGAGGAGCAGAAGGAGGAAGAACATGAAAAAGGAAATCAGGACCGCGAGGGGTGCAATCACCCACTGATACAAGGGGACTGATCTAATGAGAGTTCACCAAGGCCAGTTGTCTGGGACTGAGCAAGCACTTAATCCAGTCAGATTCTCTGAATGAGGTCGGATTCTCTGAATGTGGCTGACCTGGAGTCTTTCTGTAAAGCCATTGACAATGACACTGGGACTTGTTTGCTCTGCATATACTGGATTTTTGGGATCCAGTCTGTTTGGATGCTCACCTTCCTGGACCTGGAGGGAGGGGGGAGGAGCTTGAACTACCCACAGGGCAGGAGACCCTGACTGCTCTTAGGGATGGAGAGGGAGGAGGGGAGGGAGTGGTGGGAGTGGGAGGGTGTTGGGAGGAGGGGCAGAAATGGAGACTTTTGTATTTTAATAAACTTAAAAAAATAAAATAAAATAAAATAAAAAAATTAAAAAAAAAGAAGTTGTGTGAGACCTTGCTGGAGGAAGCATGTCAGTGGGAGCTGAATTTGATGTTTCAAAGCCAAATGGCATTCTTAATTCTTCCTCTCTGCTTCCTGCTTGCAGTTTAAGAACTATATTCTTGGCTTCTAGCTCTGGCCACCATGCTTTCCTTCCATGATACATTCTTACATATCCTTCTAGATCCAGAAGCCAAATAGACCCTTCCTTCTACAGATGACTTTGGACATGGTATTTTATCATAGTAATAAAAATGCAATGAATACTCACAGTGCCGATGTCGTAATTTGAGGGTAAATTGAAAATGTCAGTAATTTCTACAGTGTGTACAGTGAGGTTGGATGATTGCTTGGGACATTAAATAGAGCTTGCAAATTGTACAACATCAGAAGATTATAGATTCTTTTGTGATTGAGAACTTTGCTAAGTGGAAAGTGTTGAGTCTAGAGCAATGAACATCAAGAACCCAGAAAGTCTAGTAATAAGTCCCTACATGGCCTCAGGGAAAAGAAACAATTAATATCACACAAATTGTTATTCAATTTTGAGTGATACAAATATTTAAATCAAAAATAAGCTTCACACTCTGTATGCTTTACTTGTCTGATCTTTTCCTAGTCTTTTATAACCTTATAACAGTTTTATCTATTTAATCATTTTCAGAATTGTATTTAATAGCTCTTTGAAAAGTTATTGTTGATGTGAGCCAATATAAATTTAAATGCTATAAAATAAGGAGGTAAAATCCCTAAAGTTAGTAGAAAACTGAGTTTTCTGTGTGTGTATATGTGTGTGTATGTGTGTGTGTGTGTGTGTGTGTGTGTGTGTGCACGTGCACATGCATACATGGGTGCCCACATGCACACACACACATGTGTGCAGATATATATGCAGGGGGCATGGAAGGACTTAGATGTCCTCTTTATCACTCTTCACCTTAACCCTTGAGATAGAGTTTTCTACCTAACTTGAAGCTCACTATTTTAACTAGTCTGACAGGCCAGTGAGTTCCCGGGAATCTGCCTCTCTCTACCTTGTAACAAAGGGATTATAGGCAGGCCATAACCAGCTAACAGGGGTACTCGGCATTCAAAGTTAATTCTCCATGCTTGCACAGCACGATTTTGTCCACTATGCTGCCCTCCTAACCAGGAAACTGGGTTTTTATTAGACATCTTTGAAGCGTTTAAAAGCCTTCAATTATTTGCACAGATGCCACAGTTCACTAAATAAGAAGGAAACCTACAGATCTTCCTTTACATATTTGTTTTGATTTTGTATTTTTCTTGAGACATTATTTTTTATGAAATAATGTGTTCAATGGCCCTCTCTCAGCCCAAAAAATTAACAATGCAGCAAGTATGGAACTTAGGGCTGTTAAGAACCGAAAGTTATATCATGAATAGTTCTTGTTCTCAGGACTTTTAAATCAACGTTGTACTTATCATTGAGATGAAAGAGGATTAAGAGATTATGTTGACAAATTCATGTCTTCTGGGAGAGGAGCTGTTTGCCATTATTAGCATTAAAATCAACACATCCTCATCAGTAGTAGTTAACAATTCAGAGAGTCCAAGCAAATTATGCGAACAAGCAAAGAGGAAGACATATTCAGAACTCAATAGCTAATATAGAGGCAGTATTATAAATTGGGTGCAAAAACAAAAAGAAATGAAATGAAAATATAAGCAGAAATGGGAGGTCTTTCAAGTTATCAAAGTACCTTCAAAAAACTTGGTGAGATAGGAGGCAGAAAGATTTTTTATTCATTGTATTTATCTTTTATAAAGACACTCAGAATGGGCAATTATGATCGTTATCTTTATGGTTGTTTTAGCAATACCCATTTGGGGTATTGGTCTATAAATGCAATGAGCATATCATCATTTGTATCACAGAAAGCCCACTGAAAAAAATCTTGGAATAGGAACTACCCAGATAAAAAGTTTATCCATTGTGGTTATAATATGGAGCAGGTTCTCCTGAGCAGGCCAGCTACACAGTTGCTATAGATTTTTACCACAGACAAGAAGCATAGCTCAAAGAACTCAAGAGCATCCACTTTTGAAAGATGTCAAAGGAACAGATTGGATACAGACCACTAGAAGACCTTGATGCTTTCTGAATCAAACATGCCTTGGAGCACACAGGCATCTCCTTAGGGACTTTTGGGATACAGAACACTGTTGATGACAGAAGGTCACCCTTGATAGGATACCACATGACACAGTAACACCACTTAGCCAGATGGTTTGTCAGAGGGTGAGCAACCCCAACTGATGTCTATATTTCTTCAGATCAGCACATTGAGGTCAAGGTCCACTGCCCTTCACCCGACAAAAGCCATTATCTAGTTCGTACTTGTTGGGAGATAATTGTATTCTGTCAATTTTAAATCACTTTTTTCCATTGTGTTTCAGTACTGAGCTTTTATGTGGCATTCCAGTAAGAGCTTCAGAAAACCCAGCAGGGTGTTGTATTCCACATAAAAATCATCGTTTAGCTGACATCAGGTTTGGACCCCTGCCACTTGTGTATAACTTCTCATTTGCCCTTTGAATGAACTGTATATGAATAGACTCAAAATAAACTCATTATGGAGTCAGAAGTTGAACATATGTCTAAAATGTCACAGTATTCTTTGCAGTAAGATTGTCTATAGATTGTCGTTTTGATTTTCAAAAATAAAAGCTTTACCTCTGAAGCTAACTTCTGAGGTTTAAAGCAGGTTCTGCAAAATTGTTTGGTTGATATAGAAATGCCATTTTTAAAGTCATATTCCTTGCTTGTGCAGTACAGATAGGAATTTAATAGTAATTAAATGACAAAAATATTTGTCATAACTTTCTTAATACAAATTTTTTTAAGACATCAACAACACCAATCTTTGGCTCTACTCATTCATACTCTAGAATATCAATCATAACATAAAGTTTAATTTATTATAGAAGTAAAATCACTAGGCAAGTTGATGATATATTATTTCTCTTTTTTCAGATTTATTAGGTTTTATTAAAATTATGTATATTTTTATGTTCTGTATATAGGTATTCACAGAGTGCAGTACCAACAGAATCCAAAAGAGGGTGTTGGGTCTCCCAGAGCTGGAGTTACTGTCTTTCCTTGCCAGTTGTTAGAAGTTGAGAATCAAACTCAGATCCTCCAAATCAGCAGTATGCTTCACTGCTGAGCCGCTCTTCCGCCCACAGTATTTCCTTTTGACACTGACTTTCGAGCATCTCTGGAAGAGAGATAATGATGGACACTGACATTCTAAAGTAGTCTTAATTCTCCCAGCATGTGCCATAGGGACACACTAGTACACAGTGCCATGGGGCCCAGGAAGATCTGTTTCCCATGAATGGTGAAACATGAGGAGAGTTCATAGCATTGCTGGACACAAAAAGTGCTTCCTAGAAAACTCAGAAGAGGATTTATTGGAAAACTATTCTGTGGGAGTTAAAAGGAGATTGTACTGGAGAAAAAGGGTGGATTTATAATCGGATCATGTGAAGACACATAAAGATACACTGGACAAAACGTCATGGCATGATGGAAAGCTATTGAAGAATTGCTTCTGCAAGCAAGAGTGTCATGAATTACCAGAAACAGCCATTTCCAGGCATGATGGATTCCCCATCTAAACTCCCAGAAGACTGTACCCTCTTCAGCACTTTGATTTGGTACTTTTAGCCTAGAGAAACTGTCAGGAGTAATTTTCCATTATTTAAAAAAATGCCAATATTAACACACTAATTTAACATGCTAACCAAGAAATTACTGTTGACTCTGAATGCAGTGTACATACTCACTCTTATTATAAAAACCTAAGGAAAGAAGAGCAAGAAAGGAGGAATAGGTAAGCTCCCCCCCACCCATTTCTTACTTGTTCCAAACATAACATAAGATTTTTAATCTTGAGGAAGTAGTCACACACTACACTGTACTGGGCTGCACACACGCAGTAGGTCCTCACTTAGCAATCTACAAAGGACCAGCTTGCTCTCTCTGTGCTGATAGTCCATTAGCACTTCCACGGGAACTCCCGAAACTCAAGAAGAAGTTGAAGTCTCTGGGGAAGCTAATAAGAATTAGAATGGAACTAATGGGTTTTACATTTTATCTCGCTTTCAGTGCTTCACTGGCCATGAAGAGGTTAGACATCTTGAGTCAGAGTTAGGCATATTATGCTGAGGTTAGAAAATCGGGTTAAACACTTAAGAGAATGTCAGGATTTCTTTGCCAAGGTCACCATTTCGCAGTTTCACAAACAGCTAAGTGGGGTGCCAAGAGGAGATTTCAATAAAAACCAGGTCAATGGAAACAGAAATTAAGTACTTAAATGATTTTTTTTTCTTTTTTAAGATACATTAGACACATATGTCACCCTATTCCTTCTGACTCATTCTCTGCTAAAACGTTGACTTTCAACAACAGATTAAACCACAGCGTTCCCAGAATATTTTCACACTGGGTTGCTTTCCTGAGAACACCCTCTCCCTTAATGTTTTCAACAAAACTAAAGAGAACTTTGTGCAATCTCAACAACATCAATTTACTTACAATATTAAGTTTCAGTTTTATGAATGCAAACATCTCTGAGGTATGACCACTGTTCCTGGCTTCATTGAGTTTCATGGCTCTTTCTATCAATGCTTAGTAGGCAAGGGTTTTGTGAACGTTTAGCTGGGCAGATGCAGTGACATTGTGTAACTCTAAAATATACTCTCCGATATTAATCTAAAGAATTAACATTTACAACGTAACACTGATATTCTAATTCACTTCAACCATAGGGATTCCTGCCAAATGCATAATTTTAATACATCCATGTGGATCAACCTGAATTCTGAATCCATAGTGATTAATAATACAGTCCCTTGATAGCTAATGCTTTCTACTTATTTATCTATGAACTGAATATGGCTTTCCTAAAATGCTGGTGTTATAATAAGGACTGAAAATATTCTTGTAAATACTTAGGTTATTATAAAGTCAAACAAATTTATAAGTCGAGTACCTAACTTGGGAAACAAAGTACTTACTCCTTCTGCAATAGGGGGACAAAATAAGTGCCTCCTAAGTGGGTGAGGAGTGTGTAAGTGTTTTGTCTGCATGAGCGAATGTGCAACATGCATATGCCTGGCTCATGAGGAAGTCAAAAGAGGCCATTATATTCCCTGGAATTGAAATTACTTATGATTGCTGTCTGCCATGGGAATGCCAGGAACCCAACCATATTCTCTGCAAGAGCATCAAGTGGTCTTAAACACCATTTCTCTAATCTTCTTCTTAACTTTTCTCCCAGCATATTGAAGTATATTTCAATATCTACAACATTCTAATTTTTGGGTAAATGTGTGAGTGCTGTGTGTGTTTGTGTGTATGTAACTGTGTGTGTGTATGTGCACACACGTGTGTGTGTGTGTGTGTGTGTGTGTGTGTAAAACATCAGTTAAAGAAAAAGAGGCAATTGATTAGGAGAGTACAAGTGATAATGGGAGAGACTAAAGAGATAAGGGGAGGGTAAGATGATGCCATTATATTATAATTTTAAAAACTGAAAATTTATTTTTCAAAAATTGCATATTATATTATATTATATTATATTATATTATATTATATATATTTTAGCTAACTTATCTGATAGTTGGTTTACTGTGTCTCACACCTGACTCTCATGTCATACATCTGTACACTGCCTACTTGATCTTACCCCTTTTTTGTTTCTTTTTAAACTTTTGTTTATCTATTTTTATTTCACTTTGAATTCCAACCACAGTTCTCCCTCCCACTCCTCTTCACCCCTCCCTTTCCTCTCCCCCCAGACCACTCCCATCCACTCCTCCCAATGGGTAAGAGTTCCCTTGGAGAGTCAACAAAGTCTGACACATTATATAAGGGCAGGACATAGCCCCTCCCAGCTTCATTAAGGCTGAGCATGGCATCCCAACAAAGGGAAAGGGTTCCAACACCCTAGCCCATGCACCAGGGATAGTTCCTGATCTTAATTCCAGGGGTCCTTTGGATAGTTCAAACTTCATTGCTATCTCCCACATATGGAGGACCTAGTTCAGTCCCATGGAGATAGTTGTCAGTCTAAAGTTTTCAAGTTTCCATGAACTTGGTTCAATTGTCTCTGTAGATTTCTCCATCATGATCTTGACCTCCTTGCTCACATATTCCCTCCTCTCTGTCTCCAATTGGATTCCTGGAGTTAGGCCTGGTCCTTGGTTGTGGATCTCTTCAGCTGGTTCCATCGGTTACTGGATGAAGACTCTATGATGATAGTTGGGATGTTGACAATCTGATTACAGCAAAGTCCAGTATAGGCACCCTCTTCACTATAGCTAGGAATTTTAGCTGGGGCCATTTCTGGATTCTAAGGAATTTCCCCAGCTCCAAGTTTCTCCCTAACCCCATATTGGCTCTCTCTGTCTATGGTTAGAGCGAGAAAAAACCATCCTAAGTGAGGTCACCCAGACTCAGAAAGACAAACACATTATGTACTCACTCATAAATGGATATCAGACATAAACAAAGCAAAGGATAATCAGACTACAATCCACAGCTTCAGAGAAGCTGGGTAACAAGGAGGAACCTAAGAGGGAGAAATTGATCACCCAGGGAAGGGGAATTAGATGAGATCTCCTGGGTAAACTGGGGGTGAGGGGGACTGTAAAGGAGAGGGGATGTGAGATGAGAACATGAGGAAACAGGATGGTCGATGGGAAAGAGGGATGGAGCAGGAGAGCAACGAGAGATCTTGATAGAGAGACCCTTTTTCTTTCTTACATTCACTAATAAGAAAAAGCCCTGAAGATCTATGTGATCAACACTACAGTCTGTGCCTAAAGCATGATAGCACTGAATGGTACTGATGATAGAACTGTGACAATGGTGACAAAAATGACTCTTTGCCCTTAACAGAATAATGGAACAGGAGTTAAAGAAAATAATTTACAAGATCTTATATAACTTATAGAGGAGAAGCACCCATCCCATCCAACCCCACTCCACTCCTCTCCCCCAAAAGACAGCAAGGATAGAAACTATTCTCTACTGTTTGGATTCTCAGGAAGAATTTAAAATTCAAGAAACGAAAAAACAAAATTGATAGTATTTATTAGTAGTCTCTGGAGGGGGCTCTCCAAACTATTTTGTTTGTGCAAGTTATAGCTTAATCAAAGATAGCACTTATTAAAATGATTATTTCTTCCCATTCCTCATCTGATCATCTTGCTGCGAACTTATTCCCACACTTTAAAAAATCATAAATAATGAGTTGCTTGTGGGAATTTAATGAGCAAGATATGAAAGTCGGAAGAAATTTGTATAAGCTTTAGTACATTTCTAACATCAATACTATTGAATTCATGTTGCCTCTAAGGCACAAATAATAGACCACCTACTATTTAAAATTGATTTCAACCTGCAAATATAATTAAGAGAAGAGTGAGAACAAGAGTTTGCTTTCCAGATATCTGGGCACAACTAATAATATTAGCAGTAACCAATGTAAAACATAATGTAATCCTTTTTATCACCAACTATTTCATACTGCATAATGGCCTTAGGTAGGTATTATCAATGTGATAATATTTGTGATTTAATTGTCAATTAAAACCCATATGTGTAGATTTTTTAGTGTATTAAAATTCCAATTCAAACCATTGAACATTGTATTTCATAATGTTTGCCTACTTTTAATCTTCAGTGAAACAATTAAAGATCATAAAATAATAATGTAAAATCTATAATGAGTTATTCCCTTTTGGCTAATGTTGTGATAATCAGCTTTCTCATTGCTGAACATTTTAAACGAAGCGAGGTTCCTTGTGCCAACATTTGAAAAGTGCTTTCTGATTTCTTATAAAACTAGCACTTTGGGCAAAACCTCAAAGACAATGCCATTTAGCTAATTTCTTTAAATATGCTCTAATATTGCTATTAGGGGAGACTCCTATTTTTTAATATGTACTCATTAAATGCCCCTATTAATGTGCCTGGCAGGTGTTTCCACGGGTACAGCTCTAGACACACAAGTCTGAATATCTGCATTTAATCCCTGTTACTCATGTGGGAAAAAAGAAAACCAGATGAGATAGGGTTCAATTGTAATCCCAGCACTCCTACAAGGAGGAGGCAGGAAAGAGACAAGATAATCACTTAAAAGCTTGCAGGTGCCCTGCCTGGAGTACACAGAACAACAGAAAAGCCACCAAGAGACACTGACTCAACAAGGTGGAAGGCAAGACCCAACTTCCAAAACCTGTCTCCTGTCCTCCTCCACATGTATTGTGGCATTTACATATCCACACACACACACTCTCACACACAAAGAAATGTCCATTGGAAACACCGTTTCTGAGCAATTTGGGAAACATTCCAGTGCAATACACATTTTAAAGTGTTCTTGAAGAAAATCACATACTTGATGCTTTTGCTGTTATACAGGGACTAGAAAAAAGAAAAACAGTGGAGCTTTTTTTTGTTTGTTTGTTTGTCTGTTTGTTTTGGGGTAGGGAAACCCTGAAACAAGAAACTAAAGGGTAAAAAAGCAACAATTGCAGGACATACTATAAAACGTTAATTGTATTCTGTGATCATTAAATTCAGATTTTTCTTCCCCACAATGTTACTCTTAAACTTCACGCATTTAATTTCTGAATGCTAAAGACATTGTCCCAAATGTCCTTTCTTAGGGGAATCATGCCTTTCCACATCTGTTAATGAGAAGCATAGAGACAGCAACCTTGCATCAACAGGAAAGCACAGGGGAATGGAAGCCTTCCAAATACTAGGACTGCTGAAGACACCAGGGACAAATCCTACCCATTCCAGTGAGGACAGAGAAAATGAGAAATTGATATAGCTTTTTCCACCATCAGTCAAATAATTGGAGTCAGAGCCTGGGGAACAGAATTCAGAAATGATCAGCATATATAGCAAGCAACATTCTGCTCTTAGAATATCAACAATTAAAAAATCCTGAGGCTCCAAAATAAAGGAATGATAAAGCGAGGGGAATGCTAATTACCTTGATGTGAGCAGATTCCCTCTGCAAACACGTGTGGAAATATCACTCTGTGCTGTAGCAACATGAACAATTAACACATGTTAAGCAAAGTAAAATCAGTCCTAGTAGCGCAAATTTATTTTCCCTAGTGGACTCACATATTTACTAATAAGAAACGGAAACTTTGAAGAAAAAATGTAGTCACTGAATTTGAATAAACATGAGCACAGTGCATATTAAAGATCTGTTGTAAAACAGGTTTTTATATTAAGTCTCATCTCTGTTTTGTAATCCAAGCATTTCAGGTGAAGTTTGAGCATGTCTCTCTATGGTGGCAATGACAGTCTTGCAAAAATTCAGCTTTATCTTTTGTTGCTAAATCTACCTATTTTGGTTATGTGGATAATTCCAGTTTGATCTACCAATAACAAGAAAATGGAATTGATACGGGATTTCCCTCTGTATGCTATGATTATCATTAATAAATAAAGAAACTGCCTTAAACCTATAGCTGGGCAAAACTTACTTAGACAGGGAAAACTAAACTGAATGCTGGGAGAAAGAAGGGCAGAGTCAGGGAAAAGCCATGTAGCCCCACAGGAGACAGACTCCTGAACTTTATATGATAAGCCACAGCCTTGTGGCGATACACAAATTAATGGAGATGGGTTAAATTAGTGTGTAAGATCTAGCAAATAAAATGCTAGAGCTAATGGACCAAGCAGTGTTTTAAATAATATAGTTTCTGTGTGGTTATTTCAGGTCTGAGCTGCCGAGCATCTGGGAACCAACAAGCAGACTCCTCCTTCAACATGGAATTATTCAGAGAAACATAAGCATCAAGAGAATGGAATTATTCAGAGAAATATAAAGATGGATATCTTTAATATTTAGTGCCATTGAGCTACTCTTGACAAATTTCAAAGCATGTTGACATTTCTGAATGAGATTCTGATTTTATCTAGCGATGCCACTTAATAATGTACAGAAATTAAATACTCTGATATTTTTCAATTTGGTTACTAAATAATAGGTTTGTGTCTGGGTTTTTCATATCCTCACCATTCTGACTAACCTTCTCCCCAACTCCCACACTTGTCACTTCTGCCTCTGTCACTCATCCTTTCCCCACTCTGGCCCTTTGAATCTTTTGCTCCAGTGTTCCCCTCTTCACCCTTGTTTTATGCATGTGCTAGTATTGTGTACCATCTAGAAACTTAACCTCACACCAAGTCCTTTATAATTTCTTGTCTTCTGGACAAGTCCTTCACACAGAACTAAAGAGTCAAGACTATTATCTGCGTATGAGAGAAAACAGTCTTCTTCTTAGGACTAAATTGTTTCTATAATCCTTGTAGTTCCATCCATTTAACTACAAATTTCGTTTTTTGTCCTGCCTGAATAAATTCCATTAT
This sequence comes from Myodes glareolus, assembly GCF_982192425.1. Taxonomy (NCBI): domain Eukaryota; kingdom Metazoa; phylum Chordata; class Mammalia; order Rodentia; family Cricetidae; genus Myodes; species Myodes glareolus. Next base: position 29,720,519 of record NC_142051.1, read on the forward strand.
GTGTAAGTATGTTCTTATTATGTATTCATCAGTTGATTGACATCTAGGCTGGTCCCATTTTTTTAGGTATTGTAAACAAAGATATAAGGAACATGGATAGGTAAATATCTACGTACTAGGTTACAAATTTGAGGGGATATATGCCGGGGTGGTATAACTGAATCATACATTAGTTCTAATTTTAGTTTTGAGGTAAATTCACAGACTAATTTCCAAAGCTGCTGTGATAGTTTACAACCTCACTAGTAGTGTCTTGTTTTCTTGGTGCTAGGTGGTGCTATGCTAAGGGAACAAAAACCTCTCATTCCACTGAGAACTCTATAAACTACAATACCCAGTGGCCAGGCAAGATGTGCCCATTTAATGGTTGTGGGTGTAACCAAAACCTCCCTGACTGATTGGATTTCAGACCTGCTTCACAAGACAGAACTGATGCCTATTACTGCAAACCTAACCAAACCCTATGAACACAGAGATCTTAGCCCCTAGGAAGCTTTCAACTCAGATTCGTAGCTAAATTGACATATTCTTCTAAATATTTATGTTGAAACACACAGAAGAAGGCCACTCTAAACCTTAATCAGAGAAGTCTCCTTTTTTCAGTGAACAGATGTGAGTGCAGAAACTGTGGCTACATAAGATGCTAAGAACTAAGTAGGTGGAGGGTTCACCCCTGAACAAGGTCTTTATACCAACTACTTAAGACTTAGAAAACATTAAAGACAGGATGGAAAGAATGTAAGATCTGAAAGATAAGGAGCAGGTTACAAATGCTGATTTTTAAGTTTGAAATGAAAATGGGTACATTTATTGGCACTGGGCTTATTTAAGATGGACCTACCCATGAGTTAGCTAAATATGGGAAAGAGCTCACAGGACCCTACAACTTACTTCTGAACTATTGACAACTAACAAATTCTTGAAGAAGGAGAGATATAATATAGAGACTTATATGCAACCGTGAGCCAAAAACTCTAATAGTTTGATAGCCATAAAAAATGATAGCAGTTCTAATTACACTCTTTGAGACACACAACAAGAATATTGTCATAAATATCAGAAAAATCATGAATATTGGAAAAGACCTTTGTGTGGGTAAAGTAAAATAACAGAATGGGAACATGAAAGGTTGGGGGTAGAGCTATACATTATATGCTTTCAGGAAATTGTCAAAGAACAAAATTTATTCTCTAAAAAACAGTAGAATGCTAGCAAACTTGAAAAAGTAACTGCTATTTAGTTTGTACATTTACAACTTATAAATGTATAAATTTATGTGCTGCAAAATTATGTTCTGCTTTGTGAGTGCAATGTAAAGTGTTTAAATCAGACAGTTAACTTGCTCATCAACTCAAATGTTTAACATTCTTTGTGATAAGAACCTTTGAAATTTACCCTGCCTTTTAGTTACTTTCTTCCTGTCATGAAAAACTATAAAATAGAAATGATATATGTATGCTTTCAGTGCCAGAAGGATCAATTCACCAAAAAAAAAAAAAAAAGAAAGCTCAACATCAGCGGAGTCATGGCAGCAGGTGTAGGAGGCTGGCTGATCATATCCATCCACATTCAGGAATCAAAGAATGTGTAGAAGGTAGGTTGAGCCTCAAGGCTTACCTCCAACAAGTCAGTCATTTCAATTTCTCCCTCCTAAAGTTACCATAACCTTCTCATATAGTTCCACCATCTGGGATCCAAGGGTCCAAAGATATGACCAATTGAGTGGACATTTAACATCCAAACCCCAGCACTCTCATAACTTAAAATGCACATACTCTCTAATTACTAGTTTCACTGTTCATTGCAATAACTCTTTTAAAGGGTTCTTTTACCTAAGATTTTAAATCCTGTGACAATGGTTTCATTTAATCTAGAGCCTCTGTAACCATTATTCAACTCTCTTCTTTCATGGGTTCCATTATTTTTTAACCATAGCTGTAAGTAAGAGTATGCAGTGTCTATCATTTCATTTGGCATAATGTTCTGCAATAGCAATCCTGTACAACATAAACAATCACACACATAATGCACTATTGCCCCAAGTGCTTTGACCAGACCTCAGCATTGCAAAAAAAAACCATTTAGGACCCAGTCACAAAGTCTGATACTCACCCAGTGGAAAGACTAAAGCAAAATTCAAAGAAGAAACTCCATATTGCCTATCGGGTAACAACCCAAAATAGGTCATTGACTTTGCTTTGTCTGTAAAGTTTTGTGGGAAAACTTCTCATTTAATGAACTCAAGGACTTTTTGATAGCAAAACTGTAAGAAGATAGGCACATAATCAATGGTTCTTAACACCACATACTACTTTTTCTTGTTTCTAAATCCAGTTCTATATCTGATGGCTACTGTCATATTAATTTTCATGAATCTCTTATCAAAGTATAAAAATGCATTCTTTAAACTAAATTATGTAAATCTTTGATATTAAGGTTGTAGAAATTCAACTTGACCTGGCCACAAGTATCTTGAGTCATATATTACCCTGTGTTTGTTCTTGACTTGTAAACCCGTGCTTGTTCCTGAGTAACCCTGTTTAATATTCACAAAATGATTTTCATCATGTTTTTAGTTAATGGAATAATAAACAGAACTAAACAGTAGCCCCTCTATGTTTCATATGTATGTGACATCCTCTATATTAGTATAAGATGATACAGACCCTTTTTATCCTGACCACTTAAGAACAGTGGTTCGCAACCTGTGGATCTCTACCCTTTGAGGCTTGAGCAACCGTTTCACAGGGCTCCATACCAGATATCCCACATATAAGATATTTCCATGAACATTTATAACAGTTATTAAGTAACAATGAAAATAATGTTATGGTTGAGGATCACCACAGCATGAGGAATTGTTTTAAAAAGTCACAGCATTAAGAAAGTTGAGGACCACTGCTTTAGAAGAAAGAAAGTGTTCTGATTTCATGGTAGTTTCTCTAAAACCTACACAATAAACTATAGTTATTGGAAAAATAAAACACAAAATTACTAGTTGACCAGAAGTTTCTAGACAACTACACAATTTTTTTTCTTGTTAGAAAGATAGAAGAAATCAAATTGTTGTTTCAAAGGTAACATAGAAATGCCATAAATGGAAAAACAAGTATTACAGGATAAGTCTGCTTTATGTGATTATATACATCCAAGTGGTTTTCAGGTAGAACTTTCCAAAGCTAATGAATGGCATACTTAACATAATTAAGTCATCTAGATTCTGTTTAATACTTGTGGTTCATTTAGCCCAATATCTCAAGCAATTATACAGAATATTACTACACTCCACAGTAACTCATTTCTTAAAGGTGACTATGAGTTGTCAAAAGTGTTTAAGAGATTTTATTTATATTAGTTAATTAAAGTATTAAAATTCGAAAGGAGTTGTTCTTCTTGCTATCAGGTACCATTAATCCCTCAGATAAGCTCAATATTACAGATAATAAATAACCCCAATGGTGGTTTTACATGGTCTTCCACGTATTTGAATACACATGACATTGCACATGACATGTAAGAAAATACTGACCCAGGGAGACAAAATATCTCTAATTCTGTATATAGGAACACTAAAAGAATGCGAACTTGGAAAAATTACTTGAAAGCTCAGACTTTTGGATGTCTTAAACACAAAACATGAAATAATAGCTCAAACTTAGATTCCCAGTATGGCTATGAGAGCCCAATAAAGCACTGATATAAATGATGTCTCTGGAGTGATAGAGTAATATAATTACTGTATTATGTCTTTTACTCAAACTACTTATCAATTTATCATTACTGTTGGGCAAATAAACACTCTAGCCTTCTTGTCAGCTTTATTCTTTTGTGTCTCAGGTCTTCAGCTCTTGCTACTGTTCCTTGCTACTAAAATTATCTTTACTGTTGAGATCCTCTAAAATCAATACCGAATAATTCTCCTCATGACAAAATAAACAGCAAATATGCAAATTGTTGCTATTTTTTTTCTATTTCTCCTCATCCTTCTCAAGCAATAGCCAATACAGTCCTAGAAAAATAATTTTCCCAAATTGAATTTCCAAAGACTGGAATTCTCTTAAGTGATTACACAGTGGGGGGAAAAAGCACAAAAAAGAATGTAGACTCTAGGTGAATTTTCTAGTTTTCTCAAGGGAAATATTAATCATTAGGAAAATAAGAGAGTTAAAATCTAAGAGGTAAAAAATCAGGTGGAATGAATGTAAATTGAATAATGCTGTCTTGGCTACACTAAAGAAACTCTTCCTGGAATTATCAAATATAAGCTCGGTGACAAGAAGCACAACATCTTTGTTTCATATATGTATGTTTGAGTTAGTATAGCAAGGAAATCAAAATCGGTTACTGGAAAATTTATTGCTGCAACTGAAAATGGGCTTGAGTAGTAAGTCTAGCAACAAGACCCTCCCGTGAGAACTCAAATATCAACGGCAAAAAACATTAAACTGCTAAAAATGCATTTCACAGCATACTGTACTTGTGATTGAGACTGGGACCATGAGCTTGCAAGGGTTTTAAGCAAGGAATCGTGTAAGCAAAGTGACATATGTGACCAAGGTGAGCATCTGCATCTTGAGATATCCAAACCAATTTGATTTTTCAGAAAGACAATGAAACTGATAGGCACCAAGTTGTATTATGGGTTTTATGAATGATTGGATATCCACAATGTAAAATGGCATTACATTGAGTTACCAGACTCATGATACTGAGAAATTAATAACAAATAAGAAATATGGGCAGGTATGATGGCTCAGTAGATAAAACACTTAAGCCAACCTGAGTACAAATTCCGGGACCCACATGGTGGACGAAAACTTATTCCAACTAATTATCCATTGACTACCACAAGTGGAGCATGGCATAGGTAAACAACCACATGCATGCGCATACAGAATTGAATAAATAAATATATAAGTTCATAAATGTAAAAAATCATAATGATAAACCCACTCCAGTCTGTTAGAAATGTGAGGCTACTCAAGATGATGGAATGCTTTGTAACATCTTTTATTTCTCATAGAACTATTTGTTTAAACTTAACCTCATTGGCATAGAAAATGAAAGCAAAGTTCCTAAAATAATATTACCTTCAATTTGAATCAACAGTTTCCTTGATATATACTAATAAAGCCTAAAACAATGAATAAAACCATTAAAATTTCCATATGTTTAGAGTAGAACTATTAAAACTGGACCCAGACTGTCTTATTGATATCTTACACATCTTACATCATCGTTCTTGAGTCCTCTGTTATTTCCCTTATAATTTTCTGCTTCAGCCTTAGTTAGATTTAGGTACAATAATATTTAAAATAATATTTGATATTACAATTTGCTAGAAATTCTCTTGCAGACAAAAGCAGTATTTATAAGTTTGTGAGTTGCAAAAAGAATGTACAAACAATTTTCAAGCACACATAGTATCATTTCCACCCCAATATTACAGTATTGGAAGAGCCCATTGACAAAAGCACACATACACACAAAAAGTCCATTGAGATGCTTTATTTCCCAGGAATCTCCTACAACAGCTAAATTCCCCTGAGAGAAGTAAAAGTTCTCAGTGATGTCCAATGGTTTGAGGAAGAAATTAGTTCTACAACTAGAGAGTCAAACAAATGGAATAACCATTCTTAATGCTAGTTCTTTTAAATAGAAAGAAATAGAATGAATGTTATAATGAAAATGACCTTTCAGGTCCTCTCAGTTCCTTTCTGCTGAGTGTTTTTGTGGTTGTATGCAAGCTTATGCCAAATTCACAGAGCGCTGCCTTGGGCTGTCTCTTAATAATTTTAAGAAGAATACAGAAATAGATGTGAGAAAAAATTATGTAATCAAGCTCACACCCCTTGTAATTTATTAAAGAAAACAAGAATATCTTCACATAAACATTTCTACCCTAAAAAATCCTCATCACATATGACATATCAATTGTGAAACCCTGGGATATTTTGGTAGATGGATAAATAAATAGACAATTATGCATAAGTAGAGTTATTTGCACAGGGAAATTTGGAAGCCTAGCAAGGAATTATATTGATATGAAATAATTATATACTTTTGAAAGTTACTGATCAGCAAAAAAAAAAGATGGAATCTTGCCTCCATATTTGATGGAACAGCTGGTACAAGATTTCATCTCACGCTGGAAACAATCATTCCCTAGCCCAATCCTATGAGACAGCTATTCTTAGGCACAATCAGCCAGTGCAAAATTGTGACTCTCTCCAAAGCAGGAAAACATAAAAAGTTGAGTCTTGCATTTGTCCCAGATTTTTCTGCTGGAGTTCTTTCTAGCCCATTAAACTCAAGCAGAGCACAGAAGTTCAAATGAGGTGAGAAAACAAATACTGAATGAAGTTTAGTCTCCTTTAATGGCTACACCTCAAGGAGCAGGGTCATGGAGACTATGGGAATGGCAGAGTCGGAAGGAAAGTGTCCTTGTCCTGCTTCCTTCCAGGTCATTGAACTGAAGCAGGGCTGAGTAAATACAGAGCACAAATTCACAAGACAGTGCTAGGTTCGGGATGATGATGGAAGAGACATCAGAAGTTGGATGATATTGGGAGGCACTGCAGCTCCGGTCGGAAAATAAAGAAATTGTAAATAGCTTATGTTAGCTTATGTTTGGTCTATTTGTTTATTTCTCTGTTTGATTGGTTTGTTGGTTGGTTTTGTGTTTTTAATTATTTAGAATATAATATAATTACATTTATCCTTTTCTTTTCATCTCTCCAAACCCTCCCAGAAATACCTCTTTTCTCTTTCAAAATCAGAACTTTTTCTTTAAATACATAATCTATAATACACACACACACACACACACACACACACACACACATTCCTAAATATAACCTGCTCAGTGTGTGTAATGTTACTTGCATGTATGCTTACCAGGCTGATCATTTAGTATTGAATGACAAATCAGTGTGTTCTTCCCTAGAGAAAATTATTTCTACTTCTCTTACCCTTCCTCATCTGCCTATAGTTTTACACAGAATTGATGTATCACAGGCTTTCCCCAGTTTACTATGACATGTATATAATTGTTCTTGTCCAAGTCGTGTTTAGGTGCTCATGTTGATAAGATTTTAGGAGTGTCACTTCTGACATTCTTAGGAGACACAACCCCACACCAAATTCTTTGACCCTCTGGCACTTACATTCTTCCCACTGGAAGGAGGTTTAAAAGAAAGGCTCAAACCTTGATGGAAGAATCACCCCTGAGGGGGCAATGCAAAACTAAAGTTGGCGCATGCTCTACCATTTTACCTACTAGAACTAAATATGAAACGATAGTCAAAGCTAAATCCTAGCAAGAAAATAAGGATGACAGCAATCTGACCACTAGTGGAAGGATATAATGGAAAAACCATTTTAGAAAGTCATTTTCTAACAAATAAATGTACACCTGTGGTATGGCTCAGACACCCCACGCCCAAATATTTGTCAAACATAAGTAAAACCATATGTTCCCAAAAGGGTTTGGTGAAAATGTTGTAGCTTTAATTATCATTGCATAAAATGATGAAAAATGACAAATAATAAGAAAATATAGTATTCAATTCGTGATATTTTCACAAACTAGAGCATAATTATTCAATTTAGAAAGGAATGACCAACTGAGACAGGCAACCTAAATTACTCTAAAAGCCATTACGTTGAGGAAAGGAATCTAGATAGTGAACAGAACATCCTGTGTTCGAACACATCCAGAAAGTTCCTGTACAATAAAATTAATCTAAGCATTAGAAATCACAATCCTCATCATTCATGGCTGCAGGAATTGCCTTAAAGACAAACATAAGAAGAGAACTCTCTGGGGTAATTGATGGTCTACCTCTTCATGCGATACTTCTAGTTTGATACTTAGCAACTGCATGAAATTGTCAACTGAAAATCTGTTTATCTCAGTGTGGATTAATTTTTGGGTTAATTTTTAAAATGATTATAAAGAAGGATAATATAAACATTCTAAAAAACCCATAAAGGAGCTTAATTTGGTTTTTAAACCTGTAATCTCTATATTACTATTGAAAGTAAATCAATAAGAAATTAAAGAACAGGGATAAGACATAAGGTAATAAAGATGAAAAACTAGAAAAATGTCCTTAGGATAAATGCTGAAAACTCAAAAGACAGGGTACCTATAAAGACAAAATATCTAGTTGGGAAGTTAGGAGAAAAAGAAGAAACAACTGATCCTTCCTCTAAGGAAGAGAAAAGAGAAACCAAATGTCAGAGACTTAAGCCGCTAAATGCCGACAGGAAGAGGATCCACGTAGAGTTTGCAAAGCTGAAGGGAGACATTCCCTATAGCAAGTGGCAAGCACAGTTTGCACCGAAGCTTTGGAGCAAATTCCAAAGCTATTTATGGCAGCAACAGCATTAGTTAAAACAGCTCCTACACAGGACTTTCTAGTTGAAAACTAAATAGAGAAATGAGGAGAAGATTTCTCTGGTGAAAAGTTCTGTGTACTAATAATCGGTAAATAACTTTTTACAAGAGGCAATAGCAGCCACCATCTAACAGCAAATGCTAGCATAAATTATGAAATTAAGCCACTAAAGAGTCCACATTTGTAGGAAGACCCTGCTTGTTCACTCCTGGCTGCCCAGAACTGAAATAATAACATAGAAACTATTAATTATATCGCGACTTGACCAATCACTTATTCATATTGCTAGATAGGTCTTATATCTTAAATTACCTCATTTCTATTATTTTATATTTTACCATGAGGCTCGTGGCCTACTCTCAAGGTTCTGGTTGGCCGCTCACGTCTTTCTCCTCTGGGAGCTCCATGGCTTCTCATTGACTCTGCCTACTTTCTCCCAGCATTCAGTTTACTTTTCCCACCTAGCTCTACTCTGCCCTATTACAGGCCAAAGCAGCTTCTTTATTCATTAATCAATAAAATTAACACATATACAAAGGGACTTCCCATATCATTTTTCCTTTTCTGTTTAAATAAAAAAGGTTTTAAATTTAAACATTTGTGGTGAATTGGGGTGTTAATGATGCAAGGTTTAAAGGGATAATGGAAACAAAGGATCTAAGTGTGTCAAATAGGATAAAGAAGTACTTTAAGGAATCCAAATTTAATTACTACAAATGCATAAAGACACCCACACGTGTGTTTCTCTCAGAGAGAAGAGGTATTTCCTCCTTAGATATGTAAGTGATCTCTGCCATTGATTGGCTTCCTTCAACACCAAAAGAAGCCCAAATAAAGATGTTCTCTGCTTTCTACTCCTGATCACAAAAAGAATCCCTTCAGTGCAGTTGGCTTTGGCCAAAGCTAATGCTCTACCTCAGGTTTGCCCCTTAGTTGCTCATTGGATGAAACTAGACTGCATACTATATTTAAAGTAATAGTGGTTATAATAGTTTACCCAGTGGCCCCAAATATCAGGAGACAAAGTTAATTCTAGAGAAACTAACATCTGAGCAATGTCACATAATTATGATGAGGACCTGGCAGCCAGGTTCAGATCACCTGGGTTAGAAGCTGGGTCCATCAGTCATTCACTGGAACATGTTAATTTCCTCATGCTTCAACTTCTCTTCTAGAAAGGGAAAAGTAAATAATACCTGTTTTATATAATTGTTATAAGTATCAGAATTAGTGTCTGTGAAACTTTCACGGTAAAGGAAGACTTGTAGAAAGTCTCCGAAGTGTGTGTGTGTGTGTGTGTGTGTGTGTGTGTGTGTGTGTGTTAGAGCAGTCTATTCTCTGGCTAGAAAGATCTCTACACAAAAGTGGGAAGGATACTAAGCACTGCTCTTGTGGGTTGTTACCTACAGACTCTCAGTCTTGCTTCCACACTCAAATAAGAAATGTATCATGCACATACACACGCACGCACACACACACACACATACAAAGTCCATTGTATGCACTTGTATCTCTTTGGGGACAGCTGCTGATAATTATACTGACTTGAAAGAGAAGATTTTAAATAACCATTCCAATCCATTATCATAGAAAAGTAGTAATATTAGACACCATTTGTGTTGCTGCTATTCAGTGTGGTTATGTCAATTATCTTATTAAACTCCGTCACAACTAAAGGAGACATATACTATCAATAATGGCACTTTGTAGGCAAAAGCACTTAAGACTGAAGGAGCTAAAAGAGGAAATGAATAGAAGAACACCCAGCAGCAAAAGACAATTATGGGTCTTCTCTCACGATAACAAGATTGGTCAGCAAGAGTGTCAGATGATAACAGTTGGAAGGGGGGTGAATACACTTAATTGTCACATTAGGCCATACCTGTTTGCTGCTTCATCTTGCAGTCCCCTGTTGCTCTGGAGAAGATACACATGATAATGAAAACAGAGAAGATTGTCTGTTCACATAGATCTCAGTAGTAGTATAAGTAGATAGCAGAGCAGGAGTCACACCTACGTAAATCCACAACCATCAAGAATACAGAGAAAAATCAGAGTCAATATGCTGACACGCATAAAAGTTTTACGGTGCTTGCTAGGGCAGAAGAATGGACTTTATTTTTCAAGATACTCAAATTTGAACGACAGAAGTTTAAGTAGAAGTGTGATGTGTCCTGAGGACATTTGATCCCTGACGATTTATGACATCCTCATCATTTTCTCATGAGGAACACATATGTGTACTCACTTCCTGCATTAGTTACTCTACTTGTAGCAAATTATGGAACAAGAAACAATTCTTGTTTATTCTGGCTTAAAATTTGCAAGGGTTCATTCCACCATGGCAGAGAAGGCATGTGGCAGGAGCAGGAGGCGAGCTAAAGGTTAACTTGTATTCATAGTCAGGAAGTAAAGAGAGGGCAAGAGGTGGGTTGGGCTATAAAACATAAAGGCCCACACACAGAGAACCATTGCTTCCAGACTATGATCTTCCCAAATAGTACCTCCATCCAGGGACCAAGGGTTCAAACAACGAGCATATAGGAGACATTTCAGATTCAAACCACAGCACTGCCCAAGTGTGCCAGCCATCCAAGACAAAGAATTAAGAAATGTGGTCACAAATAACGGTAAATCATTTCTCGACCTCGTGTATATAGCCCGAAAAGCCAGGAGCATTGCTTAATAGGATTATGTCTAATCAAAATGGACACCTCTAGAGATAACGCGACAAACTGAATGGCCTGAAGTGGCAGTGAAATTATTCAACTCCTCGATGGAGGAGCTCTTAATCAGGGCCCCTGCAATGCTACAGCAATTTAATAAGTTTAAATTGGTCTCACTCGGGTAGATTCAGATTTGTTTTACATATGTTATCCTACCCAAATCTCTTATATAGGTTCATCAGAAAGGGAATCATGCCTAAGCAATCCATGGAAATTTAGGAAGGAATTTGCTTTAAAGCTGGAAAATAGAAAAAGAGACGAGTCTCATAAATGCTTTAAAAAAAAAGTCTGCAAGCGTGCTGATTTTAGATAGAATATAAATGTCTGTAATACTAAAGCTTACTGATATATTCTTCTGTTCCATTTTATTAAATCTTTCCCGGAGATTTTAATATAACTATGTTACATTTGAACACTTGAGCCGAAAAAAATGTGAAAATCAATACATCCAAAGTTCAGAGCTTCAAATGAATTCAGCAGCAGCAGACACTTCCAAAAGAGGTACAGAGTATCAACGGTCATGTGTGAGATTGGTCACCATACACAAAAAGGAAGAGGTGTTTTTTTGAGGGGTCAAAGGGGCTGCACAAGCAATCTCAGTTCTTAAGCTGCAGAACAAAAACAATTCGCATCTCTACTCCTGAACTGAAATGGGATTTTAAGTACCTATCACCATGTATAAAAGAGCTCATCTCGTTTTCCACAAGGAGAGCACCGAACAGGGCAACAATTAGCTGATTAATTATTCATCAGCATTACTGATGCTCTCACAAAGGATGAAACAGAGAGAGCAATCGCTCACATTCTCTCACTTTCACAAGGGCGTTTGCTAAGTGCCTGTTAAGTGGATGTAACTAATCATGGTACATCAGTGCAAACTGGCCATAAATGTATCAAAATTCGGATCCCCGCTCCAGCAAACTCATAAAACCCAGCAGGTGGTCTGAAAAACGTTTCATAACAACTAATCTATGAAGCAACTTCCATCACTGGCTGAATAACTTCTCGCAGAACCATAATTACGTGCAGGTGTGGATGACTGTGCTCACAGTAATTCCAAACGGCCATATCTGAAGGCATCAAGCATATATAATTTCGAAGCTGAGGACAGAAAGGAAACTAATGCTTAGTGAACCAATGCTCTGGGACAAACTGAATTACCCCAAATCATAAACAACCACAATGGTTGGCATACGGATCTAGTTCAATTTGACACCAAAGCTGAGTTTGTCCCGCTCCTGAGAGTTCATTGAATCTGCTTTATAATATGTCTCCTCTCAGAGATTATCCAGCCACTCTTTTCTGAATGCTTTGCTCAAAATCTTTTAGCCATTTTACCCCAAGAACTGCATCATGTGGTCTATTTTTCAAAGTAGACTAATGGGCCAGACTTAATGGTTTACGCCTTTAATCCCAGCACTAGAAACACAAGGGTAAACAGATTTCTGTGAGTTCAAACCCAGTCTAGTCTAGATGACAAATTCTACGCCAACCAGTGCTACATAGTGACATCAAGCTTCAAAAAATAATAAATGGGCATAATAGGTTTATTAATGGGATTTATTAATTTGCAAAAGTCTATTGTCTACCTATTTTTCTGAAAAGTCACCCAAAATCAATGACTTGAGATAAATGTACAGATGTTTTCTCCACAAATATCTTGAGTGGCATTTGTGACCATGTATTACCAAATGCGAAGATGATAACAGTATATGAAAATGTCAGAATTATGTGGAATAGAATAGAAAGAAGTAATCTTCAATGGTGGAGGAACAGGTGTTATAAGAAAAAGCATCCGGTGTTTGGGGTAGAAAGAGCTGTATAACTCCCCTGGAAAGGTTTGCTAGATTTACTAATGGGGTGTCAATATAAAAATGCTCGTGGGGATATAGTGAGGTGAGGTGGTAACAGATTTGGGAGCCATCAGCATACATATGTAAGAGTTGAAGCAGTATGAACGGAATATCTGGAAGTGGAAAACAGATAGGACGAATAAGCATTCAAGAAATAAAACTCATTATAAAATACTTAAAACAATCAGGTTAATAATAAAAGTTTGTATTGAGACTATTCCCCGGGGGCAAAAAAAAAAACACTTCAAATTCACACGTTTTTTCTTCCAACACAGACACGTTTTGTAATAACACTGGTGACAATACTCTTAAGAAGAAAATTGAAACACACATTGCAAGGTTTTTGTTGCTAGTATTATTATTATATGAGTTATTATTACAACATAGAAAAGCATATCACCAAGGATCTCTTGAGATATACTTCACTATAGATGAGACAAAGGAGTCAAGTGACCTCGTAAAAACATGAATAAATGATCAGACATGTACACAGTTGAGTGACACATAGAAAATGAAGGAGAGTATCTCAGGGGAGAAGGAGATGTGCCTGTCCCCAAATCCTCCAGTGTAAAGTTGCAGTGCCTCTGTATTAGTTACTTTGATGTTATTATGATAAAAGACAATGACCACCATGGCCAGGATGCACAGCGGGAAGCAGCAGTCATGGCAGCAGCCACAGGAAGTTGAACCATCACATCCCCAGTTGCAACCATGAAACACAGAGAGAAAATTGGAATTTGGGTTGACTTTACACCCTCCAAGTGGGTACCCAATGAAACACTTCCTATAACAAAGCTGAACCCTTTATCACCTCAGCCATACCAAGTAGGGACCAAGTGTTCAGAATACATTTAGGATACCACTGCCAAGTCTTACTGACGCTCTTGAGTCATAATAACAGCACATATTTTTCTCGGTACCTTCTACAAGTAGTTGACTCCTTAGACATTTCTCTTTCCCACAGAGAAAGCTTAACTAGATGGGATTTCACCCTTCATGCAACTTTACCTTTATCCCAGTGTAGAGCAAGCCCCTTTTTCTTGGTACTTATCTCCTTAGCAATTTCAGTCTTTCTTCTATCACATGTCTTGGCTGTAACATTGAGCTTCCTGTTGCTCCTTTTTGCTCCAAACTGCACATTTTGTGGTTTGTTTGTTTGCTTTTTTAACCTACTTGCTCCTTTGTATTTGAGACTAACAAAAATGTCAGCAGTAACAACCATGTGATAGATTCAACATTATGTTCTGTTGAAATTACCTCCAACAAAAAAAAATTACACATTATATTTTAATTTAGCATCAGGCACTTTATTGGATTAGGGCAGAAGACACTCATATTCTCAAACACCATATGAATTGTCTGTGCTTCCCTCTGATACCTCTGTCTGGGCCTGCACAGCCTGTTGTAAGAAGGCTGCTTGTTTATTTCCTGGTCGCCCAGACTCCCGAAATAATCACACAGAAACTATATTATTTAAATCACTGTTTGGTCCATTACCTCTAGTTTCTTATTTGCTAGCTCTTACATCTTAATTTAACCCATCTCCATTAATCTGTGCATCACCATGAAGTCGTGACCTACCAGCAAAGTTTCAAAGCATCTGTCTCTGGCAGCGGCTCCATGGATTCTCTCTGACTCTGCCTTCTTTCTCCCAATATTCAGTTTATTTTTTCCCACCGTGTTCTGTTCTACCCTATCAGACCAAGACAGTTTTCTTTAATTGTTAGTGGTAATCACAGCATACAGAGAGGAATCCCACATCATCCCCCTTTTCTGTTTAAATAAAAAGAAAGGTTTTAACGTTAGCATAGTAATATTACATATAACAGAACAGATATCAAACAAGAATTACAGTTATAACATTTATATCTACTTTATTTTTTATCATAACTAAGAAAAACTATGATGTGGGATTCCCCTCTATATGCTGTGATTACCGTTAATGAATAAAGAAACTCCTTTGGACCTATAGCAGGGCAGAATTTATCTAAACTCAATGCTGGGAGGGAAAACTAAACTGAATGCTGGGAGGAAGAAGGCAAAATCAGAGAGAAGCTATGGAACCACCTCCAGGGACAGACACCAAAACTTGCCGATAAACCACAACCACGTGGTGATACACAGATTAATAGAAATGGATTAAATTAGGATGTAAAAGCTAGCCAATAAGAAGTTAAAGCTAATAGACCAAGCAGTGATGTAATTAATACAGTTCCTGTGTGGTTATTTTGACTCTGAGCTGCTGGGTGGCTGGAATGACCAAGCAGCCTTCCTACAATAACATCCCATGTTTTTTGGTTTTTTTTGTTTCTTTGTTTCTTTATTTGTTTGTTTGTTTGTTTGTTGGCACTCACTATTGTCTTCCAAGTCTCTACTAGGGCAACCCATTAAGACCTGCTTACAGAATTCAATCAATTTTCTAAAACAAAGTCCCAAAATAGTTCACATCCCTTCAAAAACTACTACAAAACAATTTCTGTGATAATTACTTTTCAATTGCTATGATAAAACAATATAAGCAAAGTAAGTTACAGAAGGAAGAATTTATTTGAGCTAGAATTCTAGAGGAATAAGATTTCACCTTGGTGGGGAGGCGTGGCAGCACATGACAAACATGGTGGCAGGATCAGAAACCTGGAAACTCACATCCTCAAACCATAGGCAGAAAGTAGAGGGAGCGAACCGTGTCATGAAACTTTTAATCTTAAAGTCCACCCCAGTAATGTATTGCCGCCCACCAGGATGAACCACTAAGTCTCCCTGAACGGTGTCGCAGAGTGGGAACCATGTGATTAGATGCCCAAGACCCTGAGAGACATTTCTCATTCAAACCACTCCACCAACCTGCATGGCTTAGGGACTGGTCTAATAGAGTGAAAGGACTGGTGGAATGACAGGCAGACCTACATAAAACCCAGGGTCAGATAGACTAATGTGCCAAGATGGAAATGCAGCATCAACAGCCTGCAAAGGAGGCGGGCTAGCTCAGTTCAGTAGATGGTCCCCGTAGAGGAGCACTCTCAGTCTGCAGCCATCCTGGAAGAAGGTAGTAAGGTTGATACTCTCTGTATGCTGTGTCAGCAGATTAAGCCCAGGATTAAGAAACTCAATGTCCATGTTCATGAGGGAGTTTAGTCTGTAATTCTCTTTTGTTGTTGTATCTTTGTGTTGTTTGGGTCTCAAAGTAACTGTAGCTTCAAAAAAGGGAGTTTAACAATGTTCCTTCTGAGTCTATTGTTGGAAACAATTTGAGGAGTATCGGTATTAGCTCTTCTTTGAAATTCGGGTAGAATTCTGCACTCACGCCATCTGATCCTGTGCTTTTTTGCTTTGTTTTGTTTTGTGTGATATTTGGTTGGGAGACTTGTCATGATTGCTTCTCTTTTGGGGCTATAGCAATCCTGAGTGAGGCCTTGTATGTTTGAAACGCAATCACAGTGACTTTAGGTGTGAGAAATTATTTTATAAAGTTTATTTACATGTATTTGTTAAATCTTGAGGTGACTCATCAGCTCAAATCACGTTGCTATGTTACCACAATAAGTCTGCTCCTGGCAACCCATGGTAGAGAAAACCAAGTCTGAAAGCTGTCCATTGACCACTACATATGAGTATAGCATGTACAAACACTCACATGTTGAACAGACACCTCTCTCTTTCTCTCTCTCTCTCTCTCTCTCTCTCTCTCACACACACACACACACACACGCACAAAAATACACACACACTGCTTTAACACAAACATAAATACACACAAATGCACACACAGATACACCACACAAACATACACACAAAAACAAACACACGTCACATAAATCACACACATTGCACATGCCCAAACATATACACCACACACACAAATATACACAAAAGCACATACACACAAATATACACATAGATACACACATATCACACAAACACATACACACACATGCATTTACAAAGAAACTTTCAAAAACAGTATTAATATTTAAAGAACACGTAGGATATGTGTGTTGAATAAATGTACAGAGGATTAGATTTTTCTCTTCAATTGGTTATTCTTTATTTGAATGACATAATAGCATATTTTGAAAAGTTCTAACCTCATAGAACTAGTCTTTTCTGGCAGACTATAAAATAAATATTTGCAAAGTTTTGTACTTGGAATACTTAGCTACTCTGAGGAGAGGATGCATAAAATATTGTAGCATTCAATATTAGTGATTTAGAAAAATCATTTTGAATCTTTATCTGTACCATAAAAACCTGCAACTGTAGAAGACATTGAAATTTTAAAGACTCTTTAGGCTTAAGTAATAAAGAACTTTAATATTTTGATGTAATAAAAAAAAGAAACTGCAGTAGATACTTTCTGCACACAGTGGCTTTAGCTAAGTATAAATGGCGTCAACTATTTGTATTTGAACCAAGAGAAGCTGTCTCTTTTTCTCGAAGCCTCACCCAGGGAAGGCCTTGTCAATCATATGAATCTGAAGCACTGGGGTCCTTGACATGACCATGCTAATGTCAATAAAATGTAATATGCATTCACACAGGAAGGACTTCACCTAGTCCCCCCAAACCACTACACCTTCCTACAAAAATATAATTTAGGCAATGCACAGACAGAGACGAGAGACACATAATGTACATCAAAATAAGCTGTATAGAGAGCGGCTCAGTAGATATTACACACCAGGAATGAAAGTAGGAAAGATCCTAGCTACTTAGAAGATGAGGCTGTCCCTGTCAAAGTGAAATCAAATTAACATATCCTATTAGAACAACAGATTTGTATGAGTAGTGTGTGAGACATTCTGTGGATTTTTCAAGCACTCAAATAGATATGAATATTGCTCAAGGTCTTGACATGTCTGAAGACAGTGTTACAAGTTTAAGTTTATGTGAAAACCTCAAACTGTAACCATCTCTCCAGACATGAATTACATGGAATGACTGATCCAAGATAGGACAGATGAGAAAAAAAAATCATTTTGAAATTATTCAGTATCAGATATGCTTATAAGCCAATCAAAAATCTTGAAATGTTTTATTTCTTCCCTATGCTTAGCAGTATTTCTTTGTTGTGGAACAGTCTTTCTGTACACTGTGAATATGTGTTGTCCTCGCTGGTTTAATAAAAAGTCAATAACTAGGCAAGGAGATGTGATATGGGACTTGCAGATGCGGAGAGGGGATCAGGATGAAGGAGGGAGGAGTTGACAGGAGATGCAGGGAGAAGCAAGAAGAACATGCCTTGCTAAACAAAAGAACAGAGACATGTGGTAGAACTTAGATTAAAAAAATATGGGTTATGATTAATAATGAGTCTCTATGTGGTTATTTGGGACAGAATATCCTGCCTACACTTCTTTGTTGTTCTAACAGATAGAACTCTAAAACCATCTACAGAATATTTTAATTTCAGTACTAAATGGAATGAAGCAGAGAGGCAATTATTTGCAATGTTGGAATCTGCTAACCACTGGCTTTAAACACACTTGAGTCTTATTTGAATCACAGAGGTAAGAGAAAAGTGAAATTGGAAATATGAATGCTTTTTTTTTTCTTAGTGGGACCTTGGAAATCTGAGCTGGAACTCAATCTTGGGATTTTTATTTTTACAAAAACTCAGTATCTAAGTAAAGAATAACTTTGATAGTGTGCATATCATTTCTTATGCCTTAAAAGTTATAGATAGAAAAATTCATGATTTAATAAGATAATTATACAGGAAAGTAGCTATGAACGGTTTTCTGTCTCCTTAGAGCAATGGTTTGAAAGAATCTCTGTAACTCAATTTAGATGTTCTGAGAAGCCTGAGCTTCACACGAAGGCTTCAGAATATACTCTAGGAGAGTTGAACTTTTTATTTGTGTGAAATGATTGCAAAAACCCAAAGCCATACCTGCTCCTTTGCTTGCATTCTTACTCCCTTTTTACTTTCTAGTGTAGCTTTTTATATTATGCTATGGTTTCAATAAAGTTGTTCCCTTGATAAGTGTCTCTTTGAGTCCCTAATGGGCCTTGAAACTCTTGGCCTGTGTTTTATGAATTATAAATACAAATTGCCTCTAGGGCACTAGTTCTTAATCTATAACAAGCATAAAAGTCTCTAAGAAACTTATTAAAATGCATATTAATGGATTTTACCCAGAATACATTTTTAGGTCTGCAGTAAAAAACTTCACTTTAACGAGTTAATTTCAGCATAGATAATTCGAGTCAAACTTGGAGGAACAGGGAATGTTGTGCAATCCTAACTTACTTTCACTGAATATCACAGCCTAAAATAAATGTTGACTTCTCTATAAATCTACATCTGTACATAGTTGTCTAAAAAATGGTTTACTTCAACAATTTGTTATTCTGAAAGGTGAAAATAGCTGACATCTCTCTAAGAACCTATTGTGTACCTCTGGTCATATTGAACACAAGGAACATAATTACTAAAATTGCTGGTTATGTGTAGGATAAAATAGTGATGCAAGCTGTTGCTATGGATACAGCCCCATAGTTTTGCATGTGCACTACAGAGTCATGAAAGCCTCTGACATAGAGATGCCCAAATTCAATGCTGTATAGAAAAAGACAAATCACAGACTTGCAATGAGGGAAGTTTACATGTGAAATCCTTTTTAGTATATTAGTAACCACAAAGTATAATCCTACTCAAGTAGCATATTTAATTTACATGGAAAAACTTATTTGTCTCAGAGTCAATTTAAAAGGCATAAATTTAAAAAATCGTTAATATTGTACAATGAGGTTTGAGCAGGTATGCCACCTGAATTCAGTTAAATTACTGGGGAAAAGAAAAAAAACACAAACACACAGAGAAAGAGAAACAGACAGACAGGTACAGACAGAAAGACAGAGACAGACAAAGACAAGCGAGACAAAGTGAACAAGGGACAGAAGGGAAAGATATATATGTGTATATAGTGAAGAAGCAGACATTTTTTTCACCTGTTCATAGTTCTTCCAAAAGCTAATTATTCCCAAAGACTTCAGCATCCTAGTCCTGGGGATTCTTTTTATCTCTGATTCAATAATTCAGTGTGTATTCCTTAGTCTTTGGAGAATCACAGAGTAAGCACAGCTAAGTGTTAAGCAGAGATTAACAGATCTGATGTGCTCAGCAAAGGAAGAATCATGTGGTGCGGAACCTAAGAAAGGATCTAGGCAAATTCCCTTGCAAATATTTCTTCAACCTGTGTTTAGGGGAGTAGCAAATTATTGTTGTAGGAGAAGAAAGAGCACAGTCAAAATGGAATCCATTGTTCTGGATAAGTAATTTACGCCAATAAGAGAGACACATTGTTATAATAATAAAAAAAATCCTGACTTTGAGACTGTCAGATAGAGGAGAGATAGATAGACCTAGTCTTGTCCCTGTTGTTTTAAAATGTCTGTTTAACTGGGAATCCAAACTTTTGTCTAACAATTGAAAAATACTCTGCAGTTCACTGAACTAATTTACTTATAGTGGATCACTCTTTAATCCACTTGATAAAACATTCACAGACTAAAGGGTTTATCAAATATTCTTCCCTTTGCATGTAGAAAACTCCTTGAAGGGAGTTTCCTGCACCTTTTTACATTTCCAGTGGATACATGGAAATCCAATGATACATTTGTGACTTTAGAGGACCCCATTTCCAGCAGCTTCACCACTAACTAAACCATTCATTCAACAGTGTTCCAAGTGAAGTATTTAAAAATACACCAGGAAGACAAGAGAAATGGTGATGTTAGAAACTTCTCGGTGATGCAGCAGGTTTTTAAAATGGAGGAAAGGGAGGACTTTCCCCGACCCCATAGACTCCCAGGTTAGCCTGCACTGCTGGCTCCACCCTGCTAGCGCCCCCGCCAGCCATCCCAGCCTCCAGCCAGAGGGCCATCGGAGGGATGAGTTTGCTTCAGGCCCACGGCAGGGGCCAGGCGAGGAGGAGCTCGGACTTTCCCCGACCCCATAGACTCCCAGGTCAACCTGCAGTGCTGGTTCCACCCTGCTAAGCTCTCCTGCCTGCCATCCCAGCTTCCATCCAGGTACAATTTCTATATTTCCCCCTTCCCACTGGGGACATAAAATTTTCCCCAGCTCAGCTGCCTTGCACACTGGGCCTGCTCTGTAGGCGCATCCGGAAAGAGGGAGTGCCTGTGCTTCAATAGCCTGTCTGAGGAAACGTAGGCATTCTATCAGTGAAGTCCCTGCCTAACAAGGGAACCTGACCCGCTACCAGAAGTTCCAATAGAAACCATTTGAACGAAGAGATGGGCAGACGCCAAGGCAAACCTCCTCTAACAATCTGAAAAACAACATGAAAACACCTTTATGAAAGCAATAGAGTCCCTTAAACAGGATATGAATACCTCCCTTAAAGAATTGGAAGAGAAGTATAACAAAAAGTTTGAAGAAATGAGTATAGAAATGGATGAGAAATATAACAAAAAGTTTGAAGAAATAAGTAAATCCGTGAATGATACCCTGAGAAACCAAGAAAAAACAATCAAACAAGTAAAGAAAACAGTCCAAGAATTGAAAACTGAAACGGAGGCAATGAAGAAAACACAAAACGAGAACCGGCTGGATATGGAAAACATAGGTAAACGAACGGAGACTACATAATCAAGCATAACCAATAAAATACAAGAGATAGAAGAACGAATCTCAGATTCTGAAAATACCATAGAGAAAATAAACGCTCTGGTCAAAGAAAACGGCAAATCCAACAAATTCTCTTCACAAAACATTCAGGAAATCTGGGACACAATAAAAAAAAAAATCTAAGAATAATAGGGATTGAAGAAGGAGAAGAACTGCAGATCAAAGGCACAGAAAATATATTTAACAAAATTATAGAAGAAAACTTTCCCAATCTAAAGAACGATATTCCTATGAAGGTTCAAGACGCATACAGAACGCCGAATAGACTGGATCAAAAAAAAAGTCCCCTCGCCATATAATAATCAAAACACAAAACATACAGATTAAAGAAAGAATATTAAGAGCTACAAAGGAAAAAGGTCAAGTGACTTATAAAGGTAAACCTATCAGGCTTACACCAGACTTCTCTATGGAAACCATGAAAGCCAGAAGATCCTGGATAGAGGTACTGCAGCAACTAAGAGACCATGGATGCAAACCCAGACTACTATACCCAGCCAAGCTATCATTCACTATCAACGGAGAAAACAAAATATTCCAGGATAAAATTAAATTTAAACAATTCATAGCCACAAATCCAGCCCTACAGAAAGTAATAGAAGGAAAATCACAACCCAAGGAATCCAACATTGCCATCACTGCCTACAATAACACAGACATCTAGCGACCCTTCACAACCACAACTCAAAGAAGAGAAACACACACACACACACACACACAAATAATAAACGGACTCAACAACCACTGATCATTAATATCACTTAATATTAATGGACTCAACTCACCTATAAAAAGGCACAGACTTAGAGACTGGATAAGAAAACAGGATCCAACATTCTGGTGTTTACAAGAAACACACCTCAACCACAGAGATAGACATCTACTCAGAGTAAAGGGTTGGGAAAAGGTTTTCCAAGCAAATGGACCTAAGAAACAAGCTGGTATGGCCATTCTAATATCTAACAAAATTGACTTCAAACTAAAATCAATCAGAAGAGATGGAGATGGACATTTCATACTCATAACAGGAACAATTAATCAGGAGAAAGTCTCAATCCTGAATATCTAGGCCTCTAATATACAAGCACCCACTTATGTAAAAAAAAAACTTTTAGAATTCAAGGCAGGCATCAAACCACACACACTAATAATAGGAGACTTCAACACACCTCTCTCACCAATGGACAGGTCAATCAAACAGAAACTCAACAGAGAAATAAGAGAATTGCTAGAGGTAATGAATCAAATGGACTTAACAGATATCTATAGAACATCCTACCCAAAAAGGAAAGAATATACCTTCTTCTCCGAAGCTCATGGAACCTTCTCGAAAATTGACCACATACTCGGTAACAAAGCAAACTTACACAGATACAAAAAAATATTAGTAATCACCTGTGTCTTGTCGGATCACCATGAAATAAAGTTAGAATTCAATAACAATTCAAATTCCAGAAAGCCTACAAATGCGTGGAAGTTGAACAGTCAGCTACTGAATCATCCTTGGGTCAAGGAAGAAATAAAGAAAGAAATTAAAGTCTTCCTTGAATTTAATGAAAATAAAGACACAACATACTCAAACCTATGGGATACAATGAAAGCAGTTCTAAGAAGAAAGTTCATAACACTAAGTGCCCAATTAAAGAAAACGGAGAAAGCATATATTGGAGACTTAACAGCACACCTAAAAGCTCTGGAAAAAAAAAGAAGCAGACTCTCCCAGGAGGAGTAGAAGATTGGAAATAATCAAACTGAGGGCTGAAATCAACAAAATAGAAACACAGAAAACAATCCAAAAAATCAACGAAACAAAAAGTTGGTTCTTGGAGAAAATCAACAAGATTGACAAACCCCTAGCCAAACTAATCAAACAGCAGAGAGAGAACACTCAAATTAATAAGATCAGAAATGAAAAGGGGGACATAACAACAGACACAGTGGAAATTCAGAGAATCATTAGATCTTACTACGAGAGTTTATATGCCACAAAGTTGGAAAATGTACAAGAAATGGATTGGTTTTTAGATAAATACCATTTACCAAAGTTAAATCAAGAGCAAGTGAACAATCTAAATAGACCTGTTAGTCGCGAAGAATTAGAAGCTGTTATCAAAAATCTCCCCACCAAAAAAAGCCCAGGTTCAGATGGTTTCAATGCAGAATTCTACCAGAACTTCCAGGAAGAGCTAATACCTATACTCCTTAATGTATTTCACAATATAGAAACAGAAGAATCATTGCCAAACTCTTTTTATGAAGCTACAGTTACCCTGATACCAAAACCACACAAAGACACAACCAAGAAAGAGAATTACAGACCAATCTCACTCATGAACATTGACGCAAAAATACTCAACAAAATACTGGCAAACCGAATCCAAGAATACATTAGAAAAATTATCCATTATGATCAAGTGGGCTTCATCCCAGAGATGCAGGGCTGGTTCAACATACGCAAATCTATCAATGTAATCCATCATATAAATAAACTGAAAGAAAAAAACCATATGATCATTTCATTGGATGCTGAAAAAGCATTTGACAAAATTCAACACCCCTTTATGATAAAGGTGTTGGAGAGATTGGGTATACGAGGATCATTCCTAAATATAATAAAAGCAATATATAGTAAGCCGACAGCTAACATCAAATTGAACGGAGAGAAAATCAAAGCCATTCCACTAAAATCAGGAACACGACAAGGCTGTCCACTCTCTCCATACCTCTTCAATATAGTGCTTGAAGTTCTCGCAATAGCAATAAGACAACATAAGGGGATCAAGGGGATTCAAATTGGAAAGGATGAAGTTAAACTTTCGTTATTTGCAGACGATATGATAGTGTACATAAGCGACCCCAAATCTCTACCAAAGAACTTCTACAATTGATAAACACCTTTAGTAATGTGGCAGGATACAAGATCAACTACAAAAAATCGGTTGCCCTCCTATACACAAAAGATAAAGAAGCAGAGAGGGAAATCATAGAAATATCACCTTTCATGATAGCCACAAATAGCATAAAATATCTTGGGGTAACTCTAACCACGGAGGTGAAAGACCTATTTGACAAGAACTTTAAGTCCTTGAAGAAAGAAATTGAGGAGGATACCAGAAAATGGAAAGACCTCCCCGGCTCTTGGATTGGGAGAATCAACATAGTAAAAATGGCAATTCTACCAAAAGCAATATATAGATTCAACGCAATTCCCATCAAAATTCCATCAAACTTCTTCACAGACCTTGAGAGAACAATAATCAAGTTTATATGGAAAAACAAAAAACCCAGGATAGCCAAAACAATCTTATACAATAAAGGAACTTCAGGGGGCATTACCATCCCTGACTTCAAACTCTATTACAGAGCAACAGTATTGAAAACAGCTTGGTATTGGCATAACAACAGAGAAGTCGACCTATGGTATCAAATAGAAGACCCGGGTATTAACCCACAAACGTATGAACACCTGATATTTGACAAGGGAGCTAAAGGCATACAATGGAAGAAGGAAAGCATCTTTAACAAATGGTGCTGGCATAACTGGATGTCAACCTGTAGAAGAATGAAAATAGATCCATATCTATCACCATGCACAAAACTCAGGTCCAAATGGATTAAAGACATCAAGGTTAATCTGACCACTTTGAACCTGATAAAAGAGAAAGTGGGAAGTAGTCTACAAGATATAGGCACTGGAGACCAGTTCCTAAGCAGAACCCCAGGAGCTCAGACAATAAGAGAAGCAATGAATAAATGGGACCTCCTGAAACTGAGAAGCTTCTGTAAAGCAAAGGACACTGTCAGTAAGACCAAAGGGCTACCTTCCGACTGGGAGAAGTTCTTCACAAATCCCTCATCAGACAAAGGTCTGATCTCCAAAATATACAAAGAACTCAAGAAACTAGACACTAAAACTCTAATTAACCCAATTAAAAAATGGGGTACTGAACTGAACAGAGAATTCACAACAGATGAACTTCGAATGGCCAAAAGGCATTTAAGGTCATGCTTAACCTCCTTAGTGATCAGGGAAATGCAAATCAAAACCACTTTGAGATATCATCTTACACCTGTCAGAATAGCCAAACTCAAAAACACCAATGATAGCCTATGCTGGAGAGGATGTGGAATGAAGGGAACACTCATCCATTGTTGGTGGGAATGCAAACTTGTGCAGCCAGTGTGGAAATCAGTGTGGCGGTTTCTCAGGAAACTGGGAGTCAACCTCCCTCAGGACCCAGCAATTCCACTCTTGGGAATATACCCAAGAGATGCCCTATCATATCACAAAAGCATTTGTTCAACTATGTTCATAGCAGCACTATTTGTAATAGCCAGAACCTGGAAACAGCCTAGGTGCCCCTCAATAGAAGAATGGTTAAAAAAGGTGTGGAACATATACACATTAGAGTTCTACTGAGCGGTAAAAAACAATGACATCTTGAATTTTGCATGCAAATGGATGGAAATAGAAAATGCTTTAGTGAGTGAGGTAAGCCAGACCCAAAAAGAGGAATATGGTATGTATTCACTCTTATGTGGATTCTAACCATAATTAAAGGTCTTTGAGCCTATTATTCGTGATCCTAGAGAAGCTAAATAAGAAGGTGAACCTGATGAAAATCATGTAGTTATCTGCCTGGAGATTGGAAATAGACAAGAGTCCCAGGTAACCTCGGGTGCATGGGGGGGTGGGATGGTTGTTGGAAGGGGAGAGGGTTAGAGAGAAGGGAGTAGGGGAGGAATGGGGAAAGCTAGGTGGACTGGGATGGGGGGAGGGAGAAAGGATGGATATGAGATCAGGGAAGAATATATTTCAACTAAGGGAGTCATCTTAGGGTTTACAGGAGACTTGATTATAAATGGGATCACAGATCCAAGGAGATCCCCAGATTGTTCTCTGGACAGAAGAGAGGGTGCCTGAAACGGCCTAGGCCCATAACCATACTGATGAATATTTTGCTTATCACCATAGAACCTTCATCTGACAATGGATGGAGATAGAGACAGAGACCCACATTGTAACACTGAACTTAACTCCCTAGGTCCAAAGGAGAAGCAGAAGGAAAGAGAACGTGAGCAAAGACGGCAAGATCAGAGAGAACCTTCATCCCACGATGGATGGCGATACAGATGGAGACCCACATTGGAGCACTGGACTGAGCCCCCAAGGTCCAAATGAGGAGCAGAAGGAGGAAGAAAATGAAAAAGGAAATTAGGACTGCGAGGGATGTGATCACCCACTGATACAAGGGGACGGATCTAATGAGAGTTTACCAAGGCCAGTTGGACTGGGACTGAACGAGGACGCAATCCAACCAGATTCTCTGAATGTGGCCGGATTCTCTGAATGTGGCTGGCCGGAGTCTTTCTGAAAAGCCATTGATAATGTCACTCGGACTTGTTTCCTCTGCATATACTGGATTTTGTGGATCCAGTCCGTCTGGATACTCACCTTCCTGGACCTGGAGGGAAGTGGGAGGAACTTGAACTTCCCACTGGGCAGGAAACCCTGACTGCTCTTAGGGATGGAGAGGGAGGAGGAGAGGGAGTGGGGGGAGTGGGAGGGTGATGGGAGGAGGGGTGGAAATGGAAACTTTCATAATTTAATAAAATTACAAAAAAAAATGGAGGAAAGGGAGCTAAGAGTGGAACTTGACGATCTCCATGTTTCCCCTGACAGGTATATTTGTCATTCTCATGAGCTCTATTAAGTTTCCATGTTTGTTTACAAACACTGTTTGTATAAATTCCAGTTTATAATGTCATTATTTGTGTACTTCATTCTTCTTTAAGTTTATAGTCCTATGAAACCAGTAGAGAGCTTTGTGTGTGTTTGTGTGTGTGTGTGTGTGTGTCTGTGTGTCTGTGTGTCTGTGTCTGTGTGTGTTTGTGTGTGTGTGCATGTGTCTCCGTAGAACAATGTACACAGCATCCTCAACGTAACCTTGAGGGACTTGAACTAAATAGGCAGGGTGTTAAAGACAGACAAGGATTCCAGAAATCATGATCCAAATCAGTGGACTCCTCAAAAACTGCCCAAGATAAAAGATTAATTATGAAAGGAGATGGCAGAACTTCATAATAAAGTTTATTAGTGTATTTTTTGTCCAAAATAATAGGCTACACCATGACATTTTCATCTATGTATCTAACATACTTTAATTATTTTTCCTCTTTTCCCTCTTGGCTGCTTTTCTCCAGACCACACCCTTGCTTCCATGTTATTTATCAAAAATTGATTATATTTATGACTTTATAATACTGTGCTTTTGCTCTCATTTTATGTGCATGGGTTCTTTGCCCACATGGATGTCTCTGTGGGTGGGTCTCATGTCTGTGGTTTGAGAGCCCATGAAACTGGAGTTATAGGCAGCTGTGAGTCACTGTGTGGGTTCTGGGAATCAAACCTTGGTTCCCTGGAATTAATCTACTCTTAACTGCTGAGCTATCTCTCCAGTCCCTTAATCTTGATTGTTGACATTTGAATATATTTGTCTTTGTGCATCTGGGTCATTTTGTTTAGCAATGATCATTTTCACGTCTACCCACTTTCCTAAGAATGTGCGATTTCATTCTATGGGACATGATAATTGTTCATTGTGGTTATAAATCTCATTTTCACTTTGCCTTCATATTTTGATCAGTTCCTAAGCTGATTCCATGGTTTTGCTTGCATGAGATGGGTGAATGAATGCTTTGTGTAGTCAGTCAAGTGGGGATACGGATGAGAAACTTTGACAACAAGGTATTAAGGAATTTTATTAGTCCTTAAATATCCTTGTTTCCCACAGTAATGCCCGGAGTTGATGTGATATAGAAATTACAAGGTAGGAGATGGATTACTGAAATAAATTTAGGATTAAAAAGATGCTGAAAGACAATAGGCACAATCAGGGAAGAGTCATGAGCACAGGTGAACTAAAAAGCACATCCGCACTCAGCTCATCACAGTGGTCTTGATGTAAAAGCCAAGAACATGGTCCTTAGCAACCATTGTTTCTTTGTAGTATCTAATGCTGTTTTCCTTTGTGGTAGAAGGACACAACACAATGGCATTCAAATAGATGAATAGGCATGTTGTTGCTAAGTAGGCACTCCAAAGCACAGAGAGCATTCCATCGGGGTCGTGGTAGCCTAGATAGGGCAGGGAAACAGATAGATGTGTTAGAAACCTAAGGCGCAGTCTATGCCCAGGACAGAGTGACAGATAGACTCTCTGGAATCCTAAGGGGTAGCTTCTGTGTGAACAACAAGAGTTAGATAGACTCTGGGGCTCCAGGTCCTGCAGACAGAGGGATCTGAACTTCTTTAGTTTCTAGGTTCCGGGGCTGAAGACCTGGCCCATGGAGAAGAAGCACATTCTTTTCCAGGATGAAATTTATACTTGGCTTGCTCACTGTGTCTGATCATCACTTTAGACTTTTGTAGCTATATTGAGTGACCCAAGAATATTTGATTAAATTTATCATGTGTAAACTCTCAACAAATAATAGCACAGTAAAGCTTTCCTGGGGCTTCAGATAAATACATTTAGAAGTATCATAAAGGAATACTCTTAAAAAGTAGAGCTGTAAATTATGTGGGATTTAAAAAGCTACTTCAACGCATCAGTTGTAAACGATTTCTCAATGGATCCCCTTTTCATTTTAAGCCCAATGAGTGTTACATGGCCATGCTGAGAGCAAGCACCTCTAATTATGAATGGTCTCCCAGAGTGCTGTGAAATCTCTCTCTCCCTCTCCCCACCTCTCTCTCTCTCTCTCTCTCTCTCTCTCTCTCACACACACACACACACACACACACACACGTATGTCTTGCATGCCCACACGTGCACCCGCATATACAAGTAACACAGATTACTTTTGAAATTTTACTGGTATTTTATCTATTATAATAGCTTTGATCATTTTCTCCCAGGAGACAATTAAATAGCAATAAATATGATCATATAGTCATACACTGTTTTAAGTAATTTATAAAAAAAAACATTTCCACAAGAATTTATGGACATTTAGAGATGGTTAAAAGACATCCTAACTGTGTGGTTAATATTTATAAGGTAAAAAAAAACATAAATATCTTTGATGCCACCAACAGAGATTTAGCACTGACCTAAATAACTACTTGTGTAAACTACCTTGGTATTTCTTATGTTCCTTTTTGTTTTTTGTTTTGTTTTTTTGTTTGTTTGTTTGTTTGTTTGTTTTATAAGTGAAACTTGAGTCAAGTAAAATCAGACTTGAAAGTTCAACAGCAAAGATGATTTAACTAGGGAAGATTACAGTGTGAATGAACTGGACTCAACTCCATTAAACAGAGGTAGGACAGCTAGGAAGCACTGTGGTGGGTGTAGGGAATTAGTGGAAAAAATGTAGGAGGATGTGAGGACCAAGCAGTCTGGATACTTAGCCCTGTCTGAGAGCTGATTGGCAATTACTGGCATTAGGGCCCTTCCTCCGGGACAGTGGAAGATCAGCTCCCCCTTTATCCATGGCAGCATTTCAAGAGATGGCTCCCAAATCCTTGAGAAAGACCATCTGAAGTTGTCAAGTTGGCAAGATGATTTATATCCAAGGGAGGTGGGCATCACTTATAATTACAGGTTTTCTAAAGAAAATGCTCTGATCAAGGGAAGGTCAGGAGTTTATGGTAAGAGAGAAGCCTGTCCGGGTGAGAAGAAAACCCAGTGGCCATCTTGGCAACTTGGAAGAAAACTCCATATCCTTTCCTACTATAATGTATTATAAAAAGTAAGTGCTTGTTTTCATAGCTTTATGAATCACAAGAAAGCAGGGTCAGAGAGACGCCATGGACCCACTGCTGGAGATAGACATTCTGAGACTTTGCTGGTTGGCCACGAACTCATGGTAATATACAGATGAATAAAAATGGGTTAAACTAATATGTAAGAGTTAGCCAATAAAAGTTAGAGCTAATGGGCCAAGCCGTGATTTCATTAATATGGTTTTTGTGTGGTTATTTCAGGGCTAAGCTAGCCAGGAAGACAGGACAGACAAGCGAGTACTTTTCGTGCAAGACACTATCTCCATTTAATATTTATTTACAAATTTGTTCACACGCATCAGACATCTACAGTGTGACATGTACTGGACATCGCACAGGAGTTTTAAAAATTATGAGAAATTTAAAATAGAGAAAAATCAAAGAGAGGGAAAATAGACTATGCTGGGAAGATAGGATATGGAATCAAAATGATTGTGTGAGTTTGCTATATGTCTAATATTGTTAGACATATTTCAATTGATTTCATATAACTCAATATTGAAGAAGAAGGTGAGCCAAATTATTGCAAAAAAGCATTTGATTATCCTATATGGCATATCTCTTAAAATCTACATCCTGGAATTACACCGTGTTTCTCACGGTGTCCTCATAGCATAGATTTACTTGGAGTCTGTAGAAATTATCAAACTGCAGACTCGCCTACATTAAAATGGGGTCTGTAAGTAGGTAAGGGTCCTTAGTGCCAATCCTGGCCTCCTGAGTTTGGCCCTTGGAACCCAGAGACCAAAAGAGGAAGAGACCATTTCCATGATGGGAGATTTGCCTCCTACCTTCACACACATCTACACACACACATACACGATATCAACTGATAAATACAAAAACATTTTAATATATAAATAAATATATCGATGAATATAAAAGCTGTCTAGGAGCACAAAGGAGACTGACGGGGAAGATGAGAAAGCAGAATGGAAAGGGATACGGGAATAAACTCAGTATCCATTACATACTTGGGTAAAAATGTCCTTATAAGAATAGTGCTGTGAAAATGGGTATAGATATAGACTATGATGTTGTTTAAAAGACAGAAATAAAGTCACACATTAGGTACTCAGTTTAAAGTTAAAATGTACGCTGTTCGATTTCAGTTTGCTAGTGTGACTGTTCTTGATTTGAACTGTTGTTACTGCTATTGTGGAAAGCTCCACCTGAATATTGTCCTCTTTAATGTTTGGAGATGAATGTATTTGAACCAGGAATCATGCCAAGAAACATCCTGGGTTTTTTGTTTGTTTGTTTGTTTGTTCGCTGTAATTCTTCCCCACATAGTTCCTCTAAGCAAAACCACAGGTGAATTGGTCTGGGTGATTGCAGAAATGGGAATTTCACCTGACAGTCTAAGAAGAAAGGAATCTTGTTATCGACAAATGTACACATACATAGACAATAGATTATTCATCAAAGTTAACCTCTAGGGCCAACCATATACAAAAGAGCTATTACCCATTCCAGAGTAGAACATTTTTTTAAAAAAGACTTTTACAGAAAACATTATAAACTCCCAAGACCTCCACTTAATATATTCGTAGCAATAATCAACAAATTCACTGAAATACAATGATGGATGGACCAATCTATCTATCTATTTATTTATTTAGCATCATTTTACAGGGATGGGGTGAGAATTGCCTTTCATATCCCTGTACGTTTTTTTGAAATGCTTTAAAATTTTTAAATGGCTTCATCACAGTACAGTGTTTCAAAAGCGTGTGGCTCTTTTTGCAAGAGCCAAGCCAAGCCAACCAAGCATATCTCATATCTCGGCACCCCTCATGTGTTTCTTGAATTTTGCTTCGTTATATGAGGTATAAAAGGGTCTTATAAATTATTGAATGCCTAACCAAATAACTGAACTTTTGTGGTTTTATAAAGCTACACATAAAAAATTCAAGTGTTCTGAAAGCTAAGCCTTTCATTTGAGTGGGTAAGAGGGAGAACGGCTTTAAAACAGAACACGAGTGAAATTTTTCATCCCTAAAGCCCGTGTCATTGATTAAAAGCGTGTGTGGTTAGAGTGCCACCTAGTGGTGATGCACTTTAGCCCTCATTCGCCCCAGAGGTCTTCACAAGCTGTTGTTCCCTTATCTTCCTTTCATTTTTCTAGGGTGAGATTTTGTAAGAGTGGGAGCTGAAGCATAAGAAGGTGAAAGTGTTCTGGCGGGAGAAATGCTTAGAAGACATCACAGAAGGAAAATAGACACAGGCTGACAAATGACAGCCATTTTGTCGACAGAGCTTACTCTCCAAAGAGATTGGGGGACGAAGGAAGGGGCTCCACTGGCCAAGCGTCTCTCAGAGCACAGGTGCAGCTCGGGAGAAAGTCAAGCATTCGCAATATGAGCAAGAAACTCTCTCTTAGGATTACTTCTCAATGCTGAGTCCTCAAAGGAACTGTGTCTTCATTTTTTAATGCGTAATTTCTTTTGCCCTCGAATCTTTATATGTATATATATATATATATATATATATCATTCAGAGAACCCCGGAAAATACAATAGGCCCTTTGTAGATGAGAAAATGAAACCTTACTTTTGTTTGAGGAGGGTGGGGGTGCTTGTTTGTTGTTACTTTAAGTCAATTCCCTGAATTTAAAGAATTAATGCCAGAGCCTTGTCGGCCTCCAGGACCTGAATTAAAGCCTAAGAGCCTCTGGACTCCATGCCTGTGTGTGGTGCGTGGCTGTACTTTGGATGTGTTTTTCAGGATCGCTGCAATCAAACGCAAGAGAAGCGGCATGCTCTCGGCTCCTAATCTGTCCCTCTGGCTCTTCTGGAAATGTCCAAATGGTTTTCTCCTAGTGAATCACAGAGGAGGGGGAGCATTTTGCAGGCGCTCAGTAATTGGGAGTTTGCTTTTCCCTTCGCTATGTCTTGTCTTAGCAACATCTACAAGCTTTTTTTTTTTCCCTCCCGCCTGACCGGCCAGAAGAAAACAGCCTATGCCTGTTCACGACTCTCCGTGATTATTGCTCCATTTAAAACGTTAAGAGCCTGTCATTCTCATTTTCATAGACCATCAACTCGGACTTCTATGGCGGTAAATGTGGCAAGCAATGATTTACCCTGAGACCTAAGTATGAGCTGCCCTGTTCTCTGATGCCTGATAGAGATGCGAAGATAAAACCAGCAACGACAGAGATTGTAAAACCTGTTACATGTTCTCTTCCACAGGATATGACCCCTGATTATACATCCTACACCCTGTTCTCCACTGACCTCAAATGTGTTTCCATATAGCAGTTAAGACAAGTCATAATCAATTCAGCAAATATAAAGTAAAAAAAAATAATAATGAAGTCACAGTTTCTGACATTGAATGTTATTATGGCCTCTAAGATCAAATTCTTTTTTTAATTTATTTATTTATTAAAAATTTCCACCTCCTCCCCACCTCCCTTTTCCCTCCCCCCCAACCCCTTCCCTCTCCAGTCCTAAGAGCAGTCACGGTTACCTGCCCCGTGGGAAGTCAAAAATCCTCCCTACTCCATTCAGGTCTAGGAAGGTGAGCATCCAAACAAACCAGGCTCCCACAAATATCAGTGTGTTCAACCCAGAGTTTTCTAAAGACATGGCTGCCGATTTTCTCGCAAAGGGATTATGACACATTCAAATACTTGGTTCTGTAGTCAATGACGCCTACAGGCACCGAACCTCAGAAGACTTGTGCTTGGAGTCAGCTGCTCATTTCAGCCAAACCAAACACACAGGAGGTAGCCAAGGAAGAGAAACAGTCAGAAAGACAAAGAAGGTGCCTAGAGGAAGGCAGAGAGGGAGAAAGAGAAGAGAGAGACTCACCATCCATATTCTCAAAAGATATGTGAAAGAAGGACTTTAAAACCAAGAGAGACATAGATGAAAATTTGGAGTCAGAGAACACAAGAAAAAAAAAAACTTTAAATTCAGCCAAAAGAATCCTAATCCACAGCTTATACCATATTCTTTGTTAAGAAATAACAGTTAGTTCACCAAGCCAGTTGGACTGGGACTGAACGAGCATGTGATCCAACCAGATTTTCTGAATGTGGCCGGATCTCTGAATGTGGCTGGCCTGGAGCCTTTCTGAAAAGCCACTGACAATGACACTGGGACTTGTTTCCTCTGCATATACTGGATTTTTGGGATCCAGTCTGTTCGGATACTCACCTTCAGGGACCTGGAAGGAGTGGGGAGGAACTTGAACTTCCCACAGGGCTGGAAGCCCTGACTGCTCTTAGGGATGAAGAGGGAGGAGGAGGGGGAGGAGGAAAGGGGAGGATGTTGGGAGGAGGGGCGGAAATGAAAACTTTCATAATTTAATAAACTTTGAAAAATAAAAAATAAAAAAATAAAACTGTACTGATTAAAAAAAAGAAAGAAATAACAGTTTTGTTCTTTAAATGAATGTTCCCCATATACTGAAACAACATATCTGGACCATACCAATTCACTACCACCTGTCGCTACCCCGGGTTGATGTCCTGTGGAGGGCCGGACCACATTCTCCATTGCTTCTAGGAACAAAGGTAGAGATTGACCTCTGTGACCCCAAGGTGTGGCGGTACATGCCTTTAGTCCTGATGCATGGGAGGCAGAGGCAGATTGACCTCTGTGACCTCAAGGTGTGGTAGTACACGCCTTTGGTCCCAATGCCTGGAAAGCAGAGACAGGCAGATCTCTGTGAGTTCAAGGTGATGTAGCACACGCCTTTAATCCCAGCGCATGTGCTTGTTAACTCTCTACCGCTCCGTCCCTGCCTACTCCCGAGGCATCATCTGGGATAATGGGCAGCGGACCAATCCAAGAGTGACACGTCAGAAGCGAGGACTGTTTCCTTTATAAGGACTGGGTTCCCCTCATTCTGGGTCTCCGCCATGTTGGCTGATGCTCGCTCTCCCAAGGGGCATTAAAGCTTTACTGCAGAAGTATCCTATGTGTCCCGCGTCGTTCTTGCTGGCGAGGCCGAGCGCGGGGCAATGTCCCCAGCCCAATTGTCCTTCAAACTTCATAGCATTTTTCATTTTTCTAAAATCTACTTTCAGTTTATGGCTGCTAGGAGAGGGGGAATCACGCGCTTTTACAGAGGTGGTTGTTTGTGGATTACTCCTGCCCCAGTGGACGGCCATACTCCCACATGCGTATGGACAGCAGTAATTAGACTTGGGATTATTTTTAAAGCTACAGCATAATCTGCTGTAAGGATGCCTTCCTTCCTCTTTAACTTCAGAGATAGAGTGGGCAAGTGTCAGCCAAATATCCAAAATACCGAAAGGAAATATTTCAAGAATTACACAAGGGCAAACATTGTGTTGCTCTTGA
Source organism: Myodes glareolus (assembly GCF_982192425.1). NCBI lineage: Eukaryota > Metazoa > Chordata > Mammalia > Rodentia > Cricetidae > Myodes > Myodes glareolus. Next base: position 29,756,258 of record NC_142051.1, read on the forward strand.
AGAAAGCCAAGCAAATGATTACAAATTATTCTCGGCACAAAACCAGTAGTTATATAAGAAATGTGCTCGACTGTTCACAGGCACAGTTGTACCACATTGCACACACTTCCAAACGTATTATGCATAATAGGTTTCGTTTAACTATCAGTTCAAAAAACAAAAGGTACACGCATTTAAAGGCAGGAACTAAAAATGAATCGCTTGGAAATGTAATTTTTCAAACTTCTCGAAAAAATATACTGGGCTCACAAATGCTTTCCAAAAACTCTGTTATTTACAAAGCTTGCGAATACAAACATCACACGTTGATATCAAACAGACCCAAAGCCTCGCCAACTCAATGAACTGCTACACAAGTAGATACTTGAAACAGAAATTATGGAACGTAACATTCAGTTTTATATTTCTCAAACTTCGAAAGCAGTCTTTTATATTTGTCTTTTATATTTTTGAATATTTTAAGACTTTGCTGTAGATCCTGCTTGTTTGTCCTGTTACCCATATCCCAGCTGCCATGCTAGCTTAGCCCTAAAAATAACCACACAGAAATTGTATTAATTAAATCACTGCTTGGCCTATTAGCTCTAGCCTCTTATTGGTTAACTCTCACATCTTGATTTAACCCATTTCTAATAATCTGTGTATTGCTACGTGGCAGTGGCTTACCGGGTAAAATTTTCAGCTTCTGTCTCCAGCGAATCCATGGCGTCTCTCTCCTACCCTGCCTTTTTTCCTCCCAGCATTCAGCTCTGTCTTCCCGCCTACTTAAGTTCTGCCCTATCAACTAGGCCAAGGCAGTTTTTTAATTTATTAACAAATGAAAGCAACACATGGACAGAAGGGCCTCCTACACCAAGATTTGTTTATTTTTATTTATTTTTCAGATTATAATATAATTACATTTCTCCCTTCCTTTTCTTCTCTCCAAACCCTCTCTTATTACCTTTTTAGTTCTCCTTCAAAGTCATGGCCTCTTTTCTCACTAATTGTTATTGCATTCACATATATAAGTAGACACATACATTCCTAAACATAACCTGTTTGGTCCATATATTGAAACGTCTATGTATGCTTTTGAGGGCTGAACTTTGGTACTAGACAATCAATTGGTGTACTCTTTCGTGGGGAAGAAACCTCTCCTGCTCCCAACTTTGCTCAGTTGCCTATAGTTCTTTGTGTAGATTTGAGACCTCATGGGCTTCCTCTTATCCACTTTGGTATGTCTATTATAGCCATCCTTCCCCTTCCATTTTCTCCCTTCACACTATATATTGTATATACTCCTCCTTGCTCTATTTCAAATTCATGTCCTCTTTTCCATTAATTGACATGTGTGTGTCCTACACATATAAGTACAACCTGAAGAGTCTGTATAATATTACTTGTATGAGTCTTTTCGGGATGACAATTGAACATTGTATATGCAATTGGTGTGCTCTTCTCTGAGGAAGACTATTTCTCCTACTCTCTGCTTTCCTGAATGGCGTGGAGTTCTTTTTGTGGCATGAAGCCCCATGGACTTTCATCCATCCTTGTAGCATGTCCATCACTGTTGGACATTCAGGACATGTTGAGTTTATAGATGTAGACTTTATCGATGTAGCTTCTGGCATTCCTAGGAGACAAAGTCTCACAGCAAATGCCCTGCTAATCTGGTTCTTATGGTCATTCCACACACTCTTCTGCAATGATCCCTGAAATTTAGGTACCAGAGTGGTGTTGAGTTTCCTTTATATCTAAATCATTTTTAAAGTTGAAAGTTCAGTGTATTATTAAAATGCGTAGTTTGTCAAAATACAGAACAGAATGGAAACAAAAAAGTGTGAGTGAAAGATATTCTCTCTAACACTCAAATAATTCCTTATTGAATTTAAAAATAACTACAGCTGTAAGGAAATATCAATATTTGAGAGGATACACTTTTAGAGGGGCTTATAAAAAACTGAATTTTAATTATCTACCTGTTTGTCACTCCTACTACTCTAAGCCCTCTGAGGGAGTATGTCTTATTTATCTTCATAAACCCATTATTGAGCATATTATCTAACACATAAATCTAATAACTGCTTGTCCCACTGAACTTCACCCATGCGTTTATTGAATCAGAGTAAATCCGGAAAAACCTTAAGGCTTTTCATCTCAGAAAACCAATAATCTCCAAAGGTGATAGTCAAAATCTGTATCTGATATCAAACTTTATACATGCTCCAAGGCATTTACAAAAATTAAGTTAAAATTGTTATTCAGTTTGTATCTGCTGAATTGAACCTGACAAAGATGAGGATGAGGTCCTTCCCTTCTTGTCACAGTTCCTGATACTGAGACTTTCAGGTCATTCTTTAGGAGTCCAGTACATGCTCTTCACAGACCTTTGTCTACAGCAATGTCACAAACTGAACGTCTCTAATGAGGCCTAACTCACAGCATCTAACAACACGCCCATAAGCACTGAACTAAGATAGAATTTCACAGGATTTTTCTGAATTTCATCTCTTTCAGCTGGAAGAAATACATAAAATTCCTGTGCCTGGCTTTCTTGGCACCTTTTGTCTTGGGACCCACAGTTTTATCATAGATTCCTACAACAGAAAGCTAGACTCAGTGAGCATTAGTGGTCATTTCTGCCCTGTTTGGTCTTCTGTTTTTGCCATTGTTTATCTAGTTGCTGTGTGTGTGTCACTGTGCCCATTTTTTATCTGTGCTTCGCTGTTACTGTATATCCACATTAGTCTGGTTTATGAACTATACCTCCCTTATTTCTAGTCCCTTCTGTTCCTATACTATCAGGAAGGTGTAACTGGTATCCTAGTTCAGTGGATCTAAGGAGTCCTTTCCTTTTCAATCTAAAGTTCCATTTCTATTCAGGGAGTTTTTCTTTCAAGGTGTTGGGAGTGTCTAAGTTACGGTGAGTTCAAAGAGATCTATGACTTCTAGCAAGGAGGGAGCCTCAAGCACTGTGGCAGAGAGAACCAAGAACAAAGTGAATTTTGAGTTCAGATAGAGTCATCAGAAAAGGGCTAACGAGAGCTGGCGTCTGAGTAGACACCAGAAAAGAGCTGGGAAGCAAACTGTGTAATTATTGTTGAGGTGAGCATTTCATGGCAGGAAAGGAAATCTACCACTTCTGGGCTTCGAGTCTTCCTCACGATGTTCAAAGAGCAACAGTACAGCAGTTGACTAGAACAGAAGACAGGGTCAGAAATGAAGCCAGGGGAGGTAACTGACAGGGAGCAATCTATACCGTGGTAAAGACTGCATTTCATAGAAGGGAAGACTTAAAAGGTTAAAAACTAGAAAATCTTATGAAAAGATTTACAGTGAAATGGGAGACAAGAGGACATGGTAGAGGAGGGGAGGTGAAGACAGATGACTAAGAGAAAAGACATTTAAAAAAAACACATAGAAACTTAGCACTATTTATATTTTAATATATATAAATACATATTTTTAAATATATATTTTAATTTTTTAAATACATGTATATATATACCATATGACTTTGGAGGGGGTGTGCCTTTCCCAGACATAGTAGGGCATAGAGGAGATTAAATAAAAAGCTAATAAATACAGGGCCAGTTTTCAAATTGATTGTCACATAGACAAGTCCCTTCTAAACATTACAGGCTATTGCTCTCACTCTTTAACTTTCCAGAATATGATTGTAAGCCTCTATTGCTGAAGACAATACATACCGCATCTGGGGAAATCATGCTAGTATTAACTTGGAAGCTTCATAAATATCGACTAGCTTTCATGGTGTTGGAAGGTTCTACGCACTCTACTTACCAGAAAAGAAAAGTCATAAACAGTCTTACATAATTGTGAACCGTGGAAGCTACAATAACAATGAACCAGGCACAACAGGCTCACTAGTGTCATAGTGGCATGAATGTTATGGAAATAACCAAACAAGTCTTATTGAATTTAAAGTCTTCTCCCAAAATGGAATTCATAGCATTAAGCAGGACAAACCAAAAAGGGTGGGTGGGAAGGTCATGGGTCCTAGGTGCAAACCTAATACTATTGTTTAACTAAATGAACAAAGCAATAATTTATAGTGGTATTTCATTTGAATTTTAATAAATAAAGCATGCCTGAAGATCAGAATGCAAAACAGCCACACAAGTCAGTCATACAGGCCTGTCAGTGGTAGACACACCTTTAATCACAGCGGTCACACTAGCTAGCCATAGAGGCCAGGTGGTGGTGGTGCACACCTAGCACTAGAGAGGAATATACATGGGATGAGACAGTAACTCACTCTTTATATCTGAAGATTTCATAAAGATAAGAGCTCTCTAGTGGTTTGATTGCTTTGTTTTTCTGATCTTCAGGTTGGACCCCAATATCTGTCTGGATTTTTAACATTTGTACTACAATTGGCACCAAACTTTGTCCAGAGCTGCACATGAGGCACCTGCTGGAGTTGCATGTGGGGCTCCAGCCCCACCTAGCTAGGCTTTCTTTTCTTTTTTTCCCCAAGCCTCTGAGCAAATTTTGGATTTTCCTGTTAAAGCCACTCTAAAAAAGTCTCCAGCTGCACCCAAACTCAAGAAGCACCTGGGCTACAAATGCCACAAGACTCACCCTTGCTAGACTGGCTGATTCTGCCTTTAGGCAGATCCAGCCATGCATGTTTTTCCAAACAACATTCCCCTATGTGTCTTTTAGACCTCTCTTTCTCTCTCTTTCTCTCTTCCCTTCTTCATCCATGATGATAGATAGGTGATAGATAGATGGATAGATAGATAGATGATAGATAGATAGATAGATAGATAGATAGATAGATAGATAGATAGAACCTATGAATACGCATAATCAAAGAAGTAACCACCCTTATAATGAAAACTTTAAATCTCTGAAGAAAAATTTGAGAATGGCTCCAGAAAATGCAAAATGTCCCATGAATTGGAAGAATGAATATTATAAAAATGACTACTACACCAAAAGCATTTTACAGATTCTGTGATATCTCAATCAAAACACCTATGACATTTTCCACAAAAAACATTAACAATAAAATTTGAAAATTCATGTGGAACCACATAAGACTCAGGATAGCCAAAGCCATACCTAGCAGAAAGAGCAATGCTTAAGGGATTACTATAAAATATTTTAAGCCATATCATAGAGCCATAATAATAAATATAGTATATTACTCTCACAAAAACACACATATAGACAACTGTAACAAAGAGGATTAAAACATAGGTATGCATATTATAGCCTTCTGAAATTTAACTAAGATGCCAAAATTTATTCACTGAAGAAAAAGACAGAATCTTCCACAGTCTTGAGAAAACTGGGTGCTCACATGTACAAGAATGATGCTTCTTCCACATCTATAAGCCCACTCAAAGAAAAAACTCTAAATGGACAGACTTAATGTGAAGCCTGAAAGGTTGACTCTGCTGGAAGAAAACATAGACAATGCCCTACAAGGTACAGGTTTAAGAAAGGACTCCTGAATAGACCTGTACTTCTCTGGAACATCATGGAATAGGGGGAAGGAAGATTATAAGACCCTAAGGATAATGTCTGTTAGATAGTATCTTAATATATGACAGGAAAGATGCATGCATGCAATCTAAACAATATGATGGTCACCTACATATTGGCATCCTAAAGTAAAGGAGAGAAATCTCTCAAGGGCTTACCTCCAGATTAAGATCTACAAGGAACTATCGCCTGCTGAGAGAGGGTGAATCAGTCTTTTCCAAGGATGAGTCAGTCATCTGAGAGATTTCTCAGTCCCAAAAGTTCAGCCCTAAACACATAGACACAGGAGCAACACTAAATGGGTTTGGAAAAGTTCAGAAGGTTTCCTGGTACGTGTGTGTGTGTATGTGTGTGTGTGTGTGTGTGTGTGTGTGTGTTATTATTAAATAAAATAAATTTAAGAGGAAGTGGAGGAGTTAGGGGGACACAGAAGGAGTTGGAGAGAGAGGGTTAGAAATGATGTAAACAAAATATTCATATATTAATTTTTTTAAAAATTATTTTTTAATTAAAAAATGAAAATAACATGGAAAACAGAAAGTCTCAAATCTAAATACAACTAATGGATTAAAAATATCACAAATAAAGCATCATTCAGGTAGATACCAATGACCATAGGACACTCTATACAATTCATCAACAAAATGCTAACTATTACACACACTTTATATAGAAATGGCTCTTTATCTCTGGTGTTTTTCTGATTGACTCTTCCAACTTATGACTTAGAAAGGTATGAACTATAACTATATACTTATGTTTTTTCTGATATCCTACTTTCCTTTACCTTATCCTGACTATTCTGTTAGCACTACTAATATGCAAAATAATGAAAACCTATCAAGAGGATTCTATGAAAACACTTAAGTGACCTCATTAATAATTTGGAGAATTCGATAGAGTAAGCTTGAGTTATAGGATTCTAAATGATCTTTCTCCGTTACCTGAAAAGTGAAAGACAGAGCAGATGGTTAAAACAACTTATGCTAAACAGATGTAAAAACTTCAGGTAAAATAAGAAAAATTCACTATTTTCTCAAACATTTAGTAGTAAATAAGCATTTAAGTACAAACTATAATAATTAACGCATGTTAGGGGCTGGAGAAATGGCTTAGCTATTGAGTGTGTACCGTGCTTACAAAGGACCTGAGTTTGATTCTCAGGATATACATCAGGCTCACTGTAACTTCTACTCCAGGGAAACTTAAGACATTGCCTACATCTGCAATCAAACGTGCACACATTCCCCCACACAGATCTACACAGATAAAAAATAAAATAAATTAATTTGTGCTTAACAAAAATTAAAAGTCAAGTCCCTTTTCGATGAAATGCTGTATGGTAAAGTTGAATGATATCTGTAAATCTAAAATATAGTGTATAGCCCATCTATTACCACACTATCAACTTATGTTATCTATAAAGGGCCACACAGAAATCATTCCTCAAGGACTTTCTTGTTTGCCTTCACTGTGTCAGAATATCTCTGTCATTGGCGTCTTATGTCTACTAGAGCTAATTAAAAACTGACCAAGGCAGAAATGCTCATAGAAACACCTCACAAAGCAAGTTGCTTTCCCTATAGAATGTGCTAGCTACATGGCCTCCACCAGCTAGGTGAAGGCCACCGTTTCTAGAGAAAGTCCAGTCAGTTACGGTGGACTTCCAAGTTCCCCAAGAGTTGAGACTGGTTGACAAGAGAGTGAAGTAAGTCCTCAAGGCTAGAAGCGGCCTGTTCAACAGGAAAAGTGATTTCACTATTCAAGTGATGAGATTTTTAAAAACTAATAAAAGGAAAATCATGCTATGGCCTCAGAATAAAGCTAATGGTGAGTTAAATTTAACTGAAGTTTTAATGAAGCCTAAATGTAGCTTATTCTACTGCATACTTTACTGACTCACACCCATGAAGATGACTATCTAAGGAAAGAAAAAGATTCGTTTTTCTAGGGGTTTAATAGTATATACTTCACTCTAGATTAGTCTAATGCAGTATCAACTACAGATCAAAGATTACAAAATATCCAGGAATCCAACAAACTGCAGTCTGAGGTCAAGAGAAGTGACAGTAAAAATGGAAACAGAAATAAGCCAGTTGTTGAACTATGGGTCAGGAACTTTTATGTCTGACAAACATATTAAAGATGATAAAACAACATGTGCAAACACAGGGTGATATTCACCAAGGCAGAAATTATGAAAAGAAATCCAACATGAAAGATAGAAAGCAAAAACACCTTTTTAAGAGAAGAGGTGACTTCAAACAACTGAAAGAACAATCAATGCTTTGAGAAAACTAGCCTGAATAGAAAATGAAACAAAAGTTTAAAAAGAAAAGCTGTGAAAGCTATATGCTGAAACCAAATAAAATAATATTTTATCTGAAGTTGAATAGACAAGGAAATATAAGCTATAATATTTCAGTATCCATGAATGAAAGCAGGCTAGTATCCAAAGAGGTCAATGAACTTTTTTAAAAATAACACAAAAAATAATATTACTTAGCACAGAGCATATTCATGCTTTTAAAATAGAACAATAAACAAAGAAACCATAAAAACATCTGAAGAAAAATCTACATAATATACAGACAGCCAGACACAAGAAAATTAGTTGGATGCTCATAAAAAATAATGTAATCTATCTCTCTCTTTCTGACATATTTGCCAAACATCAAGTTCCAGGATTGCACTAATTATTTTATAAATTATATAATTTAATTATTACTTATGGATAAATAAATTTTGTCAATATATCATCATTTCAAATGTCACAGAATTTTTGTCATTTGTTTATTTCAGGTTTCATATTGATATATAAAATTATGTGTGAAAAGAACATGAAAGTGGAAGTGAGAGAGCAGGGATGAATGAAAATGATAATTTTTAATAAATAAAAATAATAATAAAAATAAAAATAAAAAAGTGAAAAAAGAGAATGATAGGAGAAAAGGGAATGAAAAGGGTTAATATGATCAAGATCTATGAGTAACTTACTAAAAATTTATTTTTGAAACCTATCACTATGTATAAAGAATATATATCAATAAAAAGACTGAGAAATTGCATTATCATTTATATAACACAAAAATTACCTACCTAGAATGTTATTCAAGAAGTATATAGGTGAAGTAAATATTTTAAGGGAACAAAACCATGGAATTTGCATTAATATGTATATATATATATATATGCATATACATACATATACTGATGTGAAAGAAAGTTGTCAGGCCAAGGAGAAATGATGACAGATGGACACCTTATAAAGAATCGAGGACGTGATCTAGCCAGATTCTCGGAATTTGGCCGGATTCTCTGACTGTGGCTGGCCCGGGGTCTTTCTGAAAAGCCATTGACTATGACACTGGGACCTGTTTCCTCTGCATATGCTGGATTTTGGGGATCCAGTCTGTTTGGACGCTCGCCTTCCTGGACCTGGAGGGAGGGGGAGGGAGCTGGAGCTTCCCACAGGGCAGGAAACCCTGACTGCCCTGGGGGACGGAGGGGAAGGAGGGGGGGGAGTGGGGGGAGTGGGAGGGTGTTGGGAGGGGGGGCGGAAATGGAAACTTTTATAATTTAATAAAATTTACTAAAAAAATAAAAAAAAAAAGAATAACAATTACCAAAATGGTGAATGTATAGGCCAAAATAAAAATTCTTTTCATCGCTTGGATTTTTATAGATGTTTTAATTGTTTTTAAATCTATCAATGCAAGTGTTGGAATAAAAATGTGTGCTTGGCATAGGACCAAACTATTCCCTCTGATGTCGGTGACAGTTGCCTAGCTGGGGCAGACTAGGAGCAACTGGCAGTGGCACCAGGATTTATCTCTACTGCATGTACTGGCTTTTTGGGATCCTATGCTCCTTAGATGTATACCTTGCTCAATTTAGATATAATAGGGAGGGGCCTTGGGCCTTCCACAAATCAATGTGCTTTACGCCCTCTGAAGAATAGATGGGGGTAGGGTGGGAGGGTATGTGGAGAGAATGGGAGGACGGGAGGAAGTGGGAACTAGGATTGGTATGTATAATGAGAAAATAGTTTGCTTTCTTTTTAAAAAAGAAATAATGTGTGCTTGGTTGTAACGGAGTCAAGACATAAAAAAACTAGATCATAAATCTTAAAAATTAAAAAATAGAATATGATAACATGAGGCAATTTTTATAACTCTTAGAGCAAACACTAAAATTTACACAGAAGTATGCTTAAAAGGCAACAAATAACACTCAGAAGTCATTAATTGAGCACATAGGATCTGTGAACTTTATTAGTCATATAATTAAAACATGAAGTGCCCATATGTCTCCTTTAAAACCAGAAAGCATAGCCATGCTTAGATTTTTCTTGATAATAAATTCAACGTTTTTATATAGAGCTATAAATTAATTTATGGGGTTGCAGAATGTGTAAAACAGATATTATTATTATTAACTATTACATATGAGCATGTTTATCTAATGCATATGTCATATTTCACAAACTATTGAGCAATGAAAGGATATTGTCCAAAACCCTTACCCAATTACATTCTTACATGCTTCATTATTGTGTTTGATTGTCTCTTCCAATCCAAGAGTAGAGAAAGACAACCACTGCATGGAATCTAATATATTGATATTCACAAGTTTAGAGCAGAATGATAATTATTAGACCTTGTGGGGGTGATAAGGAGATGTGATAAAAGAGTATATAGTCACAGATAAGCAGGTCTAAGTTTTAAGATATATTGCACAGTGAAGTGACTGGTTATTAATAACGTATGTTCCAAAATTATTAAGCAATAATTTGAAAGAGTCTCATCGTAGAGATGTTAAATGTGTAAGATTTTATTATGAAAATATATATTAAAACATAACAATATATGTTTTATCAATGGGAATAATTTTTATAAAGGCAATTAGTTCATATGGTATTCCTAAATATGTGTCAAAGACACTTCTTCTTCACTTCCTCTAGCATACTAGAGTCTCTTCACATGACACCCAATTTAATACCTGAACAACTTTCAAGTTCATTATAACCAGTCCCACTTTATACTGGAGAGCACAGAGAAAACAATTAGACAACAATTAAACAAGCGTGTTTAAGGCCCTGAAATCTGCAGTTAGGTTACAAAACAGAAAAGTAAGAGTGGTTTTGCTGCCAGGTTGGCTCCGCAGAATTAAAATGCTTTAAGAAACTAAAAGCTCTTAAGGACTCTGGTCTGTAAATTCCTTTACTCCATCATAATGCAACCTTAATACATAATACAAATAACTACACCATTATTTTTATTTCCTAACAATATAATTGCAAACTTTGGGAGGCCCAATATACTTAGACTTTTACAGGTAGCTTGGAAGAAATTTAATAGTAAGATTAAAAACAGTCTTTCATGATTAAATAGAAATCCTTTTTATTGTTTTTATTGAACTATATATTTTTCTCTGTTCCCCTCCCTTCTACCCTCCCTCATGGTCCCCATGGTTCCAATTTACTCAGAAAATCTTGTCTTTTTCTACTTCACATGTATATTAGGTCAATGTATGTCTCTCTTAGGGTCCTCTTTGTTGTCTAAGTTCTCTGGGAATGTGAATTGTATGCTACTTATTGTTTGTTTGTTTTTGCTTTATGTCTAAAAAGCCACTTATAGGTGAGTACATGTGATATTTGTCTTTCTGGGTCTGGGTAAACTAACTCAATATGATCCTTTCTAGAACCATCCACTTGCCCACAGATTTCATGATGTCATTACTTTTTTCTGTTGTATAGTACTCCATTGTGTACATGTACCACAGTTTTCTTATTTTTCCTTTAATCGATGGACATTCAGATTGTTCCCAGGTTCTTGATATAACAAACAATGCTGCTATAAACATAGTTGAATACATGTCCCTGCAGTATAATTGAACATTCTTTAGGTATATTACTGGGTATTGAGGTAGATTGTTTCCTAATTTTCTGAGAAATTGCCATACTGATATCCAATGGAGTTGTACCAGCTTGCACTCCTACCAACAATGCAGGAGTGTTCCCTTTACCCCCACATCCTCTCCAGCATAAGTTGTCATCTTATGTTTTATATCTTGGCCATTCTTACAGGTGTAAGATGAAATCTCAGAGTTGTTTTGATTTGTATTTCTTTGATGACTAAGGATGTTGAACATTTCCTTAAGTATCATTTAGCCATTATAGATTCCTCTGTTGAGAGTTCTCTGTTATGTCTATACTCCATTTTTTATTGGATTATTTGTTCTTTTAAAGATCAAATTCTTGAGTTCTTTATTTATTTTGGAGATCAGCCCTCTGTCTGATGTGTGAAGATCTCTTCCCATTCTGTAGGCTGACATTTTGTCTATTTGACCATGTCCTTTGCTTTACAGAAGGTTCTCAGTTTCAGGAGGTATCATTTATTAATTGTTTCTCTCAGTGTCTGTGCTGTGGAGTTATACTTAGAAAGTGGTCTTCTATGCCAATGTATCCAAATATACTTCCCGCTTTCTTTTCTATGAAGGTCAGTGTGATTGGTTTTATGTTGAGGTCTTTGATCCATTCGGACTTGAGTTTTGTGCATGGTGATAGATGTGGGTCTATTTTCATTTTTTTCTCTTTTTATCAATTTTTATTGAGCTCTATATTTATCTTTGCACTCCTCCCTGCCTCTCCTCTCCCCTTCAACCCTCTCCCCTTCAACCCTCTCCCAATTTACTCAGGAGATCTTGTCTTTTTCTACTACCCATGAAGATTAGATCTATGTGTGTCTCTCTTAGAGTCCTCATTTTTGTCTAATTTCTCTGGTATTGAGATTTGTGAGCTGGTTTCCTTTGCTTTATGTTTAAAAACCACTTATGAGTGAGTACAATTCAGCGTCTGTGTTACCTTACTCAAAATGATGTTTTCTAGTTCCATCCATTTGCCTGCAAAATTCAAGATGTCATTATTTTTTTCTACTGTGTAGTACTCCATTGTGTAAATGTACCACATTTACATGTTGATATCCAGTTATACCAACACCATTTGTTAAATATGTTTTTTTCCATTTTATATTTTTTACTTCTTTATCAAAAATCAAGTGTTTGTAGGTGTTTAAGTCTTCAATTCAGTTCTATTGGTACTCTTGTATTGGATTTTATGCCAATACCAGGCTTTTTTATGTAATGTAGATCTGTGGTAGAGTTTGAAGTCAGGGACTGTGATGCCTCCAGAAGTTCCTTTATTGTACAGGATTGTTTTGTCTATCCTGGTTTTTTTTATTTTTCATATGAATTTGAGTATTGTTCCTTCGAGGTCTGTGGAGAATTTTGCTGGGATTTTGATGGACATTGCATTGAATATATAGATTGCTTTTGGTAAGATTTCTATTTTTACTATGTTAATTCCACCTACCCAAGATCATGGGAGATCTCTCCAATTTCTTGTGTCTTCTTCAATTTCTTTCTTCAAAGATTTAAAGGTCTTGTCAGGCAGGTCTTCCACTTGTTTGGTTAGAGTTACTTCAAGATATTGTATGTTTACATAGAAATCTTAAAGTTTCTTAAAATTAGAGTTTTTATTAGAATATAGGTAGATTATTAATATACAAAATATAAAATATTGAATATTGTGTGCTAGGATGACAATCACAAAAAACAGTCTTAATCCTGCAAGGAAAGCTGAAAAACCAAGAACAATCCAATAATTCAAAGCACACAGCCCTCTCTTAAGAACTATTTTAGAGGATTCTGGGGAATCTAATTCTGACACTGGCCGAAGCTCCTTTTATAAAGACAAGCGAGCACAGTCATTAATGAGCCAAAGAAAGGAATGAGGGAAATCTGTTATGCTGATGGATAAAACAAGATGTCCGATAGCAAGCTCCAAAGTCTCCTGCTCTACTCTGTGTTTTATTCTGGGCATTATGGGAGGCAGGGTTGTTTAGAATCAATAAATAACACAAAGTATAATTTTTCTTATGAAGTAGCATAAAATGTATCGACACAACCTCTGCCTCATGCTTCAGTTAGTCCCAAAGTTGAGATCTAGCAAGTCACTACATATTATAGAGAAAGTAGAAAGTTTAAACATTCAATTGAACTAAGAAGTAAATAGCAAAACCTTTCAAAAAGAAACAGTAATGATTTTTGTCTAAATAACTGAACACAAGACAAACAAATCAATTCATTTTGTCTGTTAAAGCCAACGTTTTGTATTCTGAGAACTATCAGAAAGATTTCATTTAAAATTCATGAGAAGCAGAACTTTCCACTTTTCAGTTTTTCTTCAGGGCAATTTCTTTTAATTTTCATGCCAAGTTCATTTATTTTATATAAATAAGGTTGTAATTTTTGCTCATGAATTACCAATACATTCCCCAAATTTATTAGATGATGTTAATTTCCTGGGCCGGTGAGATGCCTCACTAGGTGAAGGCACTTGTGGTAAAGACTTCCAACCTGAGTTCTATTCCCTGGATGAAGAGGTGAAAAGAAAACCAGTTCACACAAGTTGTCCTCTGATTTCCACCCACAGACATGCTATAGATCATGTCTTTTCTACAGCACACAAACACACACAAACACACACACACACACACACACAATGGTAATTGAAAGTATTTTAATGTGATAGTGATTTTGACAAAAAATGCAGCAAATATAATCTATTAGACCAGTGCTGCCCTTGAATGATTATTGATTGCCAATGAAATAACATCAAAAGTTAGGGAGTTTTGAATTTCGATAATAACTTGAAAAATGTTGTGGTATAACATTGTCTCTAAAATAAAGCACATAAACGCCTATTTCAGATTCTTAGGCTGTAGTTTTAAATTTTATAATACACTTATCTGTTTGTATGTTTGGGTGTACATGCCATGGGACATGAGCGGAGGCCAGAGGACACACTGTATAAAAATCTCTGGGCTGCAAGAGTCGAAATGTAAAGCAGGTACTTTCCAACAGTTAAAATGTAAAATCATTGGTCAGTGATGAGTTTTGGTAGCAGATAGAAATTTTTTTGGGTACCACTGAGGCCGAAGAATAGGGAAAAGCATGAAGACAAAAATCTTGCACAAAGATTGACTAAAAATTAGCATATGCAAAAATATTTTGTACCTTTTCTGACAGCCCAGTGGGACAATGAACTAAATCAAGCCATTCTGAGCCTGCACAGAGGTACTCAAAGTATCCGAAGATGACCACAGTAAATTACGCTACTAAAACACACATTCCTCAGTAGAGATTGGTCATGAACATTAGTATGTGCCACACAGAAAGCTGTAGAGCTGTATATAGCAGATAAAATATGTGTAACAGCAACTGAATGATGCCAATGAAGAAGAGCCCACACCATGCAGGTGACCAAGAATGTGAAAATGTTTCCCTTCCTGGAAGGGATTTTAACCTAACAACACATCCCGGCATCTACTATAACTATGTAGTCCCATTCAGTGTTTCGTTGTCATTGTTATTCCCAAATGCAAGAATCTGGCACCCTTTGCAACAGGTACCAACATCATTTGTAGTTGTCATCAGCTCTAAACACATGTTTATGTATTTAGTTGTATGGTATTGGATAAATTACTTCATCCTCCTAAGTTCCAAAGTCCTCATACAAAAAGTCACCTTTACTTACATCCTCCGACTAAAAATAGTAACGTCACCCCACACTGATTGGAATGTGTGTTCTCTGACCTTCCCAGACCTACTAAACAAGAATCTGTATTCAATAATACTCCAGTTAAATCACCTCACACAAATATGATGCTTGGCACAGAGGAAACAATTGAGGACAATTAACTTTCATGTATTTTATTGGTCATCATAATACATCAGCATCAATTCTTGGCACAAGAGATGTTTGGGACTTGTATAGACATATAAAAAACAATTATCTCCCTGATATTTTACACTTACATCAAAAGGAGAGACTAAAATGAAGTTTTTGTATGTTTGTAACAAAGAACATATGGTTCCTACCTGCCACAGACCCCATGAGGTAAAATATAAGCCAACTATATCTATAATTGATGACAGGGTTTGGTGCCATTTAAAATAATGGCCAGAAAA